>NC_088854.1:7775795-8103608 GCF_963853765.1 Magallana gigas
TTAGGTTTTGGATGCTTGAGGAAATTTTGGTTTTTGGAGAAGGTTAAAGTCTTTGATGACCATATCTTAGTTATAACTGGTCTTATTTCAGGGAATGTGGATGGATGATGCATCTTGTAATACTAATGTTCTTGACAGGCTTGGATTCTAAATCTTACACAGTTTAGGATGCTGATGCTAAAGTTTTTGGAGTAGGTCACATATCATGGAAAACTTATTCAAACTTGCATGGTTGATTTATCTATGTGAACGAATTAAAGATCTAGCATAAAATACAGACAGTGATCTTGATTGGTTTAAGATTTTAGAGCAACTCAAAGTGTATTAGAATCTTGGAGATGGTTACATATTGAAGTAAATCCTGATTATACCCCATTCAGATGTGTACAGTTTATGATATAAATCTGATCTTGATTATAAAGGATGTTAAGAAAACGTGGTCCTTCAGACTCCTTCCTCAATTCAAAATTGCTTTATAGATGTGATTGTTGATATATTATAATATCTTATAATTATAATACATCATATTTAGTTATTTAAGGAATGAATTTAATCTAATTTTTAACTATGTTATATGATTTAACACAATTTGGGCAGTTTTGGCTTTTTTAACCACAAAGCGATTTATAAAAAAAGCGTAAACTGTCCCAACTTATGTTATACTTGTATAACATAGTTTGAAATTAAATTTATTCCTTATGATTTAATTTTCTACTACTAAAATCAGAAGAAATTTACATTTTCCAGTGCCTTTGCCTGTGATAACACTACGTATTGATTTTGTACTATATAACCCATAACTTCAAATGACGCCAAATTGAGGCGCCAGTGGGGTTTGCTTATTTATATTTAAATATTTAATCGTACGATGGCTTAAAATTATATAAATATAAGTAATAAGGAATCATTCTTAGAATTTTATGAGGTGATAATTTCAGTTGGGGGTGATCAAATATATCCCAAAGCCCTTCGGGCTTTATTGGATCTGATCATGCCCCAACCAAAATTATCACCTCATAATACTCAAAGAATGATTATACCTCATTTGGGTCAGCTCTGTTTTCTTTGATTATAGTGTACATACTAGTGTTTTTTTGGTGATAAATTAAAATAAAGCATACTTTTGTTTGTTTAGGTGATGTGTTTGTGGTTTACTGCAAAGATAGAGACTCCCAGTCTCTGCCACCAAATCAACTTTACAACACCAAGCTGCATTCAGTTAAACAGCAGCCAATACTGTCCAAACTGAGTAAAGAAAACAGAGTGTTCTCTGTTAATAAAGCTTTACTTCCCCAACAAGCACAGCTTTTGGAGAACTGTTTCAAACTACTGTAAATTTGCTAATTGTGCTGTGGATTAAAAAAAATATAAATAATAATTTTGATTATTGTGATTTTGTGTTGGGAATTTTTTTTATTCATATCATGTTGATTTTTATGATGAAAGTTATTTTTGGATGGAGGACTGCACCAAGTATAAAAGTAGCTTATAATGTTGTGACCAGGAAATAATTTTTTTTAATGTAATAAATAAATATTTCACCAAGATCTTATTCATATTGCTTTTGAAACTTATGATTAATTTTTTCCTTTTCTGTAAAAATAGTTTGTGGGTAATCAAAGCTCCATATAGGTTATTATACAATCATTAAAAGGGCATGGTCACGATTTTGGTCAAATTTTATTTTTCTGTTTTTATTATTTACAATGCTTTATATATGCATTTCTAATGATAAAAAAAAATTTGGGTGCCCGTCGATGAATTTTAAGCAAGTTACAGGGCTCACAATTCTTCGTCATGTAAACAAGGCTAGTGCCCTGTTTTTGTTTACATAGGTTCAATATACCAGTAAAAATCTTTTCCAAGATGATTTGTCTGTACTCTTATTCATTTTAAGCATAAATAAACAGTTCCTAACAATCAACATATTCATTTCAGGTTCAAAACTGGAATGTTCACTTCAACATTCAAAATGTAAACAAAAGCTTTGTTTACATAGCGTGGGATGGTAAGCTCTGTAACTCGCTTCTAACTCAACAAATGAGACTCAAATTTTGGTTGATTACTTAAAATGCCTTACTGAAACATTATAAACATTTAAATTGAAAAAATAATTTTTGACCAAAATCGTGACCATGCCCCTTTAAATGAATTCTAATTGATACAATTTCTTTAGAAGTTTGATACTTTGAAATAAATGCAGAGAATAACTTGCTGATATGTGCGTAATTTTTTTCCCAACAGTAACCAACTATTTTGCTTCAAAATGGTCCAAACTTATGGAATATGCTTTTCAAAAATGACATTGTACAGTTTGGCTTCAAAGCTTCAAACTCATAATTACATAATAAAAGGAAGCTGTATAACAAGTTGCCAGGGGTAAAATGTTTTTGATTCGTCCGTCAGTCAGTGACCCCTAACCAATAATGGGGCCCCAAGAGGGGTTCAAAGTTTAACATAGATATATTTAGGGAAAATGTTTAAAAATCTTCTTTAGAACTACAATGCATAAATTTGTGTTATTAATCGTCAATATGTTTACTCTATTTAACGCGACATCTAGAAATCACGTGACATGGCAATAAAATTTCATATTCCCCTGTCATCGTCATATTTTTCATCATTTCCTACCGCTTTGAGTTTTCATTCTATGCTTTTGAAAAATTCCGATGATGAGCATACGATGTAATTGAATGATTAATTTCGTTAGAAATCGTTTTAAAATCCTTTTCATATCAGAAACCTGTCATAGAAAGAAACTGGTAAACATTAACTACGTTATTGCTTTACTAGAATTGAAAAACGATTACTTAGAAACCGATGTATTATATAAATAGTGCCTGTTTGGGAGGGTAACAGTTGAAATTGACACCAATTGAGGGGTGTCAATTTCAACTGTTATCCTCCCAAACAGACACTATTTATTTTGTTATACTGAATGTCTTAATTTTAAGAAAATTTTACTGCTTTAATATAGGAATAACGTGAATTCTACAGCGAACCGTATGCGCATAATTTTCGCGCATGTAACATTTTTTAATGTTACCCGTTGCTAAGTGCGTTGCTAACGCTGAGGGTAATAGAAAATATTATCAACTGCGTCTTAACCAATCAGATTTCAGTATTTAACATGAAAGTATAACAATCTAAATTATCACCTGTCGTTCGATATAAATTATGAGGGAAATATGAAGATTTATTCCTCCATGAAAAATCATATTTCCCGGGGCAAAATATGTTTTTTTATTAGATATAAATCTTCATATTTCCGTCACAATTATGCTAAGAAATATATGATATTGCTATGCAAGCATACTAAGATAGTGTTAAACCCTGACTCCCTAAACAATACTGGGGCCTCGAGAGGGTTCACGGTTCAATATAGAAATGTACGTGTATTAGGAAAATGTTTTAAAAAAACAAACCAATACTACAATTTGTGATATGTAATTTTTTTCAAACCGTGACCCCCCAGGCTAATACTGGAACCCTAAGAGAGTTTAAAGTTCAGTATATATAAAGAGATACAGGGAAAATGTTTTAAAATCTTTTTTTAAGAAACACAGTGCTAAGCTTAGTTACATTAAGTGAACTTTGTAAGCATCCTCATATCCTTATCTCATAATATCAAGGTCACAGCAACCCCTTTCATTTTTATACCCCCCGCAAACAAAGTTTGGGGGGTATATAGGAATCACCCTGTCCGTCTGTCTGTGCAATCGTGTCCGGTCCATATCTTTCTTATGGAGAAACATTGGAAGTTCTTACTTCACACAAAGATTGCTGATGACCTAAGGGTGTGTCATGACCTTGACCCAAGGTCATTCAGGCAAGGTCAAGGTCACTGGCAGAAAAAATGCAAAATTCGTGTCCAGTCCATATCTTTCTTATGGAGAAACATTGGAGGTTCTTACTTCACACAAAGATTGCTTATGACCTAAGGGTGTGTCATGACCATCACGTAAGGTCATTCAGGCAAGGTCAAGGTCACTGGCAGAAAAAATGCAAAATTCGTGTCCGGTCCATATCTTTCTTATAGAGAAACATTGACATTGGAAGATCCTACTTCGCACAAAGATTGCTTATGACCTAAGGGTGTGTAATGACCTTGACCCAAGGTCATTCGTGCAAGTTCAAGGTCACTGGCAGAAAAAATCCAAAATTTGTGTCCGGTCCATATCTTTCTTATGGAGAAATATTGGAAGTTTTTACTTCACACAAAGATTGCTTATGACTTTAGGGTGTGTCATGACCTTGACCCAAGGTCATTTGTGCAAGGTCAAGGTCACTGGCAGAAAAAATGCAAAATTCGTGTCCGGTCCATATCTTCCTTATGGAGAAGCATTGAATGTTCTTACTTCACATAAATATTGCTTATGACGTTAGGGTGTGTCTTGACCTTGACCCAAGGTCAATTGAGGAAGTTCAAGGTCATTGTTTCGAAAATGCTAAATTTTGTCTGTGCCATTTCTTGTATTAATGGAAATATTAGAAGCTAAAATTTGACACAAAGCTTGCTCTTCTCAGGCCATATAAAATTATTTTTAGATTTTCATCCCCATTTCTCTGAAAATGGCCTGCCCCGATGAAATTTTTATTTGGTAAAAAAATGTGTGGAAAAAAAATTTCGGAAAAAAATCGGGCTCAGTATACCAATAATTCAAAATAATTTAATTCTGGTTGTAACGCGGCATTTGATTGGATAGAAAAATTAAGTTTAATTTGTATAACCTGGTTTGCACGTCACAAGACACGTCACAATGCACTAACGTCAAAAACGTACTAATCCGCTTGACGTTACGTTTGAATTTTGAACAGATTAATATCATTTCTAAAAGTAAACGGACTCAATTTGTACAGCAAATTACAGAAAATTAAATTATAAGAAATGAACTCAATAGCTACCCAAGTTATACGAGTATAACCTGGGTTGGAGCAATTTACGCTTTTTTTATAATCCGCTTCGCGGATTATAAAGCGTAAATTGCCCCAACCCAGGTTATACTCGTATAACTTGGGTAGACATTGAGTTCATTTCTTAAATGTTTAAATATTAAATGGCTGCTTGACATGTGGATTCCGTTTGATTCGTGTTTGATTTGAGTCATAGTTGTTAAAGGAAGGATGCAAATGTCCTCATGCATCACTGAACGGTTAACTTAAAATAAAATGGAATTAAAGGATAGATATTGGTTTGTTTACTCCTATTAGCATAAACAGTTTTAAAAAATAGAGCAGTTGTTATTTATAGAAAATGGTCAGTGAAATAGATTCATCCAATATTTTCTATAATAGCAAAAATACACGCGTTATGATTTTTTCTTAGCGGGGGGTATCAGTTGTGAGCTTGCTCACAGTACCTCTAGTTCTAATTATTTTAAGTTCATTTTAGAACTTCGTTATCTTTAATACGTTAAGGCATATGATAATAATTTAATTCTGGTTGTAACGCGGCATTTGATTGGATAGAAAAATTTAGTTAAATTTGTATAACCTGGTTTGCACGTCACAAGACGCGTCACAATGCACCAACGTACTAATTCACTTGACGTTACGTTTGAATTTTGAACATATTTATATCATTTTTAAAAGTAAAACGGACTCAATTTGTACAGCAAATTCCAGAAAATTAAATTATAAGGAATGAACTCAATGTCTACCCAAGTTATACTCGTATAACCTGGGTTGGGGCAATTTACGCTTTATAATCCGCTTATAAAGCGTAAATTGCCCCAACCCAGGTTATACGAGTATAACTTGGGTAGACATTGAGTTCATTTCTTAAATAAAACTGGTCAGCTGATGCATCTTAGATCTTAGGATATCATGTCAAAAAAGTAGGCTTCTTTCGCATATGTTTAATGTCTTATCAAATCTTGGAATATATTTACGATTTTTACGACATTTTTATAATTAAACATTTCGAAATAGAATGATACAAGAACTATTGTTAAGGTGAGCAATGTGGCCCATGGGGGTCTTGTTAGATAAATATTCAAATTTATTTGCACTAAGACAAAGCCCGAGAATAAGTGTAATAGGAGTTCAGATCATTTTATAAAATTTACAAGGAAAATCACTCGACAACTGATAATCAGGTGTGCAGTGATAGCCAGATATTGAGAGACCCAAATTTAGAGATATGAATGTAGGCCTGCTGAGACGGAGAAGAAATACTTCCCCGTGATCTTCAAAATTTGTGTATATCTTTAACTTAAAAACCGAAGGTAGGTTATATTTTTTTTATATATATAATTCATAATAATTTATCGTTCACTTGTTCTTGTTTTAGAAAACGTGACTTAAAATTGGTTGCAAGTCATATGGTATGTAATTACTATAAGGAGCAAAAATCAAAAAGGTTACCTAGTATGCGCGAATGTTTAATCTTATCATCAAACCTTTATGTTGGTGATAAGAAAGATAAAGGCCAACGTCTTTATTTTTGCACTATATTCAATAATGTGCACGCAAACCTTTACTATGACCTTGATTTTTTTTTTATATTGGAGGAGTATCTAGTCTTGTCGAATAATAATTGTTAAATTTTAGAATAAACAAAACAGATTTTGGACCAAATATATGTGACCGCAAATATTTCTTTAAAAATGAATGAATCAAGAATACAATCATTCATTAAAAATTTAAAATATACTCTTCAATCATGCATGAAATGTGAATATACAGGTATCAGACGTTCATATGTACGTTCATGCCGGGATGGTAACATTTTCGAATCTCATTGACAAGAATTCAAGAGTAATAATCCAAGAATTGTATTCCGATTTATTATTGCAAAAAGATGTTCAATGAAACGCATCAATTTTATTATTTCATTATCTTTTTTTTATTTCTGCAACAAAGGGTTAAAAAATAGAATGAAGATGTTCCTCTTTATATGGTTAAAGTAGGCTAGTTTTGTATGAAAACGAAAAGAAAAGAAATCGTTTGCATTTTTGTAATAAATGTAAAGATTGAAACAAAGATAAGAAATACATGTATATGGTAAAAGTTTCTTTTTTTTATATTAACATGTCTGCAATCATCTTGCAATTGTGTAATACAAAAACAGTACTAACTATTTCTTTGAATTTAAAAAATGGGGTTCTTAATTTTTTTTTCTTTTGATGGGTATTTTTACTGTACAATTAATATATTTTCTAAAAAGAGTTTTGTATAAAAACATTTTACGGGAATTCATAACTATGAATAACTTTAAGTTAATTTATTCAAATAATTGTTGGTGCGTATTATTTCCTTAATTTCAACTCGAAATCGGTTGATCATACTTAACAAGGGTATATAGCAGCATTCGCACACTTTCACAATTCAATCCCTACCAATTGTTTTTGTAGAGTACTCCTTGATAATATCAAGTGACATTTTAACGTCGTAGAAGTTTGGAGATGAGGGGAAACAGAGGGAAATCTAGAAGTAGCAGCTCTGTACCAAATGAATCCAAGAAAAGTCCAACGACTTCCACTCATAAAAATAGCCCTGACGACTGGTCTTCTTCAGCCCCAAAATCAGAGGCTTCGACAGAAAACAAATCTCAACGAATAGACATAAAACCTCTGGGAAAACTACCTGACGGATTTCTAAATGAGCAGAAGTTTTATATCCAATTGGTAGTCTTACTGGTTTTGCAACTGTATGTATTCACATCTATCTATCTATCTATCTATCTATCTATCTATCTATCTATCATGAATATATCTCTTTATTTTAACTAAAGGTAAATCTAAACTAAAGCTTGTTTAAAAGCAACTAATTTGTCTTCGGATACAACTGTAAGTCAGACAGGACCGACTTTATGCCATGCATGATATATATACATGTTCTAGCGATTCATGCAAAATGTGTCAGTCCTTCATAGGAAAAAGGCATTTGCATATGCTAGAAAACTTTTGACTTGAAAGGGAAATGGCCATGAAGTAAAAACTGTCAAATAGTTTTTCTTTCAATGCTTCACATATATGTTTATAATAGTTACCTAACATTCAAAACTCAAGTTATGAGCGAGATAAAGAGCTCAAAATGGTTTGTACAAGTTTAAGATTTTTGAGAGAAGTCACAATGTCGACAAAAAAGCAAACGCACACAACAAACAAGACACGTTTAAGCCATTTTGGTAAATAAAAGTAAACATGTAGTGACCTTGGAATGACCATGCATGGGAGCCGCGTAGCATCTAATCGACTTGTGTGAGGATAGCATGAATCCCTGCAGAACCCTAGGATTTACATCTTATCATTTGTTTTTCAGAATAACAGTTCCGATAGTAAATCTTTTAATGAAAAGCGACAACGTGGAAAAATGTATTGAAACTGTTGAAAGGAAACTTTATCCTAGACAAGAGAAATTCTTCGAATTAGATAAAAAGTTTACTGTGACAGAAAACAAATTGTCAGAGCTGGAAAAACTGCTCCACGAGAACTATTTCACTGGACTGTTAGATAAGGAATGGGAGAAGAGGAAAGTATTATTGACAAAAGAATTAGAAAAGAAACACGCTATTTTGAATGATATTGTGGATAACGAGCTGAAAAACGTTTATGAAAAGATCACAGATGTATTTCAACAGATTACCACTCATAAAAAAGAATTTGATGATAAACTCAACGAGAGAGGTAATTCATTTATAAAATGTGACTAAATACGTTGTGAGGTTACTCGCAATTAACTTTGCTTAAAAAACTGTATAAGCTTACTTATTTCATATTACATATAACTTTACATCATGTCAATGAGCTTTGATTGCTATATTTTGTTCGACATCATAATAAGAATTTTTTAGCCGAAGAGCGACTACAATAGATTGCATATAGCAATGACAAAGCCTATTGATATGGTGTACTTTCTGTAACTACCATTATGACTCCAGACCAATGACAAATTGTCTCACATTCCAGGAGTTAATCAAAGATTAGCAAAGTAATATAGAATTGGAAGGAATAAAATCTTCTGAATAACATTTTAACAATTTTTGATATTGTAATACATGAAAGTGTCCTGATAAAGTAAAAATGCTATATTGTTAAAACCATTTTCAATCTATAGTCCTTTGAAGTAGTGCATCGTTTTACATGTACAGTGTATATAGGAACAAACTTAGTGGAGGTAAAACTTTTCAACAATTTCCTCTTTAAAATATCAATCTTGCAATAAGTGATATAAAATATCATCATGATAATGTGTAGTGTAAAGTTTATCGATTGAGTCCCATGTGTTGCAATAAGTGATATATAATATCATCATGATAATGTGTAGTGTAAAGTTTATCGATTGAGTCCCATGTGTTGCAATAAGTGATATATAATATCACCATGATAATGTGTAGTGTAAAGTTTATCGATTGAGTCCCATGTGTTGGTATTTGATATATAATATCATCATGATAATGTGTAGTGTAAAGTTTATCGATTGAGTCCCATGTGTTGGTATTTGATATATAATATCATCATGATAATGTGTAGTGTAAAGTTTATCGATTGAGTCCCATGTGTTGGCATTTGATATATAATATCATCATGATAATGTGTAGTGTAAAGTGTATCGATTGAGTCCCATGTGTTGGCATTTGATATATAATATCATCATGATAATGTGTCGTGTAAAGTTTATCGATTGAGTCCCATGTGTTGGCATTTGATATAAGAGAGGTGGATGGTCTCAGCTATGTATAAAGAAATGCATGTAGGAACATTTTCAAATTTTAATGATAAAATGTATTATATTTAAAAGCTAACGACAGAATTGATGGTTAATTAGACGAACACACAGGCTCTTTGATATCTCTTTCATAATGTGCTTATAAAAACGGGATCAAAAGAAAAAAAGGCTATTCATATTTGAAACAAATATTGATGCATCACTTAATGGTAAACCTGAAAAACAATAGTACCCGGTATTTACGGTAAATTTCATGTGATAAGAGGGGATGTAACTTTTGTATAAAATGGCAAAATTACTTTATACAGTACTATTCAATTGAATTATATTACCGCTAATGAAGTATTACTTGATGCGTTGTCGATTGATGATCTGATATTGTACACTCCCGCAGCTGTGCCATTTGGAGTTCTATAATTAAAAAAATTGCCCCTTCTTTTGTTGATCATATGTAAAAATCTTAGAAAATATCCACCTTATACTAAATGTCAAATATATTTATGATATACTTACTTATTTGATTACCAGTAAACATACATGTATATGTTATCGGAAATAAGTATATCTAATGAATTAAAATGTGTTTTCTCAATTCTTTTAGAGGTACTTTTGAAAGGCAATATGGAAGTCACACTTGAGGAGGAAATAAAAAATGTAACTCAAAAAATGAAAAATAAACATTCAAATTTGACTAAAATAGTCGAAGATATAGAATACAGACTTGCTGAAGTTAAAGAGCAGATGGAATCTTTCTCGGTCGACATGAGAAGTGCAATGGAAACAATTTATAAGGAAGTTAAAGGAAAGCAATCAGAAATGGAGACGAAAATAAAATTGAATGAAGGTACTCTTGAAATAGTAAATGAAAGGATGTATTGTTTCTCCAACAAAACTAAAGTATTAAGGAGGGAGACAGAAAGATTGGATGCGAGTTCTTCAAAACTTAACAGAAAAATGAAATCTAATGAAAAGAAAATTATTGAAATCAATAGACAATTATATTTTAACTCCAAAAAAGTTAACGACCAAATAAAACATTTGGAGAATAATACAGAAGAGAGACTAGATGGAGTAGATGGGATGTTCAATGTTACCAACGAGAGACTAGATGGAGTAGATGGAATGTTCAATGCTACCAACGAGAGACTAGATGAAGTAGATGGTATGTTCAATGCTACCAACGAGAGACTAGATGGAGTAGACAGGCTGTTCAATGTTTTCACCTCTGATCTTTACGACATTAGTAAGTTTTGACTCAACAAGTAAACAATATGCTATTACGTATTCGTTTTCCCAGTTTGAGATATTGAGAAACTTTGAATAATTGATACCTACTTTGTTTTACTGGTATGCGAGATTAAATTGATAAAAGGTTACAGGGAACACATGGTTTTTGATTTTAAAACAAATGTGTTCATTGCAGGGTTTCTTATTTCAAAGGAGGGCTATAACTTGTTTTTTGGGGTTTTTTAAAAATAATTTCTTTTAAATTCCTCCATTTATACTTCCTTTTTTGGTTGGGTTATATTTATTCTTCCATCAATAAAATATGATGTATTTTGAATTTATAAACCATTTGGTTTGTTGTTGTGTTTTTTAAAAGAAACGAAATTCCTTCTGTGCTGTTTTCCCTTATAACTTTTTATGTTTTTTTTAATCGAGCTTAATTAACTGTCTCTAAAGGATATTTTGATGATACTTCTTAAATAAGTATATACCTATACATCGAAGATTTTAAGATTTAAAAAAATCCCCATGCGTTTTCCATTTTAATTATGAATGTGTGAAAATTTTCAACTTGTTTCTTCTTTTTTTTTTTATTTCAAATATTATTTAAAAATATGTTTTGATAAATAATAACAAAGTTTATTTATTTACAAAAATAATTTTTATATAGAATATTAAGTCTTATTGAACTGTAATATATGCTATACTTAATGGTCTATCAACAAATGTCTTTGTAAAATATCTTTTCATTGCCAATATTTTAAAACCGTCATTCATTATTTTCTTAATATAACTTTAAAAAAATCTTGTTCCCATACCTTTATTTTATTATACTCATTTATATTTAATTTTCCTCTTGTTATTGTTTTACAAATATTAATTAAAACAATTAAAGTCTATATGGTGTATTGGCCATTATTATCCAGCTGCATACTTCAGTTTGATTGATGGTGTCTTTTTTCTCACGCGAATTTTTTAATATGCGTTATACTTATTACCTATACACTTTTTTGTTTAACAAATACATGTTAAGACACTTTGAGTGCCGAGTATTTTTTGTTTTGTGATACTAGAACTTTTGTTTGTTTGTTGGGTTTTTGTGTGTGTTGAAACCACGACTAATTTTCAATTTAAGTCAAGTTACGGTATTATTTATCAAAAGCAATAATAAGAAACCATGTTAATAGATAAGTTTAGTCCAATGTTAGAATGCTGAAAACTGTATATTAATTGTTCTTTTTTATATATCCTGCTGATTTTAAACTTAGGTTTATACATTGTTGTGTTGCTATTTGCGGTGGTATTTGCTGTTTTCCTTGCTGCCTATGAAAAATTGGTATCAAAACAACTTCGGACTGTTGATAGTGCAGCGCCTGCAGAAGTTACGAAAGGCCACATGTTGGAGTCTGGACGAAACAAAAGATTAAAGAAAGAAGATACGGTATAAAAATTGTATTTTATACATGAACACCAACAACGTATAGCAGAATAGCTGCATCACAATTCTAGTTTAAGCAGATATATTTTCAAAATGTTGCAACACTTTAAAGAAGCAGCTTACTAGTATTTTACAGAACATATATTCAATTCAAACAGAAAAATAATTTCTATGGTATCAGTATAAAAAAAGAGTACAGCTCTTAGCTAGCCTAGTTGCTATTATAAATGTGCAAACTTCATTAATCATTACCTTTTTTTATCAAAACATCATTAGACTACTACATATATTCTAACATTAAAAATGATCTATTGTTTTGATTTCTTTTTTATATTTTGACATCCGATCTTCTTCGTTTGTGACATTGATAGTAGCAATTTAACTCGAATTTTTCTAAGCTCATTGTCAAACGAATAATACATTGATGTCAATTACTAACGAATTACTGAAAGCTTGTATTTAGAAGCAATAGTTAGACTGATAAGTTCATTCTAACAGCTATAATCCAACTTTATTTGCATGTTTTCAAAGAAATAAAATACATTATATGTTAAAACAAATAAGAATAAGGGGAATTTGTCATATCATATTTATGATCATATTCTTTGATAAGTTTTGGTGTTTAATATAAGGATTTTTACTGCTAACAATTTAACAAAAAGTAAATTATAAAAAAAAAACAAATCAATACAAGGAATGTGTATTGTGTTGATTAAATGTAGAGTGCTAAGGCAAATTATTAAATATATAAATTAAAGGTTTTCAAATAGTAAACTTTAGGAAGTAAAAGGACTTTCCTATAATTGTATTTTTCTCACACTTATCAGTCGGTTATACAGTTTTCCAGTGCTCTTATTGAGAAACTATCACGAAAAAACAAGGAAAAAGGAGTTGGTATTATCAGTTTTAATTCGTCAACTCAAGAAAATCACAAGAGGTCTTTTGAAGCAATTGATATACCCTCATCTTTGCCAGTTCAAGTAAGAGTAGTGAATAAATTGCATTTGTTATTTGATTTCTAAAAAGTTTGCATTTACTGATTTAGTCAATTTTTAAATTTTAATGTTGAATTTCATACATTTTACAGGCCTATGTTATTTTAAAATTAGATGACCTAATGCTCGTGCAACCTTACACGAAAATGTTTATTTTTGTTGACTTCAATGAAAGAAACATTATTCTTGAAAACTCCGAAACTGAAATTGGAGACATCAGGAGACGAACCACTGAAGTCTTACTCGAAGTAGGGTGTAAGTATTTGGATAAAAAAGGAACTTGGAACAGTTGTTATAATTGGCCGTTATTAATATTATGTTTTCTTTAATTTTACTATCAATTTATTTTGGGGGAGCAAAACAAAACTTGCTTACATTTTCTTTCAGGTGATGTCTTTGTCGTCTACTACAGAGATAAAAATTCTAAATTTTTGCCAAAAGAAAACCTTTACAGCACCAGTCTATATTCCATTGAAAAGCAGACAGTACTCTCCAGATTAAGAAGCAGAGGCAGAGTGTTCTCTGTTTATGATACTTTCCATCCTCAGCAAATTCAAATATTGAATACTGCCTAAAATGACAACCATCTTCATGGGAAAAAAAATCAAGATTCAAAATATAATGAAATTTAAATTTTACTTGATTTACATTCATCTACCTTATTCTAAAAGAAACAAAACACAAAGATACTTTTAGGGGCCAATGATTTTTTATGTGTAATGTTTTCAATATTTGTGATTTTTAAAACAAAAACAAATTAAATCAAAGTAATAATTCTGCATGGTTTTTATGTTCTTTTCTTTGATAAAGCAACACTCAAGAAATGTTATTATGGGAAAACCTTGGATCACTTATTGTCTTTAATCTGTGGATGTAAATTTATACAATTATACAACGATAATAATGAGGATGTCTGTAGAGGTTGTTTTCAAAGACATTGTGTTTCTTTCTGTAATAAAATAATTGTATACATTTTATTTATTTACTCATCTACTAATTGCAACATTGTCAATAGACACTGTCAACAGAAATTGTCAATAGACAAATAATAGCGGAAAATGTGGTGAGACATAATTTACCGACAGCCACTAAGATTAATTCGAAATCTTCTTCATATTCACTATACGGCTATATTTGTTACATGTATTTCCCCTCCCTTATAAAAAAATGAAAACCTTGATTTTTGCCCCATGGGAGGGAATTCAACAAAATACATTTAAGGACAGGACATTATCAAAAAAAATAACAATGTAAATAGTTTATCTCCCACGATTGTAATAGTACAGAAGAAAATATTTCTGAATCAATTCATATTCATTATGTAGCTATATTGACCAAGGAACTCAACCCCTGGTACAGGGGTCGTGAATTTCACAATTTTGGTAAAAGGCTTCGTGGACATCATAACCATGTATGCAGTTTTTCTCAAATATATATATATGAAAGAAGAGAAGAAGATTTTATACATCTAATACATGTTCGCTATAAGGCCATATTGGGCGAGCCCGGGGACCCAATCTTTCTAATCAATGGACCATAAATGTCACTATTTAGGTAGAGGCATTCATGGACATCATAACCATGCAGCCACTTTTTCTGAAATATGTACGGGAGAATTGGTTGAAGAATATGTAATTATACATTTTCACTATATTGTCATATTGACCTACCCTATGGCTTCAATCTTTTTCCGAGGCGTCTTGTATTTCACATTTAAGGTAAAGGGCTTATGAATATCATAACATTGCACATAGTTTATTACCCACTTGTAAGCGTTGAAGTGAAAAAGAATAAAAAAAAAAGATTTATTTCACCATACATATCACTTGAATTTTAGATTAGAGGTATTCTTAGATATCAGGACCACGTATTTAGTTTTTCCTTAATTTTACCAATGTGGTAAAGGTCTTTAATGGAAATCACAACCCGCATTCAGAAGTTCTATTCACTATTCGAATAGCGAATAACATTCCGTGGTCGGTATCCTTGCATTAAGTCTCTTGAGTGACTCAGGTGACCTAAAACATTATCATCGTATTGAAATTGTGCAACATGCAGATGATCTTACAAACAAGACATAAAAAACAGACTGTACAATAAGTACTAGGTCCATCATTTTTTTCTCTAGAGATCAGGTCATAAATAACAAAGGGCGAGTTTACTGATATACATATCACTTTACAAAAAATTACTGGGATTACGATTTACTTAGAAAGCTAGAATTTTGGGAGTTCGACGTTTGACAGACCGAATGTTGCAATGACCTGTATAAATTGCATGGTTTTTTTGTAGTTTGGTTAGTGAACCCTTAATAAGATTACAATTGTTTACATTCAAATAATACAACGACATAAAAAGGATTTTGATTGATTGTTTTAGTTCAAGAGTTTCATGTTTACTTTGCTAATTTCACTATTCTATATTTTTTTATCATGTCAGTTATGCAGTCGTTTCTCCTACACATAGCTCAAGATTTAAAACAACGCAGTTTTCAGTTTAATGTCTGACAGTATTTTGAACAAAATCTGCTGTGCCTCGATCAGTAGTATAAATTCTTTTTGAGGAGTATTTCCAAATGGAAATGTTTTAAATAAATGTCAAAAAAAAAACCTAACAAAATAATATTGGTAATTACTAATACTCTTCAAGAATGAAAGAAAAAGTGAAGACAGATACGATAAAAACGTAACGAAATATATACTTTGTAGAGTATTATTTTGAAGTTGCAGACAAAACATGATTTCTATAATTACGTTTATGACATATTTAAGGATTATTGATAAAATAATGACGTTTTCATCTTTTATTGACGAGAAATAGGGAACGGTGCGTTAACCTTACTATACTGTGATATTGACTACCATTAAACACGTTAATAGATATGATAGTGGGACTACCACTTACGTCACCGGAAATGACCTTGGGAGCATTATCTGGTTGGATGTTTTATTTTGCAGGTTTGTTTTGCAGACAGCTAGTATGATAAGAAATATAAATTTAAAAAAATGATAAGGCATTAAAGTTAACTTTCATCAATTTGATTTCTTTTAAGAATAGTTCAAAGAAATCAGTTTAAACTTTCAAAAATCGCCGAAAGTAAGAATGTTATGAATGATTCACTGACAATGAATTGTCATCGTAAAGTTAAACATTATATGCTTTTTGAAACAAATGTATAACCTAATTTTTACGCGTCGCCATGCATATGCTTTTATAAGTAATCTTATATCTAACTTCCATACGTTCGAATGTTAACTATAACCTTATTTGTGTAAAAAGGAAAAACGTCACATGACAACTAGTATAGCGATATGATACCAAGAAATGCAGCTAGATTTGTCGTCAGGTTTACGAACAAGGAAATCGATAAAGACCTACGTGTTTGCACACTGTTAAGTAAATACATTGTGCAGAGATAACAAAAATCTGACTTGTAATTGAAATAATTCTATTATGAAAGTAGAATTCATCGTTTAATGTATTAGATAATTTACATTCATTTATACTAACAAAGCTCTTTGAAGAAAATAATTTTGAGACGTGAGTTAAAAAAAACAACAACACATGAATAACAAATATTGATAAGTTTTTTATGATATTAGTCATGGACTCATTGGCAATTAAAAATTGTTAATTAGTAAAAGACAAAACTTCTAAATGAATTTAGTTATGTTTACCCGGGTTATTATAGATATAGTGTAGTATATCGATTTTAAATTCGAATTCACCCAGATAAGGTAACCTTTTGTCCGTTCAAGGTGTGAAATAAAGATAAGAAAAAATCTTTTACATTTCAAATCCTTTATTTACCCGGAAGACTACATGTATATATGATGACAATAGTTCAGAATAAATTTTGTTGCAAGCAAATAGACGTCAAAAACTGACCAAATCCAAGATTAAATTTACCCCCCCCCCCCCAAAAAAAAAAAGATGTCTTTAATCGGAAGAAAAAAATTAAACCATTTCATTCAAAAGTTCAAATCTCCCACAGCCCCAACCCCTACCCCACCCCCAAAACATTTTGCATGATCAACACCTGGCAAATATGATCCACAAAATTTTAAAATATGAACAGATTCCGTTTTTAATTAATTCTATAATAATATGTCTTCCATTTATCTACAATTAAATTCAAGACACGCAAAAGATTGTTCAGAACATTCAACAAGTAAACACTAGTTCCAATTGATTTTCAGGAGTTCATGGCGCAAAACACATCCGACAATTCGGAATGTTTGGCAGAATCATGGCGTATAGAAGCTTTAGAGGGGAAAACGGAAAAAACTGAGGATATAGCACGAGATGTTGATTCGAGAAAATGTCAGAATACTTCGACGCAAGAAACTTTATCAAATTCAAATATTTCTGGAAAAACATCCGATCCAGAGGACTTTTTAGTGCAAACGCACCATTTATCGTTGCAAACAGACAAAACATATGAACTTCAAGAACAGTCGGAAAAAGAATCCGTTAATTTAAACGAATTCCAAAATGAACCTTTGAAAAATCCAAACTTTCAATCAGAAAAAACAAGAGATGATTCAGCACATTTAATACGTGAAAAATTAATGACAAAATTAGAGGATTCAAATTATTCTTCAGAAACATGCCATCCAGAAGTGCCATCAGAACATTTAGCGTATCATACAGATGAAACATCTGAGGAAAAATATGAAGAAAAATCAGAAAATATAAAAACATTACAAGATAACGTTCCAGATTTGAAATTAAATCACCCATCCCAGAATTTGAGGGACCCATCAGAAGTAATTTCTCGTGATTTAAAGCATAACTTTCCAGAGACAAAGACACATGGGGATACCGGTATAACCGTTGCCCATGGTGAATTCAAACCTTCAGAACCAACAGATAACACCACCACTGAAAAGCAAACGCAGTCTGTTGAAACAACAAAGACAGTGTCTTCCTATGGACTCTTGATTCTGACAACGATCTTAATACTTGTTCATTTGTATGTATTTTTTGCCTTTTTTATAAACCAATCTTAAGCGTTGAAGCTATTTTTTATTTTCCTAACGAAAAATCATGGTTTATGTTAGGTTACATAAACCAAAGTCTCAAGCTTTTCTGATTAAAATGTGCTGCTAAAATTACCTTCGTCAAGGGATCTTCTCGATTAAGAATACACAAATCGATGTACCAATATTGTCAACACTTTAAAAAAGCCGAGAAAAACACATCATGAATTTAATAATTTCATTATCTATTTTTCATTTGCTTTCTACTTTCAGATTTACGATTGTTTTTATCTACAGTCGATTGACAGGGGATAATAAAATAACAACCGAAAATCTTTTAAACAAAGATAATACACATCCTGTAATTCAAATGAATGAAACCTGCGAGAGGATATTAAAAGAAATGCAAGAAGAGTTTGAGAAAACACAGACCATTACTGAAGATCATTTAAAAGAGGAGCGCAAGGAAATCACTGAAATGAGAGGTATTCTTGTTTTTAAAAAAAAAAGTTTCTTACAAAAATTTATTGTGTTTCACATTTATATCAGTTATTCGTCTTAGGAGTTTGATTTTTCAAACACAAATTCAACATCACTGTTTACATTAATCAATAAACAAAATGAGTACTCATTCTGCATCTAATTTAAATTCTATTTTAAAAGGACAATTATGAACACGTCTCAGCTGCCGGATGTGGATATCATTCTGTTGTAATGAAACTTTATGTCAATACCTTATCTTAACATGCTGATACTTCTTAATCACTTGAACAATTAAATGGTTCTTTAGTGTTCCATGTGGGTATGAAGGTAGCTAGCATTGCAGAAGAATTACTTGCTTCACGTTAGAATTAATAAAAGCATAAGGCGTATAATTAGCAGGTAAAAACGAATCATATAATGATGCAACATCATCAGAACACGAATGGTATTAAAATAAAACATCTTTACTTTTAAATTCTTAGTTTTTATGGTTATAAAAACAGCATTAATTTTGCTTTGATTTATTTAGAAATAAACAAAAAGACTAATTTTGTATACAACTCCTGTCATTTAAGCATTGAATGCTGATGTTTGGATACTAGTATCATTGGTTCTATATAACACACCGAGGCTGTGAATACAAATTGAATATAATTTGTCTGTACATCATTGTTGTGTTATACGATCGACTACATCGAAAAATAAGTATCCAATACAGTGTACTTATATTTATATTCACATTGATGTGAATTTGTATGAAGTATTTGTGTATCGTCGCTTTAAAGCCTTTATATACGCTCTGGGTCAGGGATATGAAACATAAATAGAGCAGTAATTTGAGCATGTTTATTTAGTTCGCATCCGCGACTAAAAATATAGTGCCAAAAACTTTGTAGAAAAAATCTTTTTATTTAACTAATAGATATGAGTTAATGGTTATTTTTTATGGGAACATATCAAATTGGTTCTGTAAGTTTGAACGTTTAATTTGTTCTCACAATAATGAATATACTCATAACACGTTATGACATTTATATTTGTGCTCATGGCGCATGAATAGGAAAAAATGAATTCACAGGAAATTGAACTTTGCATATTTCAATTCTAATGCAATCATTCAGTCGCACTGAATGTAAATATTACTATATCTACAAGCAGAATTTACAATGCGGTTGCTTCGAATCATATATGTACAAGCTTCTTAATGTTAAATAGTTTACGATAGGTTTAGGATACAATATAAATGGTATTGTGAGGCCTGGTAAGTAATTACCTCATTTCTTATTTATCTCAAGGAGTTTGCCAATTTAAGAAAAGTTGAAATATCTTTATCAATTCTAGGAAAAATTCAGTTTTTGGAGGGTATTCAATCAAAACTGCAAGTCCAAATGGATACTCTGGAGAAAAGCTGCAAAGCAATGGAAGAAAAATATTCGGAAATCAAAACTAATATTATGAGTTCCGAAATTAATTTCAAGAAAGAAATATACGATATCAGTAAGCATTCTTTCTGAAAATAGTCTTTATTACTTGAAGGAACCCAATTTGTGGGTGCTGTATGCATGGTAAACAGTCCATCCATCCGTACGCTCGTCTTATATTTTCTATTTTAAAAAAACTGCATGAACTAATTTACTGTAGGAATCTTTCCTCTTTTGAAATTATAATTTCTGTAGTATGTGTATAAAAATTTCACAGATCTTTCAAAATATCCTGTAGAAAATTATTTTTCGAAAGGAAATTATTATTTTCATTATCATTTATAAAATTTAAAAGGTGAAAATCTTGCCTGACAGGTGAGATACACCAATTACAAATAAATGTACAATCAAATATTATATTTAATATTTATCTATCTTTCAAAAGTAAGTTGATATCTGCAGAATTGTATCATTTTGTTGACAATAAACAGTCGATTTGATATTCTTGAACATCTTATAAGAACAAGAAACTCAGTATGATTGTTTTCTTTGGCAGATTTATACATAATACTGTTTCTGATTTTGATGATAATCGCTGTCATCTTTATGGCCCAAAAGGAACTGCTACATAGAAAATATCATGAGTCTGATCATGGCCAAAAACAAAAAGTTGGAGGACAGGAAACCGTATGAATAAAGCTACAATTACTACACGGAACAACTGATAAAAACTGTATAATTTTATGTCTCAGTTCTGGTCCTTCTTTAGTAGTTCTCTTTGAAACGGTTGTTGTTGTTTTTTAGGCTTTTTCAGAAGAACGCTTTGTGATGAGTATGTCACAAAAAGTTAAAGAAAATGGAATAAGTCTTATCAGCTTTAGTTCATTAACTCAGAATTTCCACAAGGAAATACTGAAACAAGTTTTGGAACCAAAAGCTTTGCCGTTACATGTAAGTTATTTATGTACTTCAGTTTCTTTTGCTTATCTACATTAACGCTTAGATTGATATTAAAATAAAGATTGTATTACAGACATGCGTGGTTGGAACTTTAAACGATTTGTTCAATATTAAGCCATACCAGGTAACGATTATCTTCGTGGACTCCAATGATAGAGACGTTATTCTGGAAAACCCAGAGACTGACATTGGAGATCTTAGGAGAAAAACTACCGAATGTCTATCGAAAATAAATTGTAAGTCTTATAAACAGTACGTTCATGAAGAAATAAATGATGAAAACAATAAACCATTTTCGATCGCTGAATTGATATTAAGTTGGTACCAGTATTTTACTTTCAAAAAACAACAACTGATTTTGAATAGACCATATCAATGTTTAACAAGGTCTTGTAGATCTCTTGGCGACGATTTCAGCTCGTACATATTTTTTTCTTTTGTTCACATTTTATACACTTTAGTTGGTGCAAGAGGAACTACTGTGTAGCAGATATTGCATTGCAGAAATTTTAAAGCTTATTTGCTCTTTTGTTTTGAAATATCAATGTGCTTTTTTAGAAGGGAAAAACATACATTCATTGCAACATTTAAACATTTCAAAAGATTCAACAAGTAATGATACTGTTCTCAGTGTTATTTTGAAAAGTTGATTCTGGGAACGGAACGTTCATGAATATGAAAAATGTGGCAGAAAAAACCAAAGAAGGGAAAATTCCTCAAAATTTTAAATCCGATAACGATTGATTGTCCTCGAATTACTGCATGTTGCCTTATTCAAGGTAAACAGTAAATGTGTAAGCACTTCAACGATGGCAATATTGTAAGCTTTCAAATGTTTTAGTCATTTAAGGATCACGTGGTTAAATTTGACTTTATCAGATTCACTGTCAAAATTGCAGAAAAAACCTCTTTCGTGGTTATAGTACATTTTTCACAATTTGGGATCTTGTAGTCAATATTTAAATTTGACTTTTGTTGATATTTAAAAAGAATTCATCAGTAATCGGTGTATTAAAAATGATTGGTTTGTGTTGACTTTTCGTTATTGCTTGGAATGTGCTTGTTCTTTGTTATCAAATTTAGAGAAGAGACTGATATTTCTAATCTTTCTTCTTGTTTACTAGGCGATGTCTTTTTGATCTATTGCAAAAACAAAGGGTCCCGGTCTTTGCCTAAAGATGAATTATACAATACCAGTCTACAATCAATTAATCAAAGGCCAATGCTGTCTACACTGAGTAATCAAAACAGGGTATTATCTGTGTATGACACCTTCCATCCCCAGCAAGTGAAGCTCTTGGAGGATCGCTTTAAACAGCTGGGATCCTAACAAGTCTGCTGTGATTTTTCCATAAAAATGATCAAGATAAACATTGTTGAAATATTCATGCCTTTTTTATTTGTATTGGTATTATTTATGTTTATTTTCAAACGACTAGTTTAATAATATTTACTATTAATGGATTAATAGATACATAATTGTTAACTTATATATATATATATATATATATATATATATATATATATATATATATATATATATATATATATATATATATATATGCACGCAAGTACATTATCAATGGTTAAAGTTACCTGTTTTAAAATTGTTTGGTGAAAATGTTTAAGCAAATTATTTCTCATTTTATAGTGACAAAAGCATATACACTGTACTCAACTCGAACGTTTACTAAGTTAGATTCACTAATAAAAGCCACCTTTGGCGTTGGATTTACATGGTTTCTTATATGTATACAGTGGAGTGAAACTACCGACCAAATTTTTTTTTTTACATCTACCAGGTATTATTCCCTTTATTTCTTACGGAAACTTGTATTTAATTAATAGCTCTATAGAAACAGCCAGACGGAAATCTACATCTATCGTTTGGTCTAAATCTACAGCGGCTGAAACTGACAAGAAACTGACAGGACTGAAATTGACACACCCTGTTTATCGATTGGTCGTAACCTACAGCGACCTCAGATAGGTCACGGACTGCACGAAATAATCGTGATGATGTTAGAATCAACAGGAGACGATTTGACTGTTTCTTTTTGCTAACGCACTTATGTACATTAACAGTAATATATATTTAGTGAATTTTACTTACTTTTCAAAATTAATTTATTAATAAGTGCAAAGAAAGATGTTAATATAAACAATAAAATACTTTCTTTGATGATTCATGCGGGTTATGAAGGTGGCGATCATTGCAGAAAAAATTTACATAACCCGCTAAAGTGGTATTTTTTCTTCAATGTCGCTACCTTCATTTGCCGAATGAATCACAAAAAAAAATCATTTTATTGTGATAGAAATAATGCATATATATAAGGTTTTTTTTCAAGTCTACAGCCAGTGTTTTATATGATAGATTTGCTAAAAAAAATAAACACTTTTATGCCCAAATGTTGTAATTTACCTCTCTTTTTTATTTCTCTCTAAATTTTGATTTCATCAAAAATTATGAATAAACTTAACATCATTATCCCTACAAAAACTATTTACAAAGTAAAATAAGAAGATTAACTTTGGATAGCAAATTCAAACACTATACAACATTTATTAAATATATGCAATGGGTCTCAGGTTAACTGGGTTTTTTTTAATTTTGCTGCACATACCGTGCACAAATTTCTGCCGCGAAGCAGATAATTTCCTAATTTGTAAATAATTTGAAACATAGACTCTATATTGTGATCATTTGAGACCATGAAATATTTGTGAAAAAAAAATCAAAGCAAATAATGCTGATCTATAGTTTCTTGCAATTACTGGACACATGCAATTTTATTATGTTTGATACTCTTGCTTTCCTTGTGTGGTAAGATTCTGATCCGCCGTTAAATTGATTAACAATAGACATCACATAGTCAAAGAGAGTTGAGCGATCTTGATAATCTTGAAAAACTTTAGGTAATTCTTCATCAACTGTAATGAGCTAGCTTAGATTACCCATACAATTAACCATGCATACAATAGGCTTACCTGTGAACACGTTAAATTTGAACAATTTTAACAAGAGCTTGGACTTTGGGTAGTTGGAGCCATTGCTCTTTGAAATCAACAAGATTTTTCTCGCTTTTGAGCTATGACTACGCAATCGGTGTATATTTCACTTGAATCCAGCGTCATTTTTAAAAGGTCTTCGATGTATAACGACAACATGTTGTACCTAATAAATGAATGGTCTGATATTCTTAATCATAAAATCACTTTAAAGGTGTTATCAAAAAAAAAAAAAATACTCCACCAAAGGAATTTTCAAAATTTTAATTATGCTGGTCCAACTAATTACACCTTGAATTTTGCATTGAATTCTATGGGAAATGTATGAAATAAAATGAATTAATTACCGCATATATTTTGACAAAATTAAAATTTTCCTTTTTCCATCAAGGGGAGATAACTCTTTAAAAAATTTAGGTTGCAAAATGACCGGCTCCTTATATTGTCTGTCGTGTGAATTTGGTTCATTTTACTTTGATAGTTATCTAGCAATAAATATTTAACTATTTTAAAATGATTCAAAATTGTTTAATATCCCTTTTTTATACATTGAATACCTTAACTTGTTTTGACGCAAGAAACTACATCCAACCGAAAGTCCAAGGTCTTGTTAAAATGGTTCTATTATAAATTTTCACTTTTTCGCGCGTTAATCTTATTTAAGTTTAATTGCAACTACACATTTTGACGCTAACCAAGAATAACTTTGTTACGCTTTCAAGCATTGATGATATATCTATAAACACGATTAAATGTGCAATAAGGCAATTCTTGACGAATCAGAAACGTTGGCTGCATCATCACACGTACCACATACTATAACTTATTTGCAGCTTTTGGAAATTGATTTGGTGTGTGCTTTGAAAACTTTACATTGTAACAGATGGATAGAGTTTGGTTCACTTTGCAAAAGTATGAGCACTTACATTATCTGAGGTGTCTACGACGGACAAGGTGTTCCTGTTAACGCTGCATGGAATTGTGATTTCTCAGTCGCATTACTGCTGATAAAAGATATTAATTTTAAAACAATTTTTAATATATAATAACACGGGCAAAGCTAGCTGATCTAGCTATATAATTTTGTCGAAAAAAGATAATCGGGTTCGTGAAATTTGAAGTCAAAACCGAAAGAAGAACGTGTTATGCGTAATTTATCAGAGTCGTGCTGTACACAATCATGCAAACAACAATGTAATGCAGGCAACTGGAATTTAGTATTAATAACATATCAAGGTCTACAGCTTAATTTAAACGATGGTTTTGGTAAGGATTTTACTACTGTCGCTTATATTCTGGTTTATAACAAGGTAAGTGTATTGTATGGAACGCCTCAACTGCCTTATGTAGATAATCTTCATAATATGATGATACTTCAACATTACATGCTGATACTTTATCATTACGTGATGGTACTTTAACATTACGTGCTGATACTTCAACATTACATGCTGATACTTTAACATTACTTGATGGTACTTTAACATTACATGCTGATATTTCAACATTACATGCTGATACTTCATTACATGATGGTACTTTAACATTACATGCTGATACTTCAACATTACATGCTGATACTTTAACATTACATGATGGTACTTTAACATTACATGCTGATACTTTAACATTACATGATGGTACTTTAACATTACATGCTGATACTTTAACATTACATGCTGATACTTCATTATATGATGGTACTTCACTATGCGGTAGTTCTAAAAATAGGGTTAGGGAAGCGTCACCTAGGGAACGAAATACGCTAAAACTCAGAACACGTGGATGCCTGTAAAGATTTTAACACTGGGCTGTTTCTCTGTTTCAGAGATTGATCAGATTGGACTAAGGTCCACTGAAACTTGTTTAGATCGAGATACTCAACAAATGCTACTATTTGATTAAGTGTTGTCTTTTAAATGGGTCATTTTAAATTTTAAAGAATGGTTGCATTGAGTTCATTGGGGCTCAGCGCATAAAAATCAGGGGGTACCAAAAGTCCTTCAGAAATTTTGGTCTAAAAATGTGCATTCAGAACCCAATCTTTTGGCGCTTAGTCAGAGCGAACAGCTAATTTTTTTAAGAAAAGCACCTAAACAAATACTTCTGTCATTCATGTTACATGTAGATTGGACTTATGGGGATCAATGGGTTCTTCCTGGAGATCCACGTGAAGGAGTGGGCAATAAAAGCACTGATTTGTTCAACAGTACAGTTACTGCTAAAATCAGATTCAACAGCAATGCAGTGCTTTATCCTTTGCATGATCTTATAAGTTGCATGTGTGGTTGTCGTTTGCCTGAATACATTGCACCAAAACAAATCGTATGTTTCGACAATATTTTTATTCAGTAGAGATCCTCTCTCATGAGCTGTAGTGTATTGTGTACTTCTTCAGTTCCAGCTTTTTTGGGGGTTTTTTTTTGTTTACACATAAGTCCACATACACCATATTTCAGACATATTTCATACATTTCAAGATTCTGCATATTGTAATATCTTATTAATCTAAAGGAAATAGATTATCCGTGTAGTGTGAAAACGTGTTTTCTTGCAAAAAAAATATATAGATAAAAAAAATTGCAGTAAATGAAAAGAGAAAAAGGGAGATATAGAAGATTAAAAAAACACAATAGAAAATGGGGTACATGTATCAAAATATTTGTTCACAAGTCAATATAATTAAAAAAAAAGAAAATAGTTTAAGCAATCACATTTCTCATAAAACTTGTGATAATTTCCCACAAATTGTTTGCGAGTGGTTTTCATAATCTGAGTATCTACAGTTTTTCAATAACATATATTTTTCAAGCAGAATCCTGTTTTTTATTATTTGTAGTTTCAGCTTTTTGACATGATCCAAACTAGTCTCAGTGGACCTTAGTCCTATATGATCAATCAGAGAAACAACCCAATGTTAAAACTTCCCTATTTTTAGAACCACCGCATAGTGAAGTACCATCATATAATGAAGTATCAGCATGTAATGTTGAACTATCAGCACGTAATGTTAAAGTACCATCACCGTGACTTAATGTTAAAGTATCAGCATGTAATGTTAAAGTATCAGCATGTAATGTTAAAGTACCATCACTTAATGTTAAAGTATCAGCATGTAATGTTAAGATTATCAGCATGTAATGTTAAAGTATCAGCACGTAATGTTAAAGGGACTTGGACACGATTTGACTTAAAATTTTCATTTTTTTTTCCATTTTCAATGTTTATACTGATAAATATAGAAGTTTATAATGCCATGTCAAAATTTGAAACTCAAATATCAATTTATAAGCAAGATACAGAGTTTATAATTCTTTGTTTGTAAACAAAACTCTAATATTGTCATTTTTTACATATTCGTTGTATTGGTGTAAATTTCAATCCAATGTAACTTTCTTTTGTTGAAAATATTATTTAAGAAGATATTTAATTAGTTTAAATTGTTATTTACATGCCATTTTGTCTAAGAAATGGTAATTTTCTACATTACTTTTTTGTAAACAACTATAAGACTCGAGCTTTGTTTACATAACAATCAATTCTTACCTCTGTATTTCGCTTGTAACTTGACTTTAACAAATAATATTTTGGTCAATCATTTAAAATGCACCAATAAACCATTTTATGCATAAAAAATAAAAATAATTTTTTTTATCTCAAATCGTGTCCAAGTCCCTTTAAAGTACCATCACGTTATGTTGAAGTATCAGCATGTAATGTTAAGGTACCATCATGTAATGTTGAAGTATCAGCACGTAATGTTAAAGTACCATCATGTAATGTTGAAATATCAGTATGCAATGTTGAAGTACCATCATGTAATGTTGAAGTATCATCATATTATGAAGATTACCTACATGAGGCAGTTGAGGCGTTCCATAGTATTATGTATAACTATATCAACATTCATTATAATACAGTGTCAATATACAATATACGAGTAAAGTTTACATGTGTATGACTATTCTGGATGTTTCAGAGTTCATTACAATGGTGTGTTTGTGTTGAAAAACATAATTATCTTGCATGTAGACATAATTATCTTGCATGTAGACATAATTATCTTGCATGTTGCATGTTGACATAATTTATCTTGCATGTAGGGGTAGAAATATGCCACCATAAAAAACATTCAGTACACGATTTCTCAAAAATATGTACGGCAAGGGTACGACTTATAAGAATTTCTGCCAATTTTGACAATTAACCAAAGGCAGATATTTCACGGGTTTTATATTTTGTTTACACACATTTCGTGATGCATATGAACATTGATAAAAAATGAAGACGGTGGGGGAAATCAATTAAACAATAAAGTTTGTTTTATCGTTATATCGGGGTATAAGAAATGTACACGGTGCTTAACAACCAGTCATAGTGGATATATGTATATTATCATTTCAGTCTTTTCAGTAATGAATTTAATTTTTCATTTTTTTTTTATCATTTGTCTATCTAAAGTATGAACTATCAATAATTAATACGTATTGTTTATTGATTAACAATCTAATATCTATTTTCCTAGTGTGATTGGGGGATCGGTTTGCGGTATCAGACAACTATTTCCATCCTATCCTCTAAAATATGACAAAGTGTGTGGTTTAAACGACATTGAACAACTTGGTGACATACAAGAAACTATTGAACAACCGCAAAAGCTCAGCAAACATTGCGAGTCAACACCTGCAGAATTTGAAAAAACATTATTAAATATAGAAGATCAAATCCTTCAGGTAAAAATCCATCATGCTGATGAGCTCAATAAAGTTCATGAGAATTACCAAAAGTTGATCGAACAATTAGATAAAAGACTGGACTCGTTTAAGAGGGGCGTTGATGAATTGCAATCAAAAAACTCGAAATTGAATGGAAAACTGAACTCATTTGAAAGGAACGTTGTTTCGCTAGAATCACACCACTCGACATTGAACGATATACTGGACTCTACGACAAAGGATGTTGCTGTCCTTAAATTGGGAACCTCAAAATTAACTGAAGACCTCGGGTCTTTCAAAAGAGATTTACTATTGCTACAGTCGAACTATTCAACGATGAAAGAAACACTTGTCTCTCTCGGAAGGGATGTTATGTTGCTGAAATCAGAAAATTCATCTTTAAACGAAGGACTGGTGTCTCTTAATGGAGTTATGAATTCACTCCAATCACAGCACTCAACATTGAAAGAAAACTTCACGAGGCAATCAGGTGACTAAACAGATTTCATTTTTAAAATAAAATCCTAGCTGTTTTGTCTACTCCAGATAGACATTTAATATTAAATTGGTCAATGATAATGAAAGCTGGGGTTTCTTTTGGTAGAGAGTAGTTGGTATCATATTGAACAACTAAACAAGAGTCACCATGAGATGCAAAGAAATCAGTCCGAAATCCAAACTAAATACGAAAAGGAGAGATTAGAAGCGAGTGAAAAATTCGACAAAATGCAGAAGAAAATAGAAAGTGAGATATGGTATTTCTTTTGACCCAATACTTGACTTTTTATGAACTCCTGAATTAGTTTTCAAGTAATATATGTTTAGAAAGGATGGACACGTAGTAGATATCTAAATTTTATTAAAACCATTGAATTTCTCTTCAGATGAAAGATTATTCTTTAGTTGCTTATCTTATGAAACTTTTCAGATGGAGAGATGATCTTCGTTGTGCTGTCGTTTGCTTTCGCTTTCTGGGTTGCCTTCAGTAAAATGAAACCCGTTAATCTAACAAATCCATCAAAAGAGAAGACACTCGTACTTCAAAGCAAAGCCGTACAAACAGAACCTGCGGTAGACAGTTTTAATGAGACAACTAGCATTGCATACTCTAAAAAGTCCAACATATCTACATGTATGGTAATAATGCAAAATATAATTATAAAGATGCACTGTTATTAATTTTGTGTATAGTGTATTAAATCATGCTCATCTAAAGATGAGTTGTTAACTAAAGTATAAACTTTATTGCAAAAATTAATGAATCTCAATTTTGATACAGGTTCGCAAGAGAAAGTCCATGGAGAACAGTATCGGTGTCGTGAGTTTTGGCAGGAGCGGAAGTGACGTCCATAAAGAACTAGTCGAGTCTGTGAGGTCTTTAACGAAGTTATCTGTGGAGATACCTGTAAGGAAATACTTATGAAAAGGAGCAACATATGCTTCGTTTTTAAAAAAATTATTCTTTAATCAGTATGTTGAATGAAGTTAAGAGAAGATTTAAAAATAGAATGGTTACACTAACTAGGTATTTTTATTAAGATATCTAACTCTTCAGTGTCGACGTAATAAGAATTTACTGAGAAGTATATCATTGAAATATATGGAATAGACAAAACGTGATTTAGAAAATCAGATAATGGTCTTAATTTTAAGGAGACAAGATGGTTAACAAATTAACCATCGTATCTGCTTTAAACTTTACAAAATGATTGAAAAAATTTCGGAAAGTTTACTCAGTAACACTGTGACTTTTTTCTAAGCATTTTCAGGCTGTTTCGTTGAAATTTTTATGATCTTTTGATTGACACGATTGCAGATTTGTCATTCTGTGGTCGTACGAGCCGAGGATATCTGTAAAATTCCGCCATCAAAATTAGTTTTTGTTTTTGTTGATGCCAACAAACGTCATATAATACTGGAAGATCCGGATCAAGAAATCGGCGGTTTCCGGGGACAAACAGTTGACGCAATTAAAGAAATGGGCTGTAAATATTCTCTTCCCCTCTGTTCTCAATGGTTGGCTTGTAACGAAGCTTAAACCTAAAAGTTAATGCAATAAGCTGCACAATTCTGTAGAAGAATCTTATAATATACATTACATTAAATTTATTTTCAAGCATCCAAGTGCATTAAATACATGTACATTCTTTCAATAATGTCAACATCACATAAAAGAAAAAAACTTGCTGTTTAACGTGTGTGTAATGTTTACAACTTTGTTCCGGAATGCTTTAACCAGTAGCACGACATTGTATTTCAGGTGATGTGTTTGTGGTGTATGTCAGAGATAAAGCTTTAGACGACGGTTCCTTGTATCACCCTAGATTAACGTCCATAAAACGTCACCACACACTGACGTCACTGAGTGATACAAATCGAGTCCTCAGTCTTAACACGACTTTCTCTGAATATCAGAGAGACTTTTTAGTAAAAGAACTTCAAAATGCTTTTAATTGTTCTAAAACCGGTATTGTGTAACAATATTTTATAATGCCATGACAGTTTTGAAATGATGGGATTCTTATTTCCATAACTTTGGTGGGTGTTTTCCCTGAAGGAGTATTTGCATTCATGCATTAGATCACAAGTTATTATTTATCAGTATATAGTTCACATTGTGTCATGCGCGGATCTACTAGGGTATGGGTGGAGTTGTAAGGTCTGATCTAGACCACTACCCCTCCCCCATCCTAGATCCGCGCCTGAATAAATGTTAATTTCTAGGCTTTTATTTTCATTGATTGGTCAGATTTATTTTCCTGATTATTACTAACTTAACTGTAGGCGAGTATATAATGATGTGATTAACCAACTAGTACATATCGCCGATTTCCAATGTACAAATGTTACACAATTGCAGTTAGATCGCAGATTTAACAGTTTTGTGTAATATGCAATACACAATGTATCTGAAGATTTTTTTTTAACACTATGTTGATTTGACACACTAATTTATTATTTGATGGATCTATATGTACCAAATATCTTTTTTGAAATTTGATTTCACAATTTTTAAAAAGACTGTTATAAACTCTCAATTAACTTGGGGGAAAATTGGTAGTGAAGGTACACATGTACACTGTATCCTAGGGTCTAAAATTTGGTATCAATCAATGCACAATATATTGAAGGAATAAATGTCAAAGGGGGTCAAGAATTCTTTGTAATTTTTTTAGATAAGACATTATAAATGAAAATGACAACCTTTACTTGTTGAATTCATTATTTGTTGATGTGCATCTTTGCTAGCCAAGGGTTTCTGATCAGCACTGCTCCTCAGTACCCCATGAGATCAGAAAACCTTGGCTAGCGAAGATGGTTGATATGCTGCCTATAAATGATTTCAATTCTTGGTCTGTGATGAACATTTGAAAAACTATTGATTTTTCAGTATTAAAACAGATCTTTTAAGAATAGTGTTTATTTATTCTACAGTATCTGCACATTGCTCATTGAAAAAAAACCAATATATTTAATGTACAAGCAAATATCAAATCATCAGTTTTCTAATTTTACCTAACTTGTGTATGCAAAATAACAAAATTATATGATAAGTTTCAGAACATTTTTTAAAAGAGAATAATTATAAATGATTACCAATTTTAAAGATGATTTTGAACACATATCTAAAACAGTTTGCAATGAATAAAAGGGAGAAAACTATACATATCAAAGCAACCTTATTTGGACTAAGTGGCCTTAAAATTTCCTTGCATGTAATTAAGATTTAGATAAGACAAGTATTGTAACTCGATTAATTTACATGAGTTCATGAAGTGTTATTTTGGGACATAATAGCCAGGATCTCAATGTTACTTCACAGATGTAGAACATGCTCAATGTTCACACAAACACTGGAGTCTGTAAGTTTGAACAGCTATGCAACAATGCATAAATAATAGAACATGTTTCATCAAATGAATGTCAGCACTTGAGCAGAGTAACGCCCCTTTGCTAACTCTCCTTGGCCACCAGCACACCTCCAGTTTTCACATCTTTGCTGGATTTCTCCATATCCTTGGATTCTTCTCCTTTAATCTTTAAATTATGCCTCTCTCGGTATTTGTTAATTTCATTACCTTTAGTTTCTAGTTGTTTTGTTAATGTTTCTACTAGTTTGTTCATCTGAAAAAGAAAACATAATATGCAGCATCCTAAAAATAATATGTCCAAGAAGACAAAAATCAGAACCAACTGGAAAAACATTTTTACTTGTTCTTTGTTGTTCACTAAAGCTGGAAGTACGTCTTTGACTGTTCTCTCAACCAGAACTCCTCCAACCATTCGAAAGCATTTCCTTTCAGGTGCTACATCTTTTAGAGTTTCAATCACTAATCTATTAGAAAAAAATCATTAACATGGTCATATTCATACTGTAATAAGACTGCTACCCAAAGAGGGGGAAAAATCCTGCTTCTGGGACAGTTGGGTATGGGGGTATGTAGTTGTAGAATAATTCAGTTACTTCAAGTAAGCAAAAATAAATGAACATAGATCAAGTTTTAAATTGATAATAAATTTATTAACAAATAATGTAGATGAGAAACTGGTACCTTCAGATAAAGAAATAAATGGAAATATTTATAAAAATGACAAAAATAACAATGAAAATGCTATAAAGTTTACTTTAGATTTACAATAAGAAAAATGAAATTCCTACAAGTTTTATTATAATTAAGGTTGGGCTCGAAATTCAAAATACTACTAAAGTATGACTCCTAATCTGAAGACTGAAAAATAAACTTCTAAGGAAAAAAAAATTAGTTTTATTGAACAGTGCCTTATCAAAGACAAAGTCACAAAAGTTTAATTTATTAAGTATTTAATATTGAATTATTCCTAGTTTAGTTAATTGTTTATGAAACTTATGATTTTTAATATAATAAACAAATGATATAAGATGAGTTTTATCACAATACAATGTACGACATTATTGTATGTTTGATTTTACAAACAATTTGTTATTTAAAACTATAAATCAGAATTGCCTACGACCATATCATTACAATGTCCTTTTTACAATGTAATAACAATCTATTTAGTAACTTGAAACATGACAATTTAAAATATTAAATAAAATCAATCTCTTTAAGACAAAATCAAGTTAAATATTTCAACTTTCTGGATGCATTTGATTGGTATCGGGTTTGTTTGCCCGAGTCCGTTCACCAAAAGTCCAATTATTGTTCGTTCTATTAATCATTTGCCCTAAACCTTGTTTGCTACACCAAAACCTCGTCCATAATTAAACCACATTATCAGATCTTAACATAAAAATTATAATTTCAATCTCTGTCTACTTTTTTAACAATAAATTTTGTTATACTTTCATGTTAAATACTGAAATCTGATTGGTTAAGACGCAGTTAATAATATTTACTATTACCCTCAGCGTTAGCAACGCACTTGGCAACGGGTAACATTAAAAAATGTTACATGCGCGAAAATTATGCGCGTACGGTTCGCTGTAGAATTCACGTTATTCCTATATAAAAGCAGTAAAATTTTCTTAAAAATTTAAAAAAAGACATTCAGTATAACAAAATAAATAGTGCCTGTTTGGGAGGATAACAGTTGAAATTGACACCCCTCGAAAACCATTGTCAACCTCCGCTTCGCGTCGGTTGACAATGGTTTTCTCGGGGTGTCAATTTCAACTGTTACCCTCCCAAACAGGCACTATTTATATAATATTTCACATTTATCTCAAATTGCTTTACTTCCAATAACTATTTCTTATATTTTATTATTTTTATTTCTTCAAAAAGACATAATTGGTATTATTGTTTGATTTTAAAGCCGGAATTATAGATAACTGTCTTGCTGTTTTATGATTTGCTTGATGTTTTTAAACATTTAAAGAAATTGAAACATTAATTGGCCCTGTTTGAGGGTCAGCTGAGCAGCGGATTAAATAGCGCCTATTCTGTTGTGAAAAAATTTATATACCCGAACACAACACAATGAACACAATCCATTGATCGTTAACTGAGATATATCCGCTGATAGAACATGAAACTGTATCAAACTACTGTGAACCATAAATTTACAATTATAATTCACATTAAGTCATTGTAACGTTATCAGGTCAGCAAATTGGTTGGTATTTTTATCTTTAAGGTACAACAATATTAATTCTGTTTTAAAATAAGGCGAACGGACCTTGGGCGAAAGGAATTAAGGGCAAACGACGTCAACGGCGAATGCATTTTATGGCAAACGAACATACATTCCAATTGATTTTAAACCCTTTATATAACACTTGAGCACAAAAATTGTTGTGTGACAATCAAACGGGTTCAATATCAGGCTAGAGCCAGAAAGCTCAAAGGGTAGAGCACCTGTCAAAAAAATCTGGGGGCCTGGGTTGGAAATCCAGGTCTGGGCCATCAGTATTTCTTCCATCTTGTTACATTGTCATTTGGTGTCATGCCTACCCCTAGAAATGACAGTTAACTTCTGCCAGGGAAAAGAGTATGGGGATATGTCTTTGAGGGCAAAGATCATTAAGGGGGAGGAATGTGACAGTCATACCAGTCCAAGCAACGGGTAGGAAAGCTAAGTTGGTAGAGCACCTGACTAGAGACTCTGGGGGACAGACTGAAATCAAGGTCTAGTCCATCATTATTTCCCCATCCTGTTACAGTTGTATAGAAATTTGATATACATGTAGAATGTCAAACAAAGACTAAGATAAAAATATCAGAAATATCATATTCATTATGATTACTGAATTTCTATTACATTGAGATAAATTCATTTAGTGTAAACCTATTCAACCGAAAATCAACTATTACTTTAGCAAAACTATGATCTGCTCATAAGGCATGTCTCACTCATGCCCAAACAACGTGGTTTCCAATACACACAGAAAACATCATTATTTTGACGCGACCTTAAGCACATATTAATGATAGTAGGAAAACTTACTCGTGCTCTTTCATATCCATTTCTAATTCCGATATTTTTGAAGCTAGTGCCCTTTGTTGCTGCCTCAGTTCCTGAAAACCAGCAACAATTTGCTCCTTCGATTTGTTAATGGAGTTCGCCATTTTAGTAAACAGTACGGCATATTAATTTCACAAAATGAAAAACGTAAAAGATAATATATTTCAAAACTTTAAAATGATTTTGAATCTTTGAAATAAAATAAATATATAAATGAATTTATTTTATAAATAAAAATGTTGATAAAATTGTTTAATAAGCCTTGAATAAAAAAAAAAAATTGTTTTCGTTTTCTTAGTTGTCTTCGCAATCAGATTGTTTAAAAATGGCGGAAAAGGTTGAATTGTGAAAAATGTGACACACCGATTTCCTTGCTTTTGACGATATTCAGATAATGGTTTTAGAATCCAAGACAACGAAGGTTCCAAGGTTTGTAAAGATCACGTTTTAGTTATATCATATTTGTTTATTTTCTTAAAACCATTTAAAATTAAGCTTTGCATCCTGAACATGCTGAAACATGACATAGTTTGTCAGCTGAGAAACCAACACATGAAACAAACGCTGAAAAATCAGTTTTGTGTGTTTACATGAATAATTTTCTATTAAGAAGGCAATTCAACAATATGATCAACACTTCACACAATGTTTGATATTATACCAGTAGAAATTGTGCATATATATCAAGATATGGCAAAAATTCAAAGATTTCATAATTTACACGAGCATCTTTATACATTTCTTGTGAGATTTATAATGAGAAAATCTAAACCTTTTATCCATTCAGAAATTTTTATGACACAATGACAGTTTTCTGGTACTTTTCACATCCTTGCATTGCAAATTCTGCTTTGTAGAATTTAACAGGATAAAAATGTAATTTACTGTATCAAAATACAATGCACTAAATTATTGGTATGCTGAAATGAAACCATGTCTTAAAAGATTCAGTTATATATTATTGTGTATTTGTAACTTCTTTTTTTTTTAAATTTTAAGTGTTGCTTATTTGTTTTAGGGACCCGTTTGCAGTGAAACCTTTACCTAAAGCATATTATCATCCAAGTAAACACAAGAATCTATCAAAAACACAGAAAAAGGTATTATGCTGGCACAGTATTATCTTAGTATCAGTGCTTTTGTCAACATTTCATAGTTGTAAATATGTAGCTTAAAGTATAGAATAATTTTCATATTGACTTGTCTTCTTTTATCACTACGCCACTTTTGTAACAGACAAAAATATTGGGCAACCCTGCAGCAGAAGACTGCAAAGAGGAGAGTCAACCCAGGGGTCCTGAAGATGAACTCTTTTTGAAGGGAGGTAATCGCTACATAGCAAAGACCCCACCTCCTGAAGACAATGCTTCATCCAAATTTGATGAGTCCTGGCCAAGCAGTGAGAGGCCATCTTCTGTGGGGTATACTTATAACTATAAACATTTACAGACACTGCATTTATTTTACAATAAATCTAGATCTTTCATTGATTCTTAAATTTGTTAACTGATATATTAACTGAATGTGTAAAAAATGGGCCAAATTTAGTCAAATATATGTACAGTGTTCCTAAATTTCATAGAACTTGCATTTAGGACTAAAATTTTGATGATGAATTTACAAACATAATTTAAGCCAACATTAAACAGGGCTAAGGGGCATTTGTCTTATTACAGGTTAACAGGCACCGATGACAAAAGTCCATACTCTCTCCAGACAATGTTAGATTTGTATGGAAGGAAGGGAGACTACTCTGACATAAAACAGACTCTGTCTTTCACAGAGACTGACCAGAAGGAAGTATCAGGTGGAGAAGCATCCACACTGCAGAGGTAAGTATACTTTTCTCTTGATAAATGAACCCAACATGTCAAAAGTTTTATCATAAAGATTCATTTACGGTGTAGTTTAATACCAAAGAACTGTTCAGTTGATGATTTTGGTCACTTTATGTTTGATGACTGTTTTAGGTACATAGAGAGGTTCCGTAGAGGAGAGCCAATGAGTCGAGAGGATAGACAGCAACAAACAAAGGCCAGCTCTAGAGACTTTTGGTGGGTTGACCCAGCAAACCGGGAAAGTGAGGCAGTTAAAAAGCAGCCAGTCAGAAAGGTGTGTACATTTAATTAAAAGATAAATCATTAATTCACTTTTAAGTTTCCTGAGATTTCGTAATAATTTCATCCTCAAAATTCTTCAATACTGTATACAGGGAAATATTTGCTACTGTTTTATTTTTCCCTCTTTTGCCTTCCTTGTCAGCGAGCTAATTCAAAACTGGGCAGATTCAAAACTGTTTTTAAATACGGTAATTATGTTAATTAGAAATTGCATCTATTTCTAACTGTGTCTGGGCAAATTCAAAATGGAGTGAAACTGTAAGTGAAGAAGAGCGAATAAACATGAGGATAAAATAACCTTGAAACAGTATTCCTTTAGTAAAAGTAAAGAGTTGATATAGCCCATTTACATAAACGTAGTCACTGATTCAGTGAATACATTTATGTAAATGTGCTTGTATTAAGTTTACTAGAGAAACCAACTCTGTTTCAGCAATGAATAAATGAAGCAAACTTGAATGTAGGTTACTTTAAAATAAATTATGTGCGTGACATTGATTTGTTTTATTAATTAATAAATTAGGCAGCTGAGAGATCCCCTCCTGATGATATAACCCAGAGGTTGCAAGAACGAGCAGACAAATTATTAGAACGGAGGTAAGAGTAAAATAAACATTTATCAAGGACTGTACAGGGGGATATTTCCATATGTAGGTACACTATAACATGAATTTTTTCAATGATATGGCAATTAAGTCTTGGAATATTTTTTAGAATTAGTGAAAGTCAATTTGTTTATTTGAATCAAATAACCCCTGTGACAAGTTATCCATGTTAACAGTGTATTTTTGAACAATTGGCAACAGTGATTTGATGAAAATTTCATTTAAATAAAAAGTCATGATTGTTTAGCATTTTGATATGATATTGTTGGTACTGAATGTGTCCTTTGGACAAGATATTTTTATACACGTACATGAATTGTTATTGATATATATACATTTCTATCAGTGTGAGTACAGTTGCGTCCTCCGACCCTATTGTCAGTACAGACGGACTTGGTAGTTCCCTCGATGGAAGTGCATCTATATCAAGCTTTGAAGAGCAGCCTTACCGACCAGTATTTGCCAAAAATTTAGGTATGTTTAATTTTACTGCCCATAAGAAAATACTTATTTTGAGATCTTATATAGATCTTTTTTTCAAATGCAATTCGGAATAAGATAATATTGATTGAATGTAAATGAAAATTATACACTCAGATAATAGGCCTTCTAAAACAAGATATCCAAATTTGGACCGTGGGTATGCACCTTATTCTCACCCTCCTGATACTTCAAACTTCCACCCCCGGGTGTCAAGGCCTGCACGCCCAGAGGACGACATTCTCCACCAGTGGAGAGTCAAGCGTCGGCTAGAGTCTGCTCGAGATGTAGCTGAACACACCCCAGCCAATAAAAACTCTTTTGGTTTTCTGTCAAAGCAACCTGACCAGGTAAAGATACTGAACATTTCTTGATTTCTTTGTCATCGTTTCAAGTTGTTATGAAAAACGTTAAGAGACATTATTTTTTTTATCATAAACTTAAAATTGTTAGATGAAATGGAACATATTATGTTTGTTTCATTATTTTTACAAATTTTAAATTGCAGTTTGATTTTTTCAAAAAAGAAGTGATCTTCTTTAAACTTGTCAAGTAGCATATGTCAAAAAAATTTCTCAACTGACTCTCAATCCAAATCCTGACAAGTCATTTAAAGGAAATTAAAAATAAGATGGCTTGTTTTATGTTCAGGAGGTGTTGGATGCAAAGTTATCAGAATTCAAGGAGCGACTATCAGGAAAGAGAACTCCTACAGAACCCCACCGACTGACTGGGAATGTGAGGTTCACACCTGTGCCAAATAAAAACCTGACCAAAAACACAAATACTGAAAATATGGTACATGTTTTATTGGATTTTGATTTATAACATCTACCTCTGTCAAAAAAGAAGAAATATAGAAAAAGTTAATCATTTTCGGATAAACGTAGACAAGGCTTAAGTCTTAAATAATGATAAAGTGTCCGAGATGAATTCTCCTATTTCCTTAGAGACTCTATGGAATCAGATCTGGGATTGTGTTTTATATAATAGGTGCATATAACTTAATACACATTTAGATGTACATGTGACTGTGTTGTTGTGCTAAAGCCCTTGTGATAGGGTGACTGTTGTATTAAATATGAAGTAAGTTAAAGTGACATTGCACAATTATTTACCCATGTTTCTAGCATTAAGTTTGTTTATAATGCATTGCAGCAGGAATTTGAGCAGAGAGACACTGATTCTCTACCCACGATAGCAAGCCCCACCCTTGGGAGGCATGGCAAACAGACAGGGGTGGAGCCTCATTTACATCTCATGTGTGATCTTCTTCCTTGTGGACATTCACAGCAGTTCTTAGAAAAAACTTTGAAGTCACACACAGATGAAAAGTCTGATCAGGATTCAAAACAGTCAAAAGGTTGTGAAAGCTCAAGAACAGTGAATGGTAGGGATAAGAGTGATTCTGATTCTGCTAAGGAAAAGACAGAGACAGGGAGGTATAGATACTTACAAGCAGAAAGGCCTCATGATGATGAGGGGGCAGTCAAAACTTCTAGCAAGCAAAGTGATACTGAAAATGATGAGGACCATATTAACAAAAGGAAACTGAAAGAAAGCAAGGAACAGGAAAGTTCAAGTGATAAGTCAGATTCTAAAGAATCGAGTAAAAGAAAGAAGAGTCCACGTGATAAGGAGGACAGTGTTCCAAAACCAAGAGAGTGCCACAGTCCATCAATGAAAAAGTTTGAAAGTGTGAACACAGCTATTGGACAGGTAGAACTATAATTACATGGGTCAAATTATCCTAAATAAAATATGAAATATGTCTTTATATACAGTTTGCATGTTTGTCTAGATACCGGTATATCAAAGCACAGAACCCTAAAAAAAATTGTTTTGGGATCTGCAAAATGCTATAAATGGGTAGTATCTAATATCAACATGTTTTCTTTTGTTGCAGGTAATCAAGGACCGACTGTTTACTTCCTCGCTGAGTACAGTCATTGACAGTGTGGATATCAGTGGGGTGGATCCTAACAGACAGAGTGGGGAGTTCACAGAATCCACCCGAATTACTCCCCATGATCCCTGCCCTCAATCAGAGTTATCTCCTCCTGATCCCAAACCCCCTAAAGGATTATCTGCCCATGATTCAAAGCTGAGAGACAAAAAGTCAGAGACCAGAAAAGAGAGACCAGCAAAAATAGTGAAATCTGAATCAGACCGCAGGAAAGCAGAGAGGGTAGCGAATGTGACAGAGTTAGAAAATGGTGAGTGGAGAATGTGGCATTAAATCAAACAGCTGAATGAATTTAACCATTTGCTTTTGTTGTGATATGCTTTTGAAGATTTTAATGATGTTCACAATTGATTTGTGATTTTTGTAGAGGATAGCTATGAATCTGATGGAGAATTCCCTGAGGATCAGTTGTTACAGATTCTTAGAGCACAGCGGTCAAGCTATGAAGAAAAACTAGGGTATGTAAAACTAAATATAGAGTATAGCTTGTTTTATCCTGGTTTTTATTAATATCTGAAAGTATAGATATTTAATTATTTCACAGAATTTCTCTTGTATTATTTTTGTTTTTATAGTAATTTCTGTTTATGGTTTCCTTTTCAGACACATTGACAAACTGCTGGCAGAGTTATCTCCCATTTCATAGTACTACATGTATATATTAGTATAACTGCTACTGTAATAAATATGTATATATTTTTAACTGTGTTGCTTTTCCTTACTGATTGAATACTTACCTGCGCCTTCATTAGTTACCTCAAGTGAATCAGGTAAAAGTAATGTGTAACAAAGAATTAATTTGAGCAAGAAACTGGACTCTCTTCAGAGACGAAAGATCTAAATGTTACCCGTGTAGGCAAACCTGTCAGTAGTTTCATTTAGAATGTTCTATTGTCAAAATGATAATTCATTTTCTGTGGGCCCAGTTTACCCTAAGTCATTGGCCAGTCCGGAGACAGATTATTTATAGTTCCCTCTCTTCCATCTAAGATTACTGGGATTTAATGATTTTCTACCTACCTATGTAGTTATATTTTTAATGATTCATCCTAATTTTCATTGTTTCATGTCTTCTTGTCTTGCATATATTTTATAAAAATTGAGTTTGAGAGTAATAATGTAAATCACAATATCAGTCTAAATAAAATGTCAAATGTTTTTGGAAAGGTGAAGAGAGGTTTATTTATTTCACTCTCTAATGAAAATAATGACCAACCCCATCCCTTCAACACATGTTCCTCCCCCTTCAAAATTCTTGCTACTGGTCGGATTTGTTATTGTGCTTTATTAAATATATACAGTGATTTGTAAGTGAGAGGGTTGGCGATCTCACTGATGTAATGGGATACCGATCGCAATCAGCGGCGGACTCTAGCGGTAAGTGACGGCAGAATTTGTCGCTGTCGACTCCAATATTTACAATCGTTTAGCGCCCTTGTTACCCAGTAATTGTTGCAGATCTCGTTTCTCGCCTATCTACTGCTAACCCAGCCAGAGAATCACATGGTGATCATATGTGTCAAGGTTTATATTCAGACCTCGGAAAGCATCAAAACATTAAAATTATATATGTTTTAACGTGTTTTAACCAAATATTTTGGAAGGCATATGCATATCAAAGTATATGTAGAACTTAATGTAAGACCACAAACACACACCTTTAAGTGTTATGAATGAATATTTGCATTAAAAAGTTATTCATTTAATACACGCACAATGTATTAAAAATCCTCACCGAACAACCCTCCTCTCTGTCTGTCTGTCTCTCTTTCTCTCTCTCTGTGAAAATATTTTCGTTAACCGACTTTGAAGAGTAAAGTAAATGTACGTAAAATACTGAGAATTTAAAAAAAACCGTAATAAGGCCAATTAAATCGTGAGAACCTTCGGTGGTTCCCTGGAGGTGTGTGGTTCCTGGCCACTTGACCCCCTTTGTCGTGGGGGAGACATGTGGCCGATGGTATGTTTTCCCAATTCGCCTGGGCATCGTTAGATATAGATAAACATTTACAATCATACCTCCATCACATCTGGAATGTATTGCACATTCTTTATTTGTTTAACACTAATCACTCTTGATTGGCGAATTAAGTCAGCAAATATTGAGAAAATTACATGTGATCGCCCGATTTTATCGCGCCTCCTTCTGTACGCTGCTTCTTGACGCTGTTACTGGCCATTATTCGACGTTTAAGAATCGCTTAGGGACGCATTATACACTTAACGGAGGTGTATGCCCCCAACGAAGTTTCTTAGAGATTTGACACTTATTATTAACAAACCAAAAAAAAAAAAAATTATTAGCACGCTATGTTGTGATGTTCAGTCAAAATTCGCAATCCTTACGCCAAACTCCAAACTCGTCGTTTTACATCCGGGATATATTGGGGGCGGATTCCGGACCAAATGGGACACCGGAAAAGTATCCGGAATACGGACCAAGAGGAGGCCAGGCCCTGGTGGGATACCCGCCAGGTCCATACACAAGTCACGTGATGGCACACCAGTCCCTGGTCCCGTCCAGTCGGGCTTATCCCCTGCCATTCACCGGTAGAGGTAAATATCATTATACTTTTTACCTTAATGTGAAAATGACAATTTTCTGAAAAGCAATTTTTAAAAAAAATAAAAATGATGCGATAAGATTCCGGAAAAATTGACAAGTATGTACAAAAAGGAAAAAATAAGGGTAAATTTTGACGGTGTACAAGAATTGGTACACATTTGATTTTGAATAACATTTATCCTACCTATAGTTTCCTTTTCTACACCTATAATTTATAAAAATGGAAAAATAAGAAATACCTAAATTAATTCGTTTCATCAAAATTAATGCAATAAATATTAATCTCTTATTTTTACATTTAAGAAAATAAACAAGAATGTTCTTTTTCGTAATTTTAGTGATTTTTTGTGAACAGGCGTAATTGTTGTCATTTTTTTTTCAAAACTTTCTCCTAGGCTATTTATTTCAAGTATTTATGTACTGTGATTTTGAGAATTTTGTTTTGCTGCAAACTGTGCTCTTATGATAGTTCTGCGTGTATCTTAAAGGTTTGTGGTACTCGAGATCAAAATTTTAAAAATTATATAATTTTTAATTTTCTCAAAATAAAAATTCCTTTACCATGGAATATATATTGCAACGCAATTTTTGTACAGGACGATAATAATATAAAATTGCTTTATTTTAATAAAGGACTTCAAGAAATGTATTTATAAATAATGAAAATCAATTTTACAATTATTGTATTGCAGCTCATATTTGTAAAAAAAAAAAAAATGAAATTCAAGTGAATTAAATGGTAAAGATCAAGCAGTTACTTGTATTGAACTCGTGATTAAAAAATAGGTATATGAAGAATAGATGCATGAATGATTAATTATGTCATATTGAAAATTGTGTATGGGTGGTCGTAAATTAGAGATTTTGGATATGACAAGTCAGAAGATATATTTTAGAATGACGATAAACTCTATAAGATGTGGTTTTGTATGTCGTAATTTTTAGAACCATTGTGTATAAAATTATTCACATTGTCTTTTTGTATCATAACAATATTTACTTTGTCATATGTGTATTTCACACGATATTGCGGAGCAAGCCTCCGTCCGAAAATTGGCCACATCCGTTCCTTTAATTTCAGTGTCATGTTGTAAATTTTGAAATTACCGGGTGGAAGTAAATACAAAATTTACAAGTTGTCATGTTGTAAATTTTGTATTTACTGTCACCCGGTAAATTCAAAACTTACAACATGACATCAGATTAAAATAAAACCGACCTTTAGTGTCTAATGATTCTACATAACTTTGTAGATAAATTCTTAAATTGTGAATTTTCAAATTATCTATGAAATGATTTTGTCTTTTCATAAGTTTATAAATAATGCTCTCTCTCTCTCTCTCTCTCTCTCTCTCTCTCTCTCTCTCTCTCTCGTCACTGATAATGAGATTTCCTTCATTATACTTTGCTGAAAACTACTTCTTTCATAATAATTCAATCATAATGAATTGATATTGAATACTTTACAATTTATTGATATACTACAGATATATTGATATATATCACTGCGCTTGAGGTAGAATAAATATTTCATTTTTTAGGGCATTTCCATTGCCTGTTTAATTTATCTAAAGATTTTTTAAATATTTCATTTTTAACCAAAAAAAAAAAAGATTAGAACTAAAATGGTGTCATGCATAATCTAATTAGAAATATCATTTTTCAAAAAAAAAAAAATTAAGACGGGAATTCGAATGAATTAAAAAATTAAAATAAAAGAATTGTATCTATTAAAGAACAAAACTGTGCATGCATATAAAGATTTAGATATTTTTCTTTATTTTCGGAAGAGATATATATATATATATATATATATATATATATATATATATATATATATATATATATATATATATATATATATATATATATAAACATGTATATAACTATGTAAAAAAAAGTCATGTAGAACTCTGAGAATTAACGTGGATGTCGTCGATCACAGTAGTGTTTCTCAGGTTCTTGAACAATCAAAACAATGAAAGACATTTCTATTAAATGGAAAAATTAGATATACAGTGTTTATGTAGACATACATGTTTCTTTTTGCTTTTATATATCATTCCATATAGATATTTTAAAATTGATTAAAGAAATTCATAAATACATGTTTCTTTTTGCTTTTATATATCATTCCATATAGATATTTTAAAATTGATTAAAGAAATTCATAAACCAATCCACTAATTTTTTTCGTGATACTACGAGCATTTTCTTAAATGCTAAATAATGTTGTTTGCAATATACATACATGATTAATATCGATAATTGTGCTCTTTATCAATGATTTACTTGTATGTAGTTAACTACATTTCGATAGTTCAATTCATTTCAGTGGGTTTTCCGATGGAATCCCTGCTCGACCTCCAAGATGCTAGTTCCCTGCCCATCCCTCTCCCCGTCTACATTCGACCCCGCTCCCCCGGGGATACCACGGCCCTCCTGAGACCCAAGAAATGTCGGAGGAGTCGCACCGTCTTCACCGAGCTCCAGCTGATCGGACTGGAGAAGAGGTTCGAATCCCAGAAGTACCTCTCCACGCCTGATCGGATCGACCTTGCGGAATCCCTCGGACTTTCTCAGGTCCAAGTGAAAACTTGGTACCAAAATCGACGCATGAAGTGGAAAAAATCGGTAGGATTATATCATTATTTTTTATCGAGATTTAAAGGTGCTTATTATTTCCCTAAAAAACGTTAAATATTTGTTACATGGATAGTCTTTGTACGAAAAACATTTAGAAATACAGAATTTATAGAAACTTGATTTGACCTTACCTATTGATGACGTTTTATATCTGCTATAGTTAATGTGTGTTATTAATTTTAATCTTGTCGTAAAACATAGACATTTAATTTTCTCTTTCATTGGCTTCACTTGGTTCTTGTTTTTAAAAATCGTCCTCATCAAATCCTGTCATCTAGTTAGTGCGTGTACATTGTTGTTATAGCTATACTCTGTCCCGAGTTTTTGCTTCCACCACTTTTTGCTTGATATTTCAATAATAGTAAATACCTTTGTGCTCAAACTATGTTCATCCACTAATATAAAAAATGTCCAGATTATCTGTTTTGAAACGCCCCCCTCTACCGCTTCAGGTTTCAATACACATCCCGAAATTGAAAGTCTACGGAGATTTTGCATTGCAACAGCCATTAATAAGCCCGGATGATAACGTTAAAAAATTGCGCGATGTATTCCGAGTGTATTCCGAATGGAGAAAAGATGTTAACATTCCCCATTATAAATCTCCGTAGGGAATCTGTTTTCGTTCCTGTGAATTTTTTCTGAGTGAAAAGGGATAATTGTTCAATGAAGATATATTGGATATATTCCCTTTTAACGATTTCAACTGTATTTCTTTCATAGGTATGTGTATTTTTATTAAAAAATCATCAAAAAGCGATGGAAGCAATAACTTGGGACATACTTTAATAGTAGAGATTTTACCCGATATATCCCATACACTATACTTGTTATTTTACGTTTCAATTCATATTTCTCAATTTAAGACATTTTAAAAAACTAATTTCATTCGCCTACCGTATACTCATCATTTGCAAATTTCTTGTTAGTCAAATAAAAAAAAATAACACAAGTAATTGCTTTTTAATAAAAAAAAATATTTATATTAATAACTCATACATGCTTATACATATCTACTATTGTTTCATTAGATTACACAAAATGAGCGTAATGCTGGACATACGGGTACCTCAGACACACAGGAAGAAGTCGAGCCATCAAGTAAACCAAGTGCGCATGCTCCCACGTGAGCGTTTCTACATCTGTTTATTTTATGTATTCATGAAAATAATTCAAGTGTTTGGTGTATGAACTAATTGTGATTTAAAAACAAATGTTATGTACATTTATTGGCAGCTTTTGTATTAAACAGAAATGATTTGTTAAACTCTCTTTTCATAACATAAAAATGAAGTTGTGGTTTGCATTGTTAATCTTGATAAAATAGCCAGGATACCCTGACCTTCGTATTTTTGATCGGGTTTATTCTAAATCGAGAAAACAAATATCCTGGGACAGCACATAAAGAAACTGACAGTGTTTGAGGAGAATTATTTTATGGTAAAAATACAAACATGATTAATACAAATTATATTTGGGCATGTATAAAGGTATTTATAAACATATATCTAAGCAAGACGTTAGAATTTTACGCATAGAAATAAAGATAAATTCAGTGAAACGTGCCATAAAGAAAACCCGTGATGACCATTCCAACCAGAAATATACCGGTCAGGACATTGCTCCATTTAGGGTCCTCCTTCATGAAGGCTTTCGTTGCTCTATCATCAAACACAAAGTCTTCTTTCTGATCGTTTTTAGACGACACTCCGCAGATTTCCTTCACCCAGCGTCTCCACATGGACATACGGTCAGCGGAGGGGTTCGAATTCTCGGAAATGTCCACATTGGAGGCTAAAAAATGTTTGCATACGTTTCGCTTTTTACAAAACACTGATTTAAACCCAGATCTTTGACCCACTCTCACACTCACAATTTTATGTCTGGGTGAATTAAAATTTCGGAGCAGTTAAAAGATCTGGTTTAATCAGACTGAAAAGCCTATAAGTTTTTAAAGGGCATGGTCACGATTTTGGTCAAATCTTATTTTTGTGTTTTTATTATTTACAATGCTTTAGGAATGCATTTTTAATGATCAAATAAAATTTTGGTGCCAGTCGATGAGTTATAAGCAATATACAGGGCTCACAATTCTTCGTCATGTAAACAAGGCTCTTGCCCTGTTTTTGTTTATATAGGTTCAATATACCAGTAAAAAATCTTTTTCAAGCTAATTTGTCTATCTTCTTATTCATTTTAAGCATAAATAAACAGTTACTAACGATTAACACATTCATTTGAAGTCTAAAACTGGAATTTTCACTTCAACATTCAAAATGTAAACAAAAGCTTTGTGTACATAGTGAAGAATTGTAAGCTCTGTAACTCGCCTATAACTCAACAAATCACAATCAATTTGGTTGCCTACTAAAAATGCCTTACTGAAGCAAATCGAAAAAATAATTTTTGACCAAAATCGTGACCATGCCCCTTTAAGATCAGTGACAATAAAAAAGTAAGAAAAAGACATTATCTTGACGAGCTCCAGTTTTGATACCTAAGAGGAATGAGTCAAGTTCTAGATCATTATTTAAATATTTGGAAGAAGAGCCTCTTACCGTTACCCTTATCTGTTTCAGAAGTAATTTTCTTGTTCACCACAGAAATGACAATTTCGTCTTTAAACTCTTCAGTCTCGCTGTTTCCAGTTATCCGGTTTTGCCATACAAGGTTTCCTATCTGTATAGCAATGGTATAAGTGATTCAAATGAAACACCAATGTAAATTAAAGTAAAGGTTTTTGGAATACCCTTAAGACTATAAAAACTTTCAAAATGTTGGATAATTTCAAGTTCATTTTTAAATCATCTGAAAGTATTCAACATAATTTATAAACTTGTGTTGAGTGTGCACATGTAGACACTGACCGTTTCCTCTGTTGGAGGTTTGGTCAGGAGGCTGATGATGACGATAGCCAGGGACGTGATGACAATCACCAGAGCTCCGAAGTAGGTATAGTGGAGATTGACCAGAATGGACGGTCGTGTGTCCTCGTGTCCGCACTCAGGCGCGGGGTAAGCCAGGTCCAGGACCAGCCGTATTACACCACATATGTGTCCGATAACCATACCCCAAAACGCACCCTGTAGGAAATCAAGTTCGCAGTAACATATCAAAACTAAATCTACAGTAAACAGTACCAACTAGGAAATGCTATAAATTATGGTACCTGTTCTGACATACGTTTCCAAGTAATTGCAAGGAGAAACAGAGCTCCAATTGGCGTGCCTAGGTAACTTTGAACTGCATTGATGTAGGCAAACAGTTGTCCCCCTTGCGAAGACCGTAACAACGGGATCCAGAGTATGCTGACCACGCAGAGAGCCACGATAAAGATCCTGTAGCAAATCAGAATATACAGTGTGGCAAGGCTTTTCCTTATATTATGATGTTAAACATTAAATCAACACGTAAACACTGGTTAACATGCATGAACGAACTCCCCTTTTATTAACAAAGCGGTATGGTTGTTGGGATATTAGTTAAGAGATAAGCCACTTTCTTACATCGACCCTATCAGAAGTCCCATTCATGTAATTTTTTGAAAATTGTCCCCCTTCTTATCATATTTATAAAAAACATTTCCCCCTTAATAAGCTGTTAATATGATCCTTTTTTAACCCCCCCCCCCATATAATCTACTCAAACACATTATTTAGCATGACCTTTTATCAAAGCATACAATAACAGACCTGCCGACAACCAAAAGTTCTTTTTCTCTGGCTGTGGGGCGTATTCGCCTCCAGAGGTCCATGGTGAAGATTGTGCTGGCGCTGTTAAATATAGAGGTGAGGGAACTCATGTTGGCCGACAACATGACGGCCATCAAAAGTCCGCGGACACCTGCAGGAGGAAGACCGTTTGTGATTCTTAATTGTTAACCTTTACCAGAATTGAACTGGAGATCTATTCGATCGCTAAACCTTAAGTTTTGAAGTTTCCTTTGGAAACAATACTTTTGTAAAGAAAATCCTTCTCTGTATAATTCAAAGTAAATTCGATAGCTGTAGTAATACGACTTTATGAAATCATTATGTGCATTAAACTAGGACATACCGTATGGAAGGAGTTCCAGGACGAGTTTAGGGTAGGCTATGTTGGAGCAGCCTACGGGATTATCGCAGATTTTCTGACATTCCTCGGGATCAGCACATCCTACTTCATCTTGATTGATGAAAAAAAACCCAAAGAACTCGATTTTCAGCTCTTAACAATTATGAAATTATGTCAAATGAATATGAGGTTGCTAAAAGTGGTGAAACGGTAACTGAGTGGAACATCTCTGCAGCTCTTTCGACTCACTTTCACTTGAATAAGTGGCATAGTTTCATAGTGTAAACTTAAAATAAATGTAACGATCTAGATAAAACAATTTCATGTTAATTTTGTCAGAACCTGGATAGAGAGCCCTGCTGATCATTCCTGGGAATATCATCATCACTAATGGCAGCATCTTCAGATAGCCAGCCAGGATAGCTCCACCTTTAGCATGGGAGAGGTTCTTGGCAGCAAGGGATCGCTGAATTATAACCTGGATAAAACACGTAACTGTATTAGATTGTGTTACATTGTGTAAAAGACTTACTAATGCAAAAAAAGGACACATACAGTTGTTTTGTATTTAAAATTATACTGGTATACATAGACGCAGAATTTTGAATTTTGCGCCAATCACCTGATCACAGCACCAGTACCATAAGCAGCCAATGCTTGACTGAAGAAGAAGTCCAGGCCAAGGGTTATCTGAGTTCACGGGGTCACGGAAAATATGGAATGCGTCATCAAGAGGCAATCCACACGACGTGTTGCCATCTCGAATAGCAGGAATAGAATCCATGTATTTCTGTTGAAATTCTCCATATCCACCTATCTTGTGAAAACCTACCAAATATCTCTTTTAATCATTTTCATTCTTTATCAAAATATTGAGAAATCGAAATAATATCACTGTCGATGATTATTGAAGGTGACTCTGGTCTAAGTCTAGACACTTACTGACTCCAACTACAGCAAAGGAACCCAGGGTCAGGACAATGGTTTGGAAGGCGTCAGTATATATAACGGCCGTCAGTCCGCCTGTAAAGATTTATACACACCACAGCGGTAGTGTACATATTTTGGCTTTCTTGATATCATTTAAGCTAGTTATATACTTTGTTTTATGGTGCTGGATAAGAGATCTTAAGTTGAGAACTATCCTATAACACGATAAAGGAATTCTGCACTAATATACTAACTAGTAAATAAGTATGGCCATATCGTTTACCAAGGACAGTGTAGATGCCTGTGATTAGCAGAAGGGAGGCTATAGCGACGTAGTTATTCCATCCCAGAGCCAACTGTATAAACAACGCCCCGGAAAAAATACTGACCTGTATGTAGAACAAAGCTATTATTATTGAACATACGTGGTACAAAACTTAAAACACTAGAATTTTCATGTTTCCTTTCGGTTGGAAATTTTGTGATTGTTTAATTTGTTACCGCTAGTTTTGTGATAATGTAGAGCAGAAGAGACAACAAACTCATGTAGATTCGGATCCTTTGGCCTCCAAACCTCTTTCCAAGATATTCTGGTAGAGTGTACACCTAAAGAAGATGTGTTTTATTGAGTGTCCAGTTTCTTATGAAATACTGACAACAGAATAATTATGGAAAACATTCCAACTGGAATCAAGTAGGGATTACTATAGTATCTCTATTCCTTAATTAATTGCCTCACCTTTGCCGAAATATAGACGGGAAGGAACAGCCAGGCAGCTAAAGCAATAAGAGGAAGGCCCTGAAAGTACAAGGCGTCAAATCATGTTGAAAACGTCTGGATGTATTTTTTTTTATAATAAATATGTCGTATATGTACGGAGTTTTTGTATTGAACACATAGCCTACTCTAGTTATGCCCAATATGTAATACAATCGGTTCTTTATACACGTAAATACATAAATATGAAAATACATAATAATACTAGTGATACATTCTTAATGCATAGCAAAAAGGGTTTCAGGAAATGTTATGTTTATATGTAGACATTGTTTTACCAGGTAGTGTTGATGCAAGCGTGTGGTTACGTTATTTGTTGTTTCTTTTATTTAATTTTGGTAATTCGAATAGAAGAGTTATTAGGATCATACCGTCCATTCGTAGGAAATCATGGCTATTCCCGCGGCAGCCCCTGATCCTGCTAGTCCAATGAAATGTTCGGTCCCTATATTGCTAGAGTATATGGAAGCTCCAATCTGTATTTGTTCATATCAAAATTATAGTTCGTGTATTGGCACCGTTTCAAAAGTTTCAAACCCAGTCTTTTTACTTTGATTGACTATTGTTTGTTATTTTCTAAAAAAAATAAATAAATACCGGAAACCATGTCATCCGTCGCCCCGCCAAAAAGTAACTGGTCATTGTCCCTCGGGCGTGTCGCCAAAATGCCTATGAAAAAAAAACGGTCCTTCTTAAATCATAAAGTTTCACACGCCTTTTTTAATATTATTTTTTGCAAAACTTTGTATAATTTTTAAATGATAACATAACTATCATTAATTGAATTAACCAATTCTGTAAATTTAAGTTGACTTACCCATAATCCCACAGCTAAGACAGCCATGAAGTAGATGACCACTACCAGTATATCCGACCAATGGTCCAAACCTCTTTCCACCATTTTTCCTATTAAATATAGCATGTTACGTCTGATAAACAGCTATTATATAACATTTATATTCATTGTTGTTTCACAGAGTTCTCGGGGTGCACTCATGTCTACATCAGGGACAAATACTATAACGATACAAAAAATTATTCGATGTTTTTCAAGCTCTGATATTACTGCAATAGTGCAATCTAATCGAAAAATAAATATATGTATTTATATGAAAAGTTTAAATTAACAAAGTAACCGAATATCTTTACATGTCATTGATGATAAAAAGTAGATCTCTAACACATAAATGAATAGTGGTTAGATTATATAGCTAAAAAATGTCGATTTTTCAGATTGAGGATCTGTGACAATATCATCGATTTTCAAAAACTATTAATTAAATAAATAACATAACATCAATTTTTTCTGCAAAAAATTCTGGTTATAAAATAAATGATTAGACATTTGCTTCTCATACAGTTTGCTTGTTGAAAATTGAGTTAAAGACATTTATTATCGAAAAAGATTGAAAGATTGTTTATTTCTCGTTCAGATGAGTTGGGTTTATTATCAATATTAATTTCAATTTCAATTACAAGCCCATGCATTATACGTTAAAAGTTAAAGTTAATACCTTCGTAAATTATTGCATCTTTGCTTCGTGCTAGACCTTGAATCAAGCATACAAATACATTGGTCACTTTTGTTGATAAAGGTATTAAACAACACGTTTAAACGATTAGAGTTTTAGCCTCATTTGAGAATCATAGCTAGTTTTCTTTTTATGATGCATTAAATATCTAATGGTGTAAAATTGTAGAAAGCTTGCCTTTTCCCAATTCCAAAAAGTTTAAATTTAAATTTTAAAATAATGAACCTATGTACAAATTTACAAGTTTATATATGCTTATGTTTGTTTTGACCTCTTGACCTGATCTGCGGATCACTGAGGCTAAATTTCTCCTCGATGAATTTACCTGACCCGGTGTATACCTGTCACACATAGTCAAAAACTAGTCCGTCCAAGGGGGTTTATGTTCACATTGATATCGATAACCAAAAGTGCCAAATGTTTAACCAAAAAAAAATACTGAATAAATTGGTACTGTACCTAAAATCTCACACGTGCAAATACGTGTTTTTCTGTCAAAACGTAACTACATAAGGCATAAATATGCTTTTGTACAGGCATAATTCAAATAAATTTACCTGGCTTCGAGTGAAGATGCGCCCTGTGTTCCTCGAGTGTCAATGTTTACCGTACGCTGTTTTGTATACACTTCTAAAATTTAACGCAAATCATTGAACCGTAGACGGTTCAAAGCAATTTACAGTAACCATATTTTTTATAATCGAAGTGAACAGAAACGCGAATTAAAATTTATATAAAATCAATTCAGAGAAAGATTTAGCACTTTTTTGCACTTGGGCTCCCAAGCTGTACACACTTACAAACATTTTCATACAAATTAAAAAAAAGATATATTAAAAATGCAACAAGAACTAAGATAACATTTTCTATGAAGCACTTACCTACAATTAATGCTGAAAGAAATAATACAGTGCATGTTATAAATAAAAGACTTCGAAGTTTGAGTGAATAAAATATAAACTAGCCAGAAAGCTTTTTGCTTATGAAAATTCTGTGAAGGCAAATCGGCCTGATATCTCTGAACAAGTCCTTGAAACAATGATATGCTCACTATATCTTTTTAACGTTGTTGAAACTGCAATCCTTAACAGAGCCATTTGATAAGCAAAAAAGAAGATAAGCAATTACTTTATTTTCCAGGTACATGATCACAAAGAATAATGAACAGATCACAACCAGACTTCTAAGTCATTTCTTTTTAAAAAATTCAATATGATAAATGATTATACTTAGATTTCCTTTTGTGTCTGTACAGTAGCTAGATTGTGTGCCAAAATTCCATCATTTTGCCTGGTCAGATTTGTCCCCATTTTACTGTTGCTCCAGAAAACTTAAGGGTAGAATTCCAATGGTGTGGTAGAAAGAGGGTCAGAGTAGATTGAATTTATTTCATAATATCCGCCAAGTGTGTTTTGAAAAAAAACAATTTACATAGAGAAATTTACGACAAATGGCAGTATATAATATTCTTCCAGACCACTTCTATTTCCACATGACTAATTTTTTTTTAAATCTTATTGGTCAAAACAGTTCAAAATGATGCAATTTTGACAAATATTTAGCCAATATGAAAGACTTCTCCAGAAATGAAATGACAAACGTTGCAAAGTTCAAGTGACTTACGACGCTTGAATCTCGCGTTGTGTCCAGCACTTCTATAATCTATGAATTCTAACTTGATTGAATACCCGTACGATTTTGGAATAGCAATTTCCAGTACATTCGCATCAAGAACAATATCTCGTTTTTCAATTACAGTAAATGAACCTGCTGGATTCGTTTTGATGTAATGCATTCTTAGCTTGTTAACAACGATTCCAGCTATGACTTTAATCAACTATCTCAAGGAGGTGGGTAAGGTGGATCCCTGATCGAGTGGTGACATCATTGATAGTTTCAAACAGGTACAGTACCGATCAGACCCAACCGAACAGAAATTAGACTTCAACTACACCCTGGGTTTGCTTCCGGGGCCTGCTCTGGGTTTGCATACAAATGTATAAAATCATTGAAAACATGTATTTATCATTACAAGAGTTTCACATAATTATTTTATATACTTTATGTTAATTATGAATTGCATTGTTAGCAGAACAACATGTAATTTTGCATGTAAAGAATGTTTTCCTCTTTCTACTGTTTATATTCAAAATATTAATTGTAGAATATACATATACTAGTACTGTTCATACAGGTAATTTTTAAACAAGCAAAACAAATTGGGGTTTACATGTTCTAAAAGTTGTAGAGAGATAAGTGGTGTAACCCAAAAATTGCCTTAGCTTTTTAAAGATAAAAGATGTATTAAATCCCAAAATCTAAATATACCAGTTGACCATATATTAAAATTAGCAAAATATGGTCAAATATTAGAACATATTTTTTCCCCTTAAAGTATCCTTTTTATCAGTTACAATTATCATTTGATTTAAATTTTCAGAAAATTAAACTCGTTTGAATTAAACATTCACTGAAAAATATTTAATAAAAAAGGCGGTATTATGCATATTGTAACGAATCTAGTCGTAAAATAACCACCTTAGGCATGCATTTTTGAGTCTTTTTTTTTTTAAAAATGTCATACAAACAACTACAAGAAAAAGACATTACTTTAATAAAATATTTTCTGATAAGTGGCCATCTTTTATGTATTGAAATCATCCAGCAAGTAAAAATATTTTTTGGAAAGGTTCAGAAAGCAAGTTAAATCTTTTTAGGACCACTTTGAATTTGAGGACTAGTCTGTCGTCTAAACATTTATTTCTCTGTAAGTCCCATGGTATGAATGTATTTCTTCTGAAATTGTACAAGAACCAATCAATACCCAGTGTCAGTATTCAGTTTATGGTGTCACAAATTGCTTACTAGAATACTCAGCTTTATAGAATGACATGTGGTGATAACGAAGAGATAAAGGCTTACCCTCACGTAAACCAACTGCGTTTCCTCCAAAGTAAGACATTTTAATCTCTAATTTAATATTTAATCTCTTACTGTATCCATTTTAATTAAGATTTTGAACACTGCAAAATATACACTTTTGTTTGCAGGTTTGCGACAAAATTTAAACTTAAAACTTAGAAGTTTCAAACTCTTTTTTTTAACTTCAAGTAAAATTGCGTGGCCGTGCATGCACGTGTCTAAAACAGATAGCGATTTATTAATCCAAACACTCACTCGAAATCATTGACTTTCATTAGCTCACCTGAGCTGAAAGCTTCTTCTCTAAAACCGCTTATCCAATTTCAACCAAATTTGGCACAAAGCATCCTTATGGGAGGGCGAATATAACTTGCAGAAATAAAAATCTGATCTGTATTCAAAGCGGAGAAAACCTTGAAACTGTAGAAAAAGGGGGGTGCATTTTTAAAAATCTTCTTCTCATGAACTACCGAGTCCAATTCAACGTAGTTTAGCATAAATTATCCTTATGGGAAGGAAAATATAAATTGCAAAAATTAAGTGCTAATTCTGTTTCAAATCTGAGTTATTACGAAAATAATAATAAAGGAAAGGCGTGTTTCAATCAGTTTAATAGCTTCGGGCTCGGCATCCGGTAAAATGGGTATGCAAGACTTGGCCTGAGCAAAACAAAAGATTGGCAGGTATTAATCTGCCAATCTCATTAAAATTTCAGGATATTTGATGGACCAGTATATTTGTATTCGCTGTAAATATTGCTGCAAATAATGCATATTTGGAATTGACGATTGCCGATCTGCCCCGGCTTTTATTTTGCCATGGCCCGGGTTTGCATACCCATTTTACCAAGACTCGTATTACATACTAGTCTTCTAAAACGAGGTTCTTTGTTTAAAGCAGCCATGACATTATACGAAAAAGGGTCGATCTGACTATGATGAATTTGCTTGCTATGCAACAGTTCGCGTATGAAGGGAAATTTTTGAAACATGCAAAATATATTTGTGCCGATTTTGTGAAGTAAATTGAGGCTAAATATTTCAATGCGTTGACAGTTTTCACAGGTATGACGTTGGTGTTAACTTGTTCTGATTTTCGGATCGTTTTCATTATTTATGCTTTATAACCTGGGACCTATCGTCTGTATTTCGTGATTTTTACGTATCAAATCAAACAGAGACTTCGGTAAATCAAACAGTTAACTGTTTACCTGCGCAAATTAAGCAAAATCTGATGTATCACAAAAGTACTGAAATACAATTCATTCTATCGGTAATTCGGCATTATCTTTTGCGTAATGGTAGATTAATGCAATAGGTTTTGTTGAGATGCTCGGCATTTTCTCGAGTCTATTCAGTTTAAATAGAGTTTGATATCGCTGAAATATATATTGAAATATGTAGGTATATACATGTATATATATGATTCATTTCGAAAAAATAAATTGTGTTCTTTATTTGTTATAGTGCATGTTTCTTGTGTTTAATTGTTTACAATTTCTATTTACTAACCATATTTGAGTGTTAAGCTTCGAATTATAAGCCAGATACAGATATTTGCTCACAATTCTTTGTTTGTACACAGATCTTAAAAACTAAAGATTAAAAAAGTAAAAAAATTGGTCAATATTTATTTAAAAAAATTTTAAAGTCTGTTCTTCCAGAAACCAATTTTAACAACTTATTGTATTGTAAACTTAACCTTTTTTCGTCATTATTACTCCTACTGTACATGTGATCCTTTGACTGTGTTTGTGTTCATTGGTATAAACTGATTTTGAACCTCAAATACCAGTGAAATGGTCTTAAGTGAAGAAAAGAATTGAAAATCTTAGGCCATTCTTTTTTTCCATTTTAAATGCTGAATAGGAAATACCAAGTTAAAAATCTTAAACTGATTGTAATAAACTCTTGTGAACAAAATATGACTCAAACCTAGGCGAACTGTGAGCTCTGTATCTTGCTTATAATTCTACGATTGACGCTGAAATTTTGGTTAAACATTAGAAATTCTATATGAATTAGAGTATGTTAAATACTTGTACAAACAAAATAAAAGAATGATATTCTGTATATACCAACCTCTGGGGCCCCCTCTTTATACAATAAATAATGTGAAATCTACATCAATTTTGATAGTTTTTCAGACACGAGTAAATAAAAACGACATCTTTAAAACAGTTTCCATAGTTCTGACACATTTATGTTGCGGGGATAAAGTAATTATCGCTATTTCTAAGAAAATATCACAGCGGAAAATTATCCTGGTTTGTACGCAAAGTAAATAACAGTCATTTAATTATAATGGAGAAGACAAATAAAAATTTTGAATGTTTTTAATTTGAGGAATTGAGCACGTTGAGGTACAATTTTCTTCTTCACATCTATACATGTAGGATTTTTTAAATAAAAAACAATAACTATTATATTTTTTTTTTGAAAATACAATAACTAGTAAGTTGTTGATGAAAAAAATGTACCTAGTATATGCTCTCATATATTTTGATCGCTTTACAAAATGGTGGGGGGGGGGGGGGGGGGGGCAGAACGAAAATATAGGGAATTGGAAGTTAACAACTTAACAGTGTACCCCCACCGAATGTTTAGTTTTATATATTGCGTAGGATTTTCTTATTCTGGTAAAAAATAGTATTTCATGAAGGTTCAATGTCAAAGATTACGTGTATGCAAAAATAAGTGTAAAATTCGAATACTTTACAATATTTATTTTTTGTAATTCTACCGATGGACCATATGGCACAATATCTTTTGAACGCCCATTGTTGCTCAGGTGAGCGATGTGGCCCCATGGGCCTCTTGTTTTTAAATTGCATTGTCTATTTATTATATATTGGTGTTCATTTTTACATATTTAATAAACTTTGGATTGTTTTATATTATTTCATTGTATAATGCTTTGCAAAACATGATTATTGCTCTAATTTAGTTTTGAAGATGTAGACCCCAGTGCCAGAGAATATTTGTATATGTAACGTGCCAACTTAGAACCACCTTCAATGAGGTGTAAACAAAATTAAGATAAAATCATTGATACAAAGTTTTTATTCAGTGTATAATACTAACTGTTTATTAAACTACAAGTATACTTATTATGCAGCATCAGGCTGAAATGTTTTAAACAAGAAAAAGTAATTATCAGCGGACTTCATATTTACATGTATATGGGACGCAGAGTACGAAGAAGATGTTAAATTTAACTTTAAAAGTAAAATAAATGACAATAATTCGTAAATAATACAACAAAGCGTTTTAAGAAGAAAACGTTTGCCGTTTCAAGCAAGTATCAAGACAAGAATGCATTGTTTGTTAGTAAAATAATATAAATATAAAATAAATTCAATGAAACATGCCATAAAGAAATCCCGTAGTGACCATTCCGACAAGAAATATGCCAGACAGGACATGGCTCCACCTTGGGTCCTCTTTCATGAAGGCTTTGGTTGCCCTATCATCAAACACCAGGTCTCCTCCGTGTTTTTTTTTAGAAGAAACTCCACAGATTTCCCCTACCCAATGTCTCCACATGGACTTCCGGTCTGTAGAGAGGTCTGAATCCTCAGAGAGATCCCCATTAAAGTCTGAAAAATGTACACATATGTCCTATATTTCTGTGTTAAATGAAAACTTCGAGTTGAAATAATAAAGGGCGGACAAGATCTTGTTTAAAAGTGTGAGGTGATCAAATAAAAAGAAATAAACGAAAGAGACAGCACGATCAAGACACCGTGTTTAAGAAGATACAAAAAGCCACGTCGATTGTTTTAATATTTTTAAATAAAGGCATCTTACCCTTCGTTGTCTCTGAAGTGTTTTTAATGTTCACACAAATAACCATTTCTTCTTCAATCTCTTCAACGTCGCTGTTTATCGTTACCCGGTTTTGCCATACTAGGTTTCCAATCTATAGCAATAATATGCAGTTCAAATGAAATTCCAACGCAACACAAATTCTTACCGGTATTGTAAGTTAAATATTGTTTCACAGTTATGACAACTTGCAATGTTTAAGATACTTTTGAAGAGAGATTTTAACCCTTATTCGGGTAACCTACAAATGATCCATCTTTAACCAACATATACCAGTTATTCTTTTGAATTGCTTTTGCGTTTTTTCTTTAGAATGAAATATTTCTGTCTGTTCATTTCATGAACAGATCAATGTTTAAATTTCTATAAATTAAAGCTTTTCAATACATTTTAGATGACAACGACAATTCAGGGGATGTTCGACTCTAGAATGTACAATATCTAATTATACCTTGTCAAATGTTATACATTGTGTATGTTAAGAAAGCCATTTGGAAAGGTAAACTTCTTATGTCTTTTTTTTTAAATCCGTAATGTAATACTTATAGTGATATAACTGAGCTGTTAATCACCAAAACATACCAGTTTAAGATCTTGTAGACCTCATCATTGAATTATTAAAAATCAAAACTTACCAGAATACTAGTAATCAAAATAGAACAAATAATAACGTAAAAATGAGAAAGGTAGATATTTTGAAAAACTGCATACAAATGCAATATCTTCAAATTCTAAATATACACCCACAGAAATCAATTATATATGTCCAAATATTTGGAATGTGTGTGTTTCTTTTCATAGTATATTTTTATCATTAGAATTTTTTTTTAAATCTACCGGTAAACCTTTATTAACTGGTTTGTTTTAAAAATTGATTTTAAACGTACTTCACAGGTAGGTCCTACTACCTGAACGTTAACAGAGATGTGATTGTGTACAGACACTGACCATTTCCTCTGTTGGAGGTTTGGTCAGGAGGCTGATGATGACGATAGCGAGGGACGTGATGACAATCATCAGAGCTCCGAAGTAGGTATAGTGGAGATTGACCAGAATGGACGGTCGTGTGTCCTCGTGTCCGCACTCAGGTGCAGGGTAAGCCAGGTCCAGGACCAGCCGTATTACACCACACATGTGTCCGATAACTATACCCCAAAACGCTCCCTGTAGAAAATCAAGTTCGAAGTAACATAGGTATCTACACTAGTCATCATAGGGAAACTAGCCTACTTGAAAACTTCTAGATTATTATAGATTAAGGTACCTGTTCTGACATACGTTTCCAAGTTATTGCCAGTAGGAAAAGGGCTCCAATTGGCGTGCCTAGGTAACTTTGAACTGCATTGATGTAGGCAAACAGTTGTCCCCCTTGCGAAGACCGTAACAACGGGATCCAGAGAATGCTGACCACGCAGAGAGCCACGATAAAGATCCTGTAGCAAATCAGAATACCCGGTATACAGTGTGGCAAGGCTTTTTCAACATAATTAAAACACTGTCACAAGAATATAAAACAACACCACAACTGTCCATTCATTTTTACTGTGATTTTTGCTGGAAGAGAGACAAGTACATGTACCTGTATGAGTTCTTAGATCAACCTTTTAGTTGCTACTATCATGCAAGAAGTTGTTTAAAAATGACAATCACACGATAACAGACCTGCCGACAATCAAAAGTTCTTTTTCTCTAGCTGTGGGGCGCATTCGCCTCCAGAGGTCCATGGTGAAGATTGTGCTGGCGCTGTTAAATATAGAGGTGAGGGAACTCATGTTGGCCGACAACATGACGGCCATTAAAAGACCGCGGACACCTGCAGGAGGAAGACGTAAACAATTTTTAACTTGTTATTCCTTCTTAAGATTACAAGCAAAACGTGTACTTTCATCAACATAAAATAAATTCTACTGATTGTTATTCATTTAGTTATATGCACATATTCCAAAACAGATTTAACTTTTCATTGACAAAATCATTTGAACATTTCTTTTTTAATTTGGTATACATTGTTTACTGTGTCTTTAGAGAATACATCACTCTTAGTCTACTGAAAAGAAATAAATGCAATAGTAGTAGTTTTTCTGAAATAAACAATAATATACAATAAAGGTGCAGTACAAAACATATGAAGTTACTTGGACAAACCGTATGGAAGGAGTTCCAGTACGAGTTTAGGGTAAGCTATGTTGGAGCATCCCACGGGGTTATCGCAGATTTTCTGACATTCCACTGGATCGGCACATCCTACTTCATCTTTGAAAAAAGACCAAAAATACATGTACAGGAAAATCCTAAATTAAATTGTACGGGGCTGGACAGATCAGTTAAAATTCAGTTTGAACCTGGATAGAGAGCCCTGCTGATCATTCCTGGGAATATCATCATCACTAATGGCAGCATCTTCAGATAGCCAGCCAGGATAGCTCCACCTTTAGCATGGGAGAGGTTCTTGGCAGCAAGGGATCGCTGAATTATTACCTGGAGAAAACACGTAATTAATTAAAATTGGGTATACATCTGAACATTATAAAATCAGGCACACAAATTTGAAGCAGGATTTTAAATTTCGCGGTAATCACCTGATCACAGCACCAGTACCATAAGCAGCCAATGCTTGACTGAAGAAGAAGTCCAGGCCACGGGTTATCTGAGTTCACGGGGTCACGAAAAATATGGAAAGCGTCATCACGAGGCAATCCACACGACGTGTTGTCGTCTCGAATAGCAGGAATAGATTGCATGTATTTCTGTTGAAATTCTCCATATCCACCTATCCTGTGAAAGCCTTATAGGCATAGTTTGAAAATTTTAATACCTATTGAAGTGATAAAGATATTTAAAAATATCATTGCAGATAATGATAAATGGTTTCAGTGTAGTTAACCGTGATTAACATTACATGTATTAGTCTAGATGCTTACTGACTCCAACTACAGCAAAGGAGCCCAGGGTCAGGATAATGGTTTGGAATGCGTCAGTATATATAACGGCCGTCAGTCCTCCTGTAAAGAACGGCATACAGCACCTTTTAAAAATTATTTTCTAGTTTTACAATCATATGTAAAGCCATTTTGTTTTCTTTTAATGATTAGGATAATGATCAGTACTATCCTTTGTACTTTCATGGTAAATTATACACTAGTGACTAGTATGGCCATATCGTTTACCAAGGACAGTGTAGATGCCTGTGATTAGCAGAAGGGAGGCTATAGCGACGTAGTTATTCCATCCCAGAGATAACTGTATGAACAACGCTCCGGAAAAAATACTGACCTGTATGTATAAAACAAGGATCACAAAATAAATTATTATTGACTTTATAGAGTACTACAATTGTCAAAGAATCTATTGTGCTTTTGATAAAATATATATTGAAGTCCACCAAACATTTTTCATTATTTCATCGTTTCTCTTGACTTTTTTATTGGTTTTCAGTACCGCTAGTTTTGTGACGATGTAGAGCAGAAGAGACAACAAACTCATGTAGATTCGGATCCTTTGGCCACCAAACCTCTTTCCAAGATATTCTGGTAGAGTGTACACCTAAGGAAGATTTGTGTTAAAGTGTCTGGATTTCTACGATATAGTGACAATTATTTTTTAAGAAATTGAATATTGAATTTTGAAAAAAAACCATGAATTGCTTCAATCCCATTGCAAACATTGCATCACCTTTGCAGAGATATATACGGGAAGGAACAGCCAGGCAGCTAAAGCAATAAGTGGAAGACCCTTAATGACAAAAAATCATAACAACAGCTCATTTTTGCAGTCAGGACACTATATAATGTATGAATATATCGTTGATAAACACTAGCAAAATAACTAGTTGAATCTTCCCTTTACACTTAGACAACTATCTTTATTGTGTTATTATATAGGTATGTTTAAAAAACCCATAGAAATATAATGTTAATAGAAATGTTGGTGGTTTCATTAAAATAAAAACCTCAAACACAAAATGATCATACCGTCCATTCGTAGGAAATCATGGCTATTCCCGCGGCAGCCCCTGATCCTGCTAGTCCAATGAAATGTTCGGTCCCTATGTTACTGGAGTATATAGAAGCTCCAATCTGTGTTCAAAATTTAAAAGCTTGTTCATGTTGATTCAAAGGTTACCGATCCATTCGTTTGATTAAAATAACTACTGTTTATTGTTATCTTGGATTTTAGAAAATTTACCGGAAACCAAGTCATCCTTCGCCCCGCCAAAAAGTAACTGGTCACTGTCCCTCGAGCGTGTCGCCAAAATGCCTACAGAAAATGTTGTTTAAGAAATAACTGTACAGTTTTGAAAGAGAATAAACATATAGCATCACTGCATAAAATTACTACATTGTAACTATCGATTTACGGCCGTCATAAGCCTTAAAACGACATTTCTTAATTAACATTTTACCAAAATTATGCATAACTGAAAATTATATTTCAGGTACGCGCTGTTTTGCGCTTTACTTGATTAAGCGGACGCCCCTTACTGCTAAACCGCTATATGGAATATGCATCCAAATGTAATACGATTACAGTATAGTCATTTGATTTGGTTGAATGTTATCTGTCAAAAACAGAGTGATAAAAAGAAGAACACATCTTTTATGTTTTCATGGAAAAATACTCTGAAAAATGTAATTTTTCTTTAAAGGGGCATGGTCACGATTTTGGTCAAATTTTATTTTTCTGTTTTTATTATTTGCAATGCTTTAGGAATGCATTTCTAGTGATCAAATGAAATTTGGGTCCCAGTCGTTGAGTTTTAAGCAAGATACAGGGCTTACAATTCTTCGTCATGTAAACAAGGCTCGTGCCATGTTTTTGTTTACATAGGTTATATATACCAGTAAAAAATCTTTTTAAAGCTGGTTTGTCTATCTTATTATTCATTTTAAGCATAAATAAACAGTTCCTAACGATTAACACATTCATTTTAGGTCTAAAACTGAAATTTTCACTTCAACATTCAAAATATAAACAAACGCTTTGTTTACATAGCGAAGAATTGTAAGCTCTGTAACTCGCTAATGAGTCATCAAATGACACTCAAATTTTGGTTGCCTATTAAAAGTGCCTTACTGAAGCATTGTAATTATTAAAATCGAAGAAATAATCTTTGACCAAAATCGTGACCATGCCCCTTTAATCTCTTTTTATATATTACATGCACTTCAACATTTTACACATCACACAGTTTCAAGCTTAAATTTGTATTTCTTTCATTAAAAAGGTAAGTATAATATACATATATTATATAGAATTGACTTACCCATAATCCAACAGCCAATACGGCGACAAAGTAGATAACCACTACCAGTATATCCGACCAATGGTCTAAACCTCTTTCCACCATTGCGTCGCGTTTATCTGGATGATATATATTTATTTTAAATGGATATACATGTACTTTAAAATTGAACATTTTATGATAAACATTTCTATAACTTAGATAAAGGTCCCTTTATAATGAATGATTTAAAGATTTAAAGACAAATTCGTCATTAATTATATTATGCAAGATATCAGTTAAAGGGGCATGGTCACGATTTTGGTTAACAATTATTTTTTCGATTTTAATGTTTACAATGCTTCAGTAAAGCATTTTTAATAGGCAACCAAAATTTGAGTGTCATTTGATGAGTTATAAGCGAGTTACAGAATTACAATTCTTCTCTATGTAAACAAAGCGATTGTTTACATTTCGAATGGTGAAGTGAAAATTTTCAGTTTTAAACCTAAATGAATGTATTAATCGTTAGGAACTGTATATTTTTTCTTAAAATGAATAATAAGATAGACAAACCAGCTTTAAAAAAATTCTTTACTGGTATATTGAACCTATGTAAACAAAAACAGGGCACGAGCCTTGTTTACATGACGATCTAAGAATTGTGAGCCCTGTATCTTGCTTAAAACTCAACAACTGGCATCCAAATTTCATTTGATCATTAGAAATGCACTCCTAAAGCATTGCAAATAATAAAAACAGAAAAATAAAATTTGACCAAAATCGTAACCATGCCCCTGTAAGTCCGAAAGAATATATTAATTTTCCTTTAAACGCTGGTAATAGACGTATGTCCCATTGAACACTCACTGACAGACAACAAGTCAACAATTCATCTATTCTTGTCCTGATAACACCGTATCATTCAAACTTGGTTTGGTCTAGTTATAATTATGTGTATGCGCGGATCCAGAATTTTTTCCGGGGGAGAGGGCGGGGTCCAAGGAATAATTGTGTTTGCTTTTCAACTGGCCCGATTATGGAATGCAGTTTTATCACCAACGTTTATATTTTGAAGAGAAGAATTATTATGAAAAGTTATATGAAATATACTCAGATTAGTGTTCTTATCTATATGCTATCTTTAAAAATTAGGTTAAACGACCTCTAAACGAAGACAAAGGGTTTGTCCCTTGAAGTTCTTTCCCAGATATGAACAAAATGTGTTTAAAATTTTAAAGTTTATATTTCTTCAGGATTGTACCTCATCGATTTGAAAACGGACCGAAGACCAACAGGTTGCTCGCAACGAGATCGCATCTTGTTTCATGCGGATTTATAGGTTTTTGATAGGATATTCAATGTACATTTGTTTGGTTTGATGTGAAAATTCTCCTTTTATTCGCCTAAATTTGAATGCCAATGCTTACAATGATGCAGTTGCATACTGAAATTAAAGCAAAATAAGACATCAAATTGAGCACGATCAATTATTAAATCCAGCATTTCTTAAAATATTTCCATTGATACTTGAACGAAAATGAAACCTAAAACATATCAATACAACTGGTGCAGTGCTCTTATACCCAGAGCGAGTAAACTCAATGGAATACTAGTAACATTTTTATCAGGAAAAGTGTTTCGTAAAAAGTTCAAATCAATGCCATTGAACTCACTTCTGTTGTTGATTCCATACTAGATTCGTTCCCAAAGTTTTAGCCGTCAGAAATATTCAAATGCCAATTATTTTAAAATTCTGAAACCCTGCAACTCTCTTGGAAAATCCTGTGGGGAAAAAGATGAATTTTCCAAGAGAGTTGCAGGGTTTGTAGATTGTTGGTAAATATCTTATACGACGTCCAGGTGCATGTGACGTTGCGAGACATTGCTATTATGACGTCATCATAGTATGACGTCATGGTAACGTTAAAATAATATGTTTATGTTCAAATCAGTCTAGATAAACCAGTCAAAGCGTTCAGATGTGTTTTCATTCTATCTGACTCAAAGAACACTATACAATCGCGACATTTTGGTGCCGTGACCAGGACGGAGAAATGCCTTCTAAACTTAGAGCAGTTCGTTCAGGACAAAGAAGTGCTGTAACAAGACTTTTGAGAAAATTGGAAGAATCCATTTCAGAGGAAAACAATTCAGAGGATACAGAAACTATAATAGCGCTACTGGAGGAGAAACAAGACACGTTAGAGAAAATCAACAGCCAGATCCTACAAGAATTATCGAGTGAAGAAGAGATCCAAATGGAAAACAGATATTCAGTTGAGTATATGTTGCATTTAAGACTAAAATTAGCAGAGTTGACAAAGAGCGCTTCATCTACCAAGACTTTAGAGAATGTTCATCAATCTACATCGATCAATTTAAATGTAAATGCACAAGAGTTTGCTCAATCCAATGACACGTCACAAGACAAAATAGGAAAACCCAAGATTCATAACACCATGGACAAAAAAGAAGATGATGATGATATCTGGGATTTACAGTCACTAAGGAGAGCCATAAAGGTAGAGCCATGCATTCAAGATGCTGGACAAGCTAGCAATCTAAGATCAAGCCAGGAATTCATTCCAGCAGCTAACTTTGGAGTTGGGTCAAGTCATAAAAAGATTAACAAGCCACAAAATATTGTGAAGCTATGTTTATTCTGCAATGGTAAACATTCACCAACAACTTGCCATATTATTCAAGATTGCGAAGTGAGAATATCCATCATAAAAGAAAGAAGAGTATGCTTCAATTGTTTAGGGAAACACAAAGTAAATAATTGTCAGTCACGTTTCAAATGCAGGATTTGTAAGAAGACTCACCACACCAGCATATGTTACAAGTCGCAATTCCTGAAGCCATCATCTAAGAGCTCAGTCACAAATTTAGAGAGGACAAAGGAGAAAAAGTCACATCAACTAGAGCAGTCAATCAAACTACATTACTCAAAACAGCTAAATGGAGATCGATGTAAAGAGGAAGATAAATAACCCACATCCAAGGAGACAAACAAACTGAATACCAAACTACAGAAGAGAGAAACTGCTCAGTCAAGAACAAACAAACAGAAAAAGTCAGCTTTCAACACAGTCAATAATAAAGAGAAGGAAGACCAAGAACAAGAAGATATGGTGGACAAGCTTAAATCAGAGATTTTGCAGTTAAGAAGAGAGAACTTCAGACTTAGAAGAAAGTCTTCTTTCAAGAGTAAAAAAATCCAGAAAATCCAGAGAGAAAATTCAGATTTAGAACAGAAGATGAAGAGTCTAGAAGATCTGAACAACCAGCTTCAAGCACAAACGCAGAACATTCAATCCAACGTGGAACCATGCAGTGAGACCTTCACCACATCACAGGAAATGGCAAGCAAAGATACAGCAGACTTGAGACACTATCTGGATGAGCTAGAACTTCGAGTGATCAATCTGGAGATGGGAAAGAATGTTACTGCTTTAGAGGAGATCATGAAACAAAACCCATCGTTGATGACACAGCTATGGAAATTGGATCCATATACCCACAACAACTTGGAGAAATACAACTTCTATAGAGCATTAGGAGAAAACAATATTCATCAGAGGCATTACCACAAGAGAACAGGAACTACATTCAACGAATTCAAGATTGGAAAATTGGTTTCAAGAGCACAATGACTTTCCCAAGCTATGAAAATCAAAGTCAGAGTTGAAGAGAAGTGAGAGACTTTCAAGTTAACATTTTTCAAAACACAACGCGAACCTATCATGAACTTTAATTTTTGTAAGTTGTGATTTTGTACATTTTGCGGCCCGGAGTATGTTGGTAAATATCTTATACGACGTCAAGGTGCATGTGACGTTGTGAGACATTGCTATTATGACGTCATCATAGTATGACGTCATGGTAACGTTAAAATAATATGTTGATGTTCAAATCAGTCTAGATAAACCAGTCAAAGCGTTCAGATGTGTTTTCATTCTATCTGACTCAAAGACCACTATACAATCGCGACATAGATAAGAGGTTACAGTTCAAAACCTTTGATTTAAGTTGCAATATGCTTCAAAAGTGAACTTTTAAAGAATAATCTTTCATTAATGTGCATTGTAATTTCGAACCATTTTAACAAGAGCTTGGACTTTGGGTAGTTTTGTCAAACAGCAATGTGACGTAGGCCTGTCTATTTTATAGCTCGCCACTAAGCCATTGCTCTTTGAAATCAGCAAGATTTGTCTGTCTTCTGAGCTAAAACTACACAATCGGTGTATATTTTACTTGAAGTCGGCATCATTTTCAACTTGTTTTGACCCAAGAAATAAATAGTTACGTCCTACTGAAAGTCCAAGGCCTTTTTAAAATGGTTCTAAATTACAATGCACATGATGCTTTAAAAGATTGAAAACTTGTAAAAGTTGTTTGGTTGATGTGTCCCGCTCCATATATTCAACTGCTTCTTTCATATTTTTATAAGTTCAGGATGCATAAAAATGAGCATTTTTTAATAATTTATGTTAAAGGAGAAGATCTTAGGAGTTGAATTTATTATCCGAATGAGAGGTTATTTTATTTGTCTTAAACAATATACTGTAATTAAATTTGTGTATATAGGTAATATTTAATATATAGAATTTCAAAATACAGAATGTTCAAATGTCATGTATTGAAGTCTTTCCTATACTATGACTATTTTATGATTTTATATTTAAAGGAACATATGCTAATAGTTTCATCCCTGATAATTTTTGATAATTTTTCTTGAAATTATTGGAAAGCTAATGGAATCTAATAAATGTATATAATTTAAGACTGGTGTCCTTTGAAATAGAAGTTTCATATACGAAGAATGTATGATCTAATTTTCTGTAATTGCCATGTGAAAATATAGCTTAATATTCATAACGTGATATGACAGAGGAAATTCATTATTAATATGTAAATCGTACTTGTTTCTAATCTCATTAAAATAATATTTATTTCATTTATCAATGAAGTTTAACAAAATGTGTCACCACAACTATATAGGACAAACTGGAACCAAACTAGCAGATAGAGTGCGCGTCCACAAGCAGCAGATTAGAGACCCATCTGTGAGGAACACACCATGCAGCGGCCATTTCGATATATGCGGAAAGGGAATGTTTTATATTTTCCCTTTTTATAAAGTGAAAGAAAACAATGAACAATTGCGTAAAGCTAAAGAAAATCATTTTGTTAAACTGTTTAAACCTAAGTTAAATTCTTAATATTTTGTATTTTTAACATCTGCATATATATACATGTATATAATTATGTACAAGAGACACTGGACTTTTATCATTATAATTGTGTTGACTCTTTTAATGCATTGTATAATGTTTTGACGTCACAATGTTTTGACGTCACTATGTTTTGACGTCATAATCACGTCTTCAACAGTTTGTTTGTATAACGTTGCCTACCTAACGTCAGGAGATTGACGTCATAATGTTCTTGTTTACTTTGTTTTTTAAATCTACTGAAGAGCCCGGTAGGGCGAAAGCGCTATAGATAAAAGTTGTTTGAGCATTGGACTTATTTTTGTGTTTATATATATATATATATATATATATATATATATATATATATATATATATATATATATATATAATATAGAAATGGAAGACAGTAATTATATTCTTTTTACTTGGACACTTCAGACCCTACTTCTCTTGAAGACCTTGGAGCAACTTTGCTGATGATGGGATTGACACGGGAGAATGAACCGTAGTAGGACAGAAGTTTTGCGTATTGTTCGGTATCCTCACTGATACTATTTCAGTAAAAATGTCCAAAAGATCATAGGGCATTTATTGATATCTTAGGAAATCTGTTGAGTTTGTTCTGAAACGCAGCTTCTATCATTTCCAGTCTTCCATGGCTTCCAAATGTTTCCAAATACGATAGCGTCCTTTAACTGGGTCATTGTCATTGATTTTAGATCCTTGCGAATCTTTTTGATTCTGGTCCCAATCACTTTATTTATAAACCCAACTCTTCAAATGCGGATATGATTATTTCTTTAACTGTGATTGTGAAGCTAAAAAGAGTCAGGTCTGTCGTTAAATGAACTGAATGTGACATCAGAAGGTCTTTCTTCAGAAGAAATTACAATTTCTATTCCACTGAGCTACCAGTTTCCTTGACCTTTCCGATGCCTGAGGTGATAAAGGGTTGTCAGTTTTGTTGTTCTTCTCTTTGTCCCGGTCACCCATTTTGTCCAGTTTATAAAATGACATAAATTTGCTTATTGTTCCACTGACCGTAGAATGTTCAATAACTAAATTTGCTGTGCATTGTCGTCTTTTTGGTCCCAGTGAATCATTTTAACTAAAAATATGTTGTTTCGGTTGTGACTTGTAAGAACTACGAATCTCAGGCTTACCCGCTTCTGCTTCTAAGATACCAATCTTCCTCTGATTCTCTAGTAGTTCTATGTTTGTTATCAGTGAGGCTTTCTGCTTCTGAAGTTCTATATCTTGCTCGACATAGTATGTTTGCCTTTTTGGTTTTTATGATTTTTCATTTTTTTTCACGAGTGAAATAATTTTCTAATACCGTTTGATATGGACATTCCAAATCTTATTACGTATTTCACTGAGTGTATTTCAGCACCATCTATTAACAAGTTTTGTATCTGCGATCTCATAACTGTCTATGTATCCAAATACAAATATCTTGAGACTACTTTTTATTTTTTATGTAGATACATAATATTAACGCTGGAGTCATCGAATTTTGTCAAGATTGTTTCAAATTTTCTCCAGTGTTTTTTTTTTCTTTTTTTTCCCCTCATCTATCGTTTGTGTCTGTCGCTGCCACACCTTTTTCTAGTCTTTTTCTAGTCTTTTTCTAGTCTTTCTTCTCTCACAAATAATATAACCAATTCGAAGAAACAGTGTATTGTACCGGACAAAATAATACTAATAAGTTATGAAATAATCAAAAGATAAACAGATTAAAACCAAAAGTAAGATACAAAATATGAAGTTTAAACACTTGCAGGTTTCCATAGAAAAGAAATTGTTCTAAACACTTATAATGGTTATGACAATAACGGTTTTCCATACTTTTTAGAGAGAATGAAACATTTTATTAATAAAGCATACAAAACAGGAAAATGTATAATTGGTTGTGCAAAAAATACAGCTTTACTTACAGTGTGTGGCAGCATATGGACTAAGAATAACTAACAGATGAATGTCCTTGTGTAGGTATCACAAGTGAATAATAATAGAAAATAACTCAAAATTTACTAAATAAAAAGACAACGAACTCTTGATAATAAAAGAAGGACAACCTTTCCATTAAAAGTTATAACTTCTTTAAGATATTGAAATTTGGAGACAAAAATACAAAATGTCTACAAACATTTTAACAGTGATAACTTTTCTTCATTTTGTCCTTTCCAAAAAAAAAAAGAAATCATGACAATACAAATGTTGATTATCGTAATCATGATATTTATATGTTTTGTACATTTTTAGTCATAAATCAATCACCCTTTTTTTACACAGTCAAGAGTTATCATTAAAAACAAAGGATGTAATGGAAATACACAAAGACAAAAGATAACATATTGACTAGATATGAAAAATCGAGAAAAATACACAAGATGTTTATAACGATAAAAACGGACAATACATAAGTCACATTTTATATTCTTGAATCTTTTTTGTATTCGATAAATATTTATGTACAATCTGAAAAAAATTCAAGTCAAGTAAAATAGGGATTGCAAAGCATTCAAAGATTTTTTTTCTGTTTGTATTTTTTTTAAAATCATATGTCATTTTTGACAAATATAGACAACTATCTGCAGCACTCATAAGATACTTGTACTTTGATTCTTTTTGCATGAATATCGCATGTATTTAAACTTAATTTACTGGAAATTTTTAACATTCTATGCACTAACACTCTTTTTTATAAAACCAAAATCTCAAAAGTATTAAAATTTTTAATACTTTTGAGATTTTTTTAAAATATAATTGTTACCTTTTTAGAGTTTTCTGAGGCTTTCAGATTAAAATTATAATACAGATGATTTGAGATTATGCCGCAAAAAAGGAGCGTTACGTGAAGTAATATCTTAATTTATACAACTCAAAGATTACCAATGTCAAAATTAGCCAAAAATTAACAAAGACCTTAGCGGAAAATAACCATTTCAATTGTTTATCCCCATCATGCGATTTTTAAGGGCAAATATAATTTAAATTAATGTATGTAGTTTTCCCTCTTAATTTTACTTTCATCATATTATTTAGTGCATTTATTGTTATCAGTATTTACATGAATTTCTAAATTAAAATAATGTAATTTATTACTTCTTTTGCTTAATAATGTTTGATAAAAAGGTGTAATTCATTGACGTACATTTATCATGTAACTCGTCCTAAAATTGACTTAAATGCCATAATTACAATTACGGACACAATATTTCCAATAATTTTATTAACTTTAGTTTACTTAACGGTTTAAATTTGAAAATTCCTAACGTTCACAAATTAATTCTAAAAGGAATCTTTATTCCTTAAAATCTAATTCAATAAATATAAAAATAGATATTTCGTTGTCATAATAAAGAAAACATTATAATTCCAAACACCGCCTCCAAATTAAAATGTCGTTTAACTTGAGAGCTACTTTTTCAGGAAAGTCGGCTTCGGGCATGCCTTGTCACATTTACATCTTTTTGTCCATGAATATTTCAAATATTTATAACTTTTGTCATTGCACAAAAACTCGAGCATGCGCGTACTGGTCTTCCATGGGTAACAGCATCGATTTCGTGCACACGTGCTGCAGAATTTTAACCTGTACTTCCGGACACTGTGGCAAGTTTGGTTCCCAAAATTCTGAACAATGTATTCTTTCTTTGTTATCCGAAAAGTAGGCTTGCACTTCTTTTTGTTCTGAAACAGATAATAATGAAAAAAAATACCAAGTGAAAACAAAAACATAATATCGACAATTGTTTACAATCTATTTTACACTGTTAATATCATAACTTATACAAACCCATTCAATTGTTGACGTGTTACATGGTGTGGGGTAACAAATTCGGGTATCCTTGATGACGTCACAAGTCTCTGATCCGTATCTGTGCGACAGACCGTACCCACACGTGACAGAGCAAGGGGACCACTCGCGGGAACACTCGGGCTCCCTTTTTGTTTTATTAACTGTCTTTACAGCTTCTGAAAATTAATTGAACATTACGAAAATTTTGTGTATGCAATGCAACAAAAAAGTGACATATGACATAGTTTCTTTTATATAAATATTACTTTGAAAAAAAAATAGCGCAAACAAACTTTTCACCACTTATCCAATCCTCTCTAAACTCTTTGGTAAAAAGTACGAGTAGATATCCACAAATACACACTACGATGTGATTATATTTAGAATCAGTGACGCCTTATTAAAATAAAAACTCACATATTAGTCGCTGATTAATTTTTCATGTACAGTTGAAGCTTCATTAAGCTTTGAATCTCGTTATTTCAGCAAAGAATTCAATATATATAGCTACCCAAGTTATACCAATATAAAATGGGTTGGGCAGTTAACGCTTGATAAACCGGGAAGCAGTTTATAAAAAACGTAGCTGTTAAATTCATTCCTTATTATCTAATTTTATGCTATTAATTGTTGATAAAAACAGTCATTTAATTTTGAAATTACATTAAATTGTACAAAATTCAAACGTCCCGTCTGGCGGATTGATACATTTTTGGTGCTAGTCTTACTGTGGCGTAAACAACATTCTTTATAAAATATTTTTTCATCCGATCAGAAAGCGCGTTGGAACTAGAATTAAATTGTTGTCAATTAAAATTTAGAAAATTTTCAGAAATATCAGATTCTACATGTACATGTAGAGTTCTACTCAACGATATCCACAGGTCAAATTGGCTTACCTTCCGACATGAGCACTAAGTTAGCGCTTTTCAACATGGCGTGTCTTGGCGATTTGTTGTTAGTAAGGTTAGATAGTTCACAGGACCATTCCTGGCAGCACGTGCCACTCACGTTGACCAGTTTGGCATTCTTGCAAAACCTATCTGATGGTGGGATGTGCTCCTGAGGACACAGATCAGCGCATCCGTAGTTTCCGTTTTGGCAGGTACAGGTTCGTCGACAGTCAAGCTGAAACTGGGCGCCATCTTTGTATTCCACTCCATCCACAATGCAAGGTTTGGCATTTACCGCTTTAAACCAGAAAAATGTATGTACCAGTAAGACGCTTTGCCTAAAGAAATACACAGAATTTATCCCTAATATATGATTTTCAAATACGATTGTTGATTAAAAGGCAAACATGTATTTGACGTGAATACCAACATAGAAATTCCAGCAAGAAAAATATATATGCATAGCCCATATTTGATATTCTAATCTACACCGATGGTATAGAGTATTTTAACAATGCCTTATCAACACCCGATGCTACGTTAGAGGCTCTCACCATAATAATTTTCGACTATCATAATACTATACAATTTATACCCCAGAAGGAACACTAAGAATCCTTTACCTATAATTATACCTTTTGTAGAGGATTTCACTAAGTCTTAGCCCAATACACTGTTGTTTTCGTCTAATTGCCAATTCACATTTTTGGGGTAAAGATGTTCTTACTCTTTTTCTTGCGTTTTCTTATAGCTGGGCTTTTATTTTATAATGCTTTTACATTGTTTTCACAAAAATTTAACCATACACTCTTCCATACACACTCCTGTAGAAGCATTTTCCCCCTCTTACTCTTTGTTTGAGTATTTAACTATGCCTTAGCTCTAAACACTGTAGACACAAAGAATTAATTTGTACACTTTGTCGTAACAAAAGACACTTCTAGGATTAAACTTATACTTTGTCTTACCCGTTGATAACTACGGTACAGTCTGTACTGTCTTTCTCTACATCGCTTATAGTATGGTTCTTAGAACCATTTTAACAAGGCATTGGACTTTCAGTTGGATATAACTATCTAGTAAAAATGACGCTGGTTTCAAGAGAAATATACACCGATTGCGTAGTCTACGCTCGTTTTGTTGATTTCAAAGAGCCATGACTGAGTGGCCAGCAATGAAATAGACAGGTCTACGTCACATCGCCGATTGACACAACTACCCAGTCAAAGCTCTTGCTAAAATGGTTCTATTTTCTGAGCTCTTGCCACACTCACCGATGGTAGAGACTTTACGATGCCTTACTAAAAAAAGCTTTAGTGAAGAGTTGTTCATTCGGTCTTACCCTAGACACTGCTGTAGTAAAGTTTTTATGATAGCAATTTTATTTAAATGCCTTACCCCATCTCTTATGGTAAAGCATTTACAATGTGCTCCAACGGCAGAGATGTAGCGTATCTTACCCCTACACACTCCAAATGAGGAGTACGTGGGTATGTCACAGTACAGTCTCTTGGAGGGCTCACACAGGTTCTTCCGGCTACAGATGTCCCCGGACTGTCGGGCACACATCATACAACAGCCACACCCGTCCCTGACCAGGCTCACCCCATAGCTACAGTCCAACACTCGCAGTGGACAATTACACGGTCGCCGGCACTCCTCCTCTCGCTGGATAAATAAACAGGAAAAAATTTCTCAGTTTGCTTTTTATTTCATATGGTATAAAATCAAGTTTATTTGATTTGCTAAATATTTTGATATTTTAATGACAATTTAATGGTATTGCATAATTCTCTATTTAGTTTACCAAGAAATTGTATAGTATAAATTTATGATACAAAATTGTATTTCATAAGTCTGGCAGTGTGCTAAAACTGTCATTGCCTTGATTCAATGCAGCTGCTCGGTTTCGTTTACATGCTGTGTGGCTAGATGGTCGTTGCAGGAAAACCCTGGAGAGTCTTTGAATACTTTTATTACTATCAACAGTGATTATAAAGTGCGTTACCCTAGTCTGTTTCTGCACAGGGACTATATTATCTATTGTCAATTTGAAAAAAAGCCATCATTAACAGAATCTTGGTGAAAGATGCAAAGATGCCTTTCTTCCAAAAAGACAAAAAACACATCTAACCATAGAATCTACTCAAGACCTTATAATCAAACGCGTCTTTTGTCGATCTTTAGTTTCCTATATAAACTCTTAATCATCTCACATTTCTGTTGACATTAGCAACATGCAGCAATCATCTATTCGTACATATCGAATAGCGGTACTTATAAAACGGTCTAAATTGGCGTCAAAAGCATACAGGTTCTTTCCTAAAGATTGAGTTGTGTCTTGGGTGCATTGCAAATTCATAATATATTGCTTTTTCATAACGATACGGTCCCAACCATGTATGGTCGCGTCTATTATATTTTATCCATACGAAGACTTCGGATAATGACCCCAATTTAAATTCCCTACGGATCGAGAATCAGTCAATGAAGCGGATTCCGTTTACAATATGTTTTTGTCACGTGGTCGGGTCCAGGGTTCTACAGAAGACAATCAGCAAACACAGAAGAGACGTGTCTTTGAGGGGCGTGGAGAAATGAGAAGAGTCATCTGTTTTCTGAGCGCCATTGATTCCCTCTGTTAAGGATTGCGGCAGGATAAATAGCATCTTTGTCAGATTCCTCAAAATCTATGACACTTCTTTGGAATTGAGTTCTTTCGTTTATTTGACAATTTTTTGTCATTTATAGATTTTTCCATTTCGTGAGACGATATATGTTTTTATAAGTTTGCATGCAATCAAGTACGAGTAAATACCAATTTACTATTTTAAAAAAGTTATGTATCGTTCAAGAGATCGAGCGCTAGACACTGTGGTGCAGTAATTCTTCATATTTGACTTGTCTTTGATTGGAACTTTCGTTTGCTGGAAAACGATATTATATGATACCATCTCTAATGGCTCCAAAGTAAAGAGACACTCATTAGGACAAAAGTAATATCCCTGTCTCTTTAATCATGCAACATTCGCATTGCATTGTATCTGATAAAAAAATGTTTTCGTTCAAACCCCATGTGAAAGCAAAAGTGAATTTTGTTTATAAAGGGTATTTGTCTTCTTGCCCAAGTGTGAAAACTGTTGATTAATTTTAAGCCTCTGAGGCGGGCGTTTTCGGAAGAAATTACCGCACAGCTATGACAGGGCTCAGACGTGTCAAAGTAGTGATGGTCCGGCAATTGTTTGAATGCATCATAGCGCCTCGCTGAAGTGTACTCCATCAAAGTAGGAATTTTCTGCGTGATTGAAAGACTCAACCAGCTTCCCGGAAACTAGTCTGTCTCTGTCGAGGGAAGGTTACTTTGGTTGGCATTAAGCGTTTCCATTACTTTTATGATCAATAACTGTTAGTCCCCGATTTTTCACTCTACCAATAAGTATAGATAACATATAGGTAAGGTATACTGATTTCAAACATAAACAGTCACTTACTCTACAAGAATTTCAATCATTATCATTTTTTAATCTGAAACACATCCATTATATTGTAATTAAAGGTTTTGAAATCTAGAAGGAAGAAAGGAACAAATACTGTGTCCTTGGCACCACTTGTCTGAAAACAACATCGGGGTCTTCACTTCACTAAAGCTCAGAATATCATATAGAACTGAGAGAGGATTTGCTGTTACGAATACAAGGCAAACAAAAACACACATTATTATCTTCCATATTACTTTAGCTTATGGTTTTGAGGGTTTTTGTGCATTTTTAGAGGATATTTTTTAATGTACTGGAATTTGCTTTTAGTTTTTCTACAGCACGTATTTCGGGATAAAATGAAAAGAATTTCTTTATGGCCATGTAAGGGTAATTCAGAATATAATTAATCTCCATTATGAAATGACTACGTCGATCGATATTTTTGAGATTTTCGAGATTAAACCTTGATTACCAGGTGTACGATTCCCACCACAAGACTGCTGGGCTAATGGTAGTGTCCTTTACAAAATTAAGATTATATTGAGAACCAAAATTTGTTGTCATGTACACATTTTGATTCTCGATAATATAGCTAAATTTTAAAAGGACAGTAGATTAACCGAGAGTTCAGTGTGTGCTCAGAGACAAACGTACGGATAAAACTTCCTTAATCTGCTTTTATTCCAGCTAATGTCAAAAGAAACGTTTTTCAATATATTGCAGGGATAATTTTGAAGCTAGTCTCCTACACCAGCGTAGGCAAAAGGCTCGCCGTGCCGCGCGGAATTAAAGCCATAAATTATCTGGAAGTGCCAGTCAAGCCCCGAGAAGATTTTCATTCGTTTTCTTCTTTTTTTCGATAGATTTTTTATCCAAAGATAGTAGAATGTTTCACACCTTCTGTGATTTATGCTTTGATACAGTGAGACGAGAGAAGGCGAGATTCTCTTGATAATTCGGCCATTATTACTGCTCATCAAAGAGTTCACGTCGGAGACAATAGAAATCAAACATGCAATAAACATAAATATTTAACATACATAGGAACCTCTCGTCGTGATGCGGAGTCATTTGTAATTAACTTCATGATTTTTAATTCCCCTGACTGTTATCTCAACCCGTGGGGTGGGGACCAGGGTTCTCGGAAGCAGATTGCAACCGACAAAGTAGGGACTTTTTCCCGCGGTTTAGTCAATGCTAATCCTGTTACAGTGGCAATATTCGTAAATCAATCTTTCTGGAAATTGATAAAAAGCACTGTTATTATATCATCGTATATCACGAGAGATATGCCAAAGCTCTATCGATTTCCAAAGCGAGTAAATAATCCTGTTTTGTTTCATCTCTTTGCTCATCCAGTATCAAAGGAGACAAAAATAATAAAACAATGGATTAAGTGGAAGAACCAATTAGGGTCGTCCTCCGGGAATAACGGACCAACGTGTGACAGGGGGTTCAGTTTCAAGTAGCACAGAATAATTCTTTATAACGAGAAATGATTGAAAAAATTAATAAAGACACATTAGTACAAGAGATATTTAAGACTCTCTCTCTCTCTCTCTCTCTCTCTCTCTCTCTCTCTCTCTCTCTCTCTCTCTCTCTCTCTCTCTCATATCTGCTCATCTGTCTTTACTTATTTGATTTTTTTTTTTAAATCAGATGCATACATTGTATTAACCGTGCATAAATACTACATGAAATATATAATTCTTTTGAAAATCGTGGCTTTTGCTTTATCAGCTGATGAAGTGCTACATTTGATTAATGATTGATCACGTATTTTAATTTTGTTTGAAATATTACGTAAATCAATCATAATATTGTTACCGAAAAAATAGAAAAATTTTTGGCAAACAGTTTTTGAACACGATAAAACCTGATAATTAAAGTCTGATAATTAGTGACCACTGACCGGCTGTCGCTTCTGTGGGTTCCTTCTCCAAATGTCCCTCGGGCATCCATAACAGGGAAATCCGGAAGTGTCCCCGGGAGGCACCAGTAAAATAAGGACCAGACACCACCTCAGCATTTCCTTGAGTGTCTGACGGACACTTGACTTGGTGTGGTGGGTCAGATCAATGGAGATCCACGGTCAACTCTTAGTTCATCAAATTTCCTGGCCGTCAGTCGGCGTGTCACGAAGTATCTGCTGTGTGAAGAAGGATCAGAGAGAGTATTTACTAATTAACACACTCTGGTGTGGGTCGATTGTTTCTGGGATTTACGAGCATGGTCTTCCACTCTGATGCCTGGGTATAAGAATTGGTAATCTCGGAAATTGAAGGGCTGATGAGACATAAACTCAGAAAGAGCTCCCACGATTCTCGGACAAGAGACCGCGGACTCCACGTCTACAGTCTGGAGCCAAATAAAACAGGAACAATTAGAGGCAATAAATATGTTAGCGGGGTGGTTAGCGGCCAATAAATTCGATTCATGTCCTGATCAATTAAATTTGTGAGGATTCTGACAAATATATGTAAGCCGGATTGAATAGCCTGTAGGCTTATTGTGGGGAATAAATTTTCAATAAGATTGGGATTAAAATCCGGCGCATCCAACATAAATAAAAATCACAATGTATGTACGTGTAGACACTGATCTCATGAGCTCCGTCGTGATATTATAGTTCAGGATGCTCTACTGGGGGTTATATCGACGGAATCGCAATCAAAAAGACGCTTTTCTTGTTGTTATTGAAAATTTAGAATAGAGAGTAAGATAACTTCATAGAACAATCACTGAGTATGGTCTAATGTGTACGCAAAATTCAATCAACATTTTATGAAAAAATATTAATATTTGTTCTCTCTCATTTGGGAGAATTTATAAAATAGAATTATAGAAATAAACACAATAAAGCGAAACAAATAGAATCTAATGTTAGCTTGCTTTCAAATACTGGGGCGCAAAAGCGTTGGATATTCATTGGGATAATTTCATTAATTAATAAGTCTGTATTGCTTGCTCGTTGATTTTGGTGGAATTTTCTCTTTGTGGGGAATATTAGATCAGCTGGAACCAATATGAGATTAATCAAACAAATGGAATAAATAATGTAATTCTAATCATATCAAAGAATTCTATTAATTCAAGTATGATGTCAGTGCTTCTCAAAAGATTTTTTTCGGGGAGACAGAATTGTAAAGGACGGTATGTTACAATTCATTAAAAGCCAGATATATATATTCAAAAAAAGCCTTTTATTAAAATATATCATGTTTTATTGATTATATTTGAGATAATTATTTATTGGAACAGGCAGGATGAATGATGTGTATACGCTGTGTAAACGGGGTCCTTTTTCTTCACTTTTGACAAATGGTCGATGGCTTTTCCAAATAATTCCCATCTACAGAAAGGCATTATTTTGTTTCTCTACATCCACCGGTATTCAGGGTGTTTGGCCGTATCCCTTTTGAGCGACACACAAGGATTTAGTGATATGTGCATCATCTATCTTTATAAAATTAAGCAATCATTGCAAGCCTAGGATACTGTATACAGGGGAACATTCGCCCATTTGTTTTTTAAAGTTCGCCCTTTTCGCCCTCGTTGCCATGCAATGGGCGAACTCAAGACTGGGCGAAATCATAAAAATGTCTGAATAACTGTATTAATCAGAAAGAACGTCTGTATTGTACATGTATATCTGATGGTGCCTGAATTCGTGAAGAGGCGAAACCATTTGCAAGTGTAGAAAGGCGAAAATTACAGAGCAAATATAACCCGGTATACAGTACATCGGCCGTTTCATGATAGGTTGTAACTAAACAACAGATTTAAGAGAGAATTTTAAATTTAGAGAACGTTATCCTGTTCGCGAATCGATAAATAACATTGCAATTTACAATATTTTATTTTAAACATCTATAGATATCAGAATGAGTATCAGTGACACAAAATGTATTTTTATATATATTTACAAATAATAATACGTATATAAATATATAAAGCATATTAATCATAATCAATTGCTATTCACGTTTGCGTCAATAAAGTTCTTGCTCAGTCTGATTTAAACCAACCCCTTTCTTTTTACACAGACGAAAGTAAGGAGAAAATGGGGGGGGGGGGGGGGGGGGGGGGTAATCGGACCGTTCGGCGCTTTGCGTCGGATTTTAATTTTTTTTTTTAAATCGAACCCTTATACCATATTGTGTATCAATTCTCAATCTATATGAATTCACAAATTCTATTATTAGTACAGAAACAGTTGTAAATAGGATAGTTGTAATAACCTAGTCAGTTGTTATTGATAAATTAGATCTTGTGTTCGAACCATTTGTATATCATTATGAATATGTTCAAACCAATGGTTTCAATTGAATAGTAGCAACTCATTTTAGCTGATCAAAATCACACCCTCCTCTCCTATCTACTAAAGACATGAGGATGAGCAAACACTGTATTTAATCAGAATATCTATAAGTTACATGCATGTGCTCTTATATGTAGTTTCGTTTTAAAACAAAATAATAATTGATCGATGAATGTTTAAAAAAGCATCTATTTATATCCATTGATCCATTTTACATTAATTAGATTACATATTTACAACTACCTAACGGACGTTAATTTGCGGTAAATATATGAAATTTCTCTGAAAATCCCGTCTTCTTTAAACGAGGAGGAGCATACATCAGTAACAAGAGTGTAAAAAATCCCAAATACGAAGGCCATCACGCCACACAATGCTCCAAAAGCCATCCACATCCAGTCAGCCGGTCGTATCTAAAGTTGAAAAATAAATGTGTAGGGCAGTTAAATGTTACAATTTGGACTTCAACAATACATTTTTTATTTTGATGCTTGATTAATCACGACATCGAACCTGCACCCCTCTCTCCCTCCACTGGTGTCCATATCTCGTCGTCATAAACGTATTGACAAACACCGAAAATATCTGTGAAAACAATGAGATACAGATACAGGGTGGCTATAGGAAATACACTAATCTGAGAGAGAGAGAGAGAGAGAGAGAGAGAGAGAGAGAGAGAGAGAGAGAGAGAGAGACCTGGCTTAATTCTTCATGGCCATCACCCGGCTGTACATTCATGATTCCATTTTGTACACCGACCACATTACACAACAAATTCGCAATGCTATTCTCGAAAACGGAAGAACATACACTACTTTTGGTTTGTATTGACGTGTATACTAATAATAAATAGTGATCTATATACTGCCGGTTTAATTTTTTTCGCGCTTGAATGCATACAGCCGCACACTTTATAAAATAACCGATTCTACCACTGACGGTGCATGTTAAGTCCCTGCATACGTTTTAAGACAATTGATTTGAATTGTACAGGAGGTCCGTATCCCCTCCCCCCTCATACGTGTAGTTCCGAGCATGTAACTACACTTATGTGCCAAAGAATATGTTACAACTATAGGATACATAGGCGTCGGAACCGCGGAGGGGGGCAAGGGGGGTGGGGAGCCCGCCCCCGACTTTTTTTTTGCAAATTTAGACCTGACCATCAGGCAAATAGTATCAGCGAGGGGCCAGCCCCCCACTTCTTCTCGCAGCAAACAAAATTTTTCTTACATTTACATATAAAAAAAATTAAGGTATCAGGAAGCTGCCGCCCGCCCCCGGTAGAATGTAAGGAATTGAAATGAAAATAAGGAAATATTAAGAGTGATATTGAAAAATGCAGTTATAGGTATACTACACCCCTCCCCCACACCACCTTCCGCACAGATTAGGGATTTCATGATTTGGGGACTACTTTTTTTTGGTATGTAGGAGTTTTTTTTAGTTATATGTATATTACGCTACCACCCCCAGTATGGTTTAGGAATTTCATGATTTTGGGAATCAGCTTTTTTTTTATTTTGATGGTCAAGATTTCTGATGATAAGTCTAGCACCCCCCCCCTTCCCGAACCCCACTTTCAATTTGCTTCCGACGCTACTGGGAAATATATCGCTAATTCTTTTCACGCTTAATTTTATTGAAAACCAACAGAAAGGTAACCACTTGGTCAATTTTCAATGGATGAATTCAAATCAAATCAAACAAAATTTACAAATTATTGAAGGGGCAACATTATGACTATACGGTTATGTAAATAAACAAAATGCACAATATAGACATGTACAAGAGGGAAAGACTTGTATGATTGAAAGGAGACTGACAACAAAATTGTATGTGCGTACATGCATGCATCATTTTCTACAATTCATTTATTCACCAAACAAGGGCCCTCGGGGGGGGGGGGGGGGGGCATATACATTTTAAAAAATAACATCATGATTATAACAAATAATGAATGAAATAGATCTAATAGCCTAGAATGTACAGGTTTATATTACAAGCAACCATATGCAAAATGATTCATCAATACAAATGTGTCGGATATACACATTTAACTTTGTGAGATAATGCGTGAACACTACAGCACAGAGTACCAAGGGACGGTGCCTGCACAGTCAATCAGGCTGGCCTACTTGTACTCAAAGTGTTCAAGCCAGTATGCTTATCCATAACATAACACCCCACCCTTCTAAAAATAAAAACATTGTACATATATGTATCTATGAATATAAAAATTACATTCCACTGTTAAGAATCCTTTCACTGAGTTGTACAGTTACTTGTAAATCTCCATTCGTCATAAGCCAGTTTAATTTTTGGTCATTGTCCATGTATTGAAAATTTTTACAAGAGCCATTAGCTAGATAGTACAGTGTATCTCTTAATGCCTTATTAAGATCACATGAGAATAAAAAATGTTTTCCATCATCCACTGATTTGACATTCCATGTATTACAGTATCTGTCTTGTCGAGGAATGCCTTGATATCGTCCTCTTTCAATATTAATTAAGTCTATGAGCGGAAATTCGAAAACGAGTTAAACTTCTCCTCTGCTCAAGTTTTTTTTAAGTAAAGTAAGGTAGTTCTCTCGGCCAGAATTTTGCTTAAAAGTGCTGTAGCAACTTAGTTTTATGTCAGCATGTACAATGAATTGAGAATTCCATTCTTTAATATAGTATTTAAATAGACAGTCTCTAAGTGCCCTTTTGAATTTTTGTATTGTTACTGACAGTAAATTTTTTGTGCCATCAATGCTGTTGGTTAAAAATTAAATTGATCCATACCAGGAGGGAGTATTCTGTTCGAACAACTGTTTTGATTCACAATAAGCATTATACAAAAGTGGAAAGGATTGACTTTGATACTTAAGTCTGTATAAATAATTTAACATAGATCTAATGATATCAAAATGTAAGGGAAATCCTCCCAGTTCAGATAGAACAGTAAAGTTTGTTGTAGATTTATGCACACAAAGTGTTGATTTGCAAAATTTAAAATGCAATTTGTCACATAGTGTATTTGAATAAATTTTGTCAATTGCACAACCAGGGATCTGAATTTTTTTGCGTATTTTTTTTAAATACCCCCAAATATCCGCTCAGTACAGTAAAATAGGTTTAATAGTATGATAAAAAATGTGAATTGTGGTTTTGATGCCCGGATATAGAGAAATAAAATCCTTTATGAGTTAAAAAAAAGAAAGATTTTAAGGCTTTTTGATAAAGCTTCTTTTGAGCAAAGAAGAATGAGCCTGCGGAACAAAATGATACACCAAGTATGTAGAGATCTGTTTGTTTTCAAGTTAAACATCAGCAAAGTTAAATTTAGATTTACAGAGTCTGTCTGCTTTGTTGAAAACTATTATCTTAGTTTTGGATGTACATGTATTAATATTGAGACACCAATAATTGCAGCATTTTTTCAAGATATTTAGTTTTGTTGCAAACCATCTGCTGATGAAGACAATAAAATTATATCGTCCGCATACATCAAGCAATTGGTTGTGTTTGAGTTTTTACACAGGATCAGCAGACAAGTGTGGGTATTTCGGGAGATCATTAAGGATGACGTTTACTCAGAATGAAAAAAAAATCCACTGATGATAATGAAAAACCATCTATTGTATGTTATAGACCTTTGATTGTAGTGTTGTTTCTCACTTTCAGAAAAGTAGGTCAATGACCTACTTTTTGAGTTAATGACCATTGAATATTTTTTGAAAAATCAAGAAAAATCCCGTAAAATTTTACACCACGATTGAGATTTTCTTAATTATTAAAATATTACAAATAATAAAACACTTTAAAAAATAAAATACAGTTTATGAATGGTAGTGGCACTAAAAAGATACAATGCATGAAGATTTCAGCAACAATTTTTAAAAATATTCTAGTCCGAATTTCCTCTATCAGTTTTAAAATTCATACCCATTATTGATCTGATTTTACAAAAATTTGAATGATGATAATACAAAAACATTTATAGCATTATATTACTTATTTTGACCTTATTCTGTTGGCATAAAATCTATATGAGGTCAATGATCAAAATTTTGAGATATGGTGTCTTTTATCGTTTTTAAGCATTTTTCAATATTCGTGAAAGTCGTGTCATAAGATTATTCTAATGAATAAGTGAGGTTAGAACTAACAGAAAATATGCAAAATTATAAATACTAAAATATAAAATCTTAACTTTCAATATTAGAGTACTACCAAAAAAAATTTAGCGGAAAACAAAATCTGCAAAATTTAGTCCGAATTTCCTCTGTTTGGCTAAAAGTCTATTTTTGTTTGAGCCTAATTTCATAATATAGTAAAAATACCGATTGTTTTGTCAATAATAATTCATTTCATAAATACTTTTTGTGTTTAGAACAAATTTGACTCATTAAATTGAATTTTATAACAATCCGAATTTGAGAACTCAAACCCTGAGTAAACAACACCCTTAATAAAAATTTAAAATAAATGTGGACCAAGATTGACGCCTTGTTTTACACCCATTTTTATTGGGAAAAGTCTGTGATTTTATGTTCTATTCTGACACAAGATTTGCTTGATGAATACTAGTACATCTTTTGATAGTTTCATAAAAGTGTTTTCCTACACCAATTCTGGGGAGTTGAATTTTAATCCCTGTATGAACGATTGTACCGAAAACGTTTTGAAAATCAACAAAATAGGCATACGTGTACACTCTACCATCCTTAATACTTATCCATAATTGTCATAATTAATATAGATACGTACATATGGTCTAACGTTCTCGCTTTTCGAGTAAATCCAATCTGACAGTCGCCAATAATGTGATACTTTTTCAAAAATGTGTCAAGCCAAATATCCAATATTTTATTAAAGAGCTTCTCAGTTGCATTAATTTTGTAACAGAAATGCCTCTATCATTATTTAGGTCAGAAATATCATTACTTTTGTGAATAGGTGTAATGTATCTCGAAGACCAAAGTTTGGGATAATGTCCAAAAGTAATTAAAGATATTACTTTCCCACTTTTTAATTTTGAAATAGCATTTGATATTTGAGCTATCGATATGTGACTGTCAAGTTCAGTAAAAAAAAAAAAAAATTTCCAGGTATGTAAGACGATGGGCCCGGTAAATTTACATTGTATTTAAATTTTGGAAATGGGACACCCAAGTTGGTGGGTCAACTGCTTCTGAGACGTTATCTCTTTCAATGCCTCGTAGCTTGTCAATTAGTTTCCAATAAGATGCGATTTTCTTCAAGTATGGTTTTCAACTTTTTAAGAATAGATTGTTTGTACTGACGACATTTGTATTTTCTTGACTTTGTATACTCTGTACGTGTAGTGTTTAACAAAGGGGTCTTTGGGATATGCATAACATATTTAGACATTAAATGCTTTCTTTAGTGATTCATGCGGCTTATGTAATTTTTTCTGCAATTATCGCTACCTTCATAACCCGCATGAATCATCAATGAAAGCAGTTTTTATCATTTTGATAAGAATATTTTTTGCGCGAATTATCTCTTTATTTTCACTTTCGTTTTGATTTACGCTGGAAAATCATGGAAGAAAGCAGGTTTTGTAAAATGTAAGTTTTTTTACCCATTTAAAAGTTTTATGACCTAAACATCTTAATATTTGTAAATCTATATCTAAGTACATTAGAGATACCTACATCGATTTAAATAAAAACATCAGCAAGTTAATCTATAGCCTCTTTCTTTATCAGGGCTGCGTTCAAGATCGTAGCTGCTACGTAGGGCTACGTAGTTGAACGGTATGCTAGTCTAGCCGCTACGTAGATATTCGTAGCCTAAATATTTTATGCTAGGCATTAAATTCAAGATGGCCACCTTAGTAACCATTTTGAACCAAACATGAAACCTATATTTGTAACGTACCCGAGCGCAGTCTCTCTTGATGAGTTTTAATGCATGACAATAAACGAAAAGAGAAGACAAAGACCGATAATTCTAATTGATGAATTTAATTTACAAACAAATCACAGGTTATACTTTTAAATACATAGACTCCCCTTGGAAATAGAATTGGTAAGTGAATAAATCCCAGGGCCTAAATAAATCATTTAGAGGTATTTCAGCAAGTAATAAACTGGCACCCGAATACTTTCTCAGACTTACTGTTTCGTAAGTAGGTGTAGTTTCCATAAAAACCCAAACCCCAATTGTGTCCAAATGCGGGAATGCACGTATATATATAGTATTTTAACCGGATATGCGGGATCACCAATATGATCTGATGACGTTTACCACAGATGACGTCGAATTGGTAACATTACCAAACCGGAAACGCTGCATCCCCAATTGAATTATATAGTGGAATTAAATAATGGATTTTAAGTAATATTACCGTGTGCCAGTAATTAATATTATGGAAAACAATATGGAAAAGTAATAAAACTTCGATGGAGGTAGGTGGTGTTTATTATCTTCGTGATTGAAAACCGCTATCAGCATGTCTATATTTGACCCACATGCGACATCGTAAACAATGGCGGCCATCACATGGAAAGTCGATCTCGCACATGTCTTGTTAAATTTTGGTGGACGTGTTTATAATTGCACACGTAATCATCCAGTAGTGATGTCTATCAATCTATAGACATTTGTTGATCGTAGAATATCAATTATTCTCGTAATAATTTTTGTATAACGAGTGTTACTAATTCTGACAGCTGAGCTGTCACACCACCCCCGCCATTAAAGAAAACGTTCGTCCTCGAACGGTAAGTAAATTTTATACATATGAAGTGAATAACATGAGGGAGTTTTAAAACACACTTACCAATTCATTACACATATTAAGCAATCAACAATTTAATAATTGGAATAAAATTGTGAAAATTTAAGGAAACATCAATAAACACGCATAATCATCACATGTGAATCTCAGGGAATATACGTCCCTATAAATATCTATATACACATTGACACTATTATAAATTATGATAGTGAATGCGAAATTCACATCCACTATCAACACAAACAAATGCAATTACAGTTCTTATAATTTCCTACTTAGGTCTCAGTTAAAGTCACAATAACTCTGGAAAATAAGACACAGCCACACTGGTGGATCAGTCCCCAAGGGTGAATGTCTGGACTGTAGATACTTGAGTCCCTACGTCGCACTTTGAAGAAGATGAAGATGAAGTGGAAAAATCGGTTTGAGTGGACTTGGTGTCTTTGATGTGGTAGTGGGGGTTTCTACAGATTGTGCTCGTCAGGCAGTACTGTCTTCCATCGGGAAAGCGGAGCTCTTCTTTTCTTTCTATTGCAAAGGATCCCAGAGGAAGCCACGCTAATTTTCGCCCACCTTGACGTCGTGCATCTAGATTTGTGCTCTGAAGCAGACAGGCAACAAAGTCGTTTTTCTCAAAACTGGGGGCACCGGCAAAGAAAAATCTGGGGTCATTGACTAAATCTTCTGACTGGTAAGAGGGAGGGGATGATTCACTTTTATGGAGAATGTAAGATGGAACGTTGACGCTGGAATTCTTTGCAGTGGTAGAATGGGAAGATGACGAGGGTGCAGGGACAGATGAAACTGGTTTTGGTTGATTAGCTGGAACTGGCAGAGAATACTCAACAGCTGGTTTTAGAGGGAGGGAAGATTCCTGAGCTCCACTTGGTGAAGAAGCTTGAAGCTGGTGATCAAGGTCAGAAAGGAAATCAAAATCAGGCATGGAGAAAAGTCCAAGATGATCAGGGTCGTACGTCTCAGTAAGGGAGAGCACGGGTCCTGGAGAAACAGAGGGCAGAACAACAGATGAGGCTGTCTCCGTGGTAGGTCTATGATGATCTCTCCCGCTTGCACTGACGATCCCAGGCGAAGTTTCAGCAGCAAAACCACAAGATGGAGAAGTCAAGGGCCTGGGATGACTTGATGAGACAGAAATGGCAGGTACGGGGCTTTTCATTAACACCCTCCTCTCAGGGGTAGCAGGATTATTGCTGTACATGTCGACCTCCATGGGGCTGCCGAGCGACACGGAAATGGATGGAGACCTCAGTGGGGTGATCGGAGAAGATGGCCCTCCAAGATTCTTACTGACAGGGGATGAATTGAAATCTGTGGGTTTTTGGACATGAGGCCGTCTAGGGGACTTCCGGGGGGACTTGCGTGGGGATCTCCGGGAAGTAATTCTCCTCGGCCGGTACTCCAAAAAGTCAGGCTGATAAGCACCAGGGTTCCTAAAGGTTTCCCTCTTACGTACAGTCCATGTCAGAGGTTTTCCCTCATGCCTTCTGGTGATGTGCTGTTCCATGAGATACTTCCTGGTGGCTGGGAGAGTATATTTACAAACACTACACTCCAGTAGATCTCCATGCACTTCCTGAAAATGACGGGACAACTGCCGTCTAGATGGGAATGATCTAGAACAAAGTCTGCAGTCCACATACATCTGTAAAAAAATATAGGTACTTATATAGAAAAAAAAAAAAAAAAAAAAAAAATAAATCATTTTATTCTTTTCTGTGGAATAATTGTAACAAGAATTTCCGGATAATTTTCATAATAATTCATTATTATTATTTTATTCTTTCAGGATATATGTGAGTGCCAGCTTATTCCCTGCCAATGTATGGCCTGAGGAGATTGTGATGTACAATCCTTTTCTTTCCCGAGGGACCCCTGGAAATCTCATAAATAAGGTCAGAGATTTTCTGTATAATGGTATAAGGACCCTCCCAGTTCTTGGAAAATTTAGGGTGCATCTTCATAGTTTTATGTATGTTCAGAAGGACAAGATCACCAACATTATATTGGTATTGTTTCACATTTTGATCATACTTTCTCTTTTGTCGGGCTCCAGCCTTTAACATTTGTGACCTTGCTAACTCATGCACCTCAAACATTGTACTTCGAAATTCATGGATATAACCATTGTAGGGATCAACAGGAAGTCTGGGGGTATCATGGCGACCATATAACAAATCTACAGGGAGCTCAACTTCTCTTCCCAGCATAAGTATACTAGGGGACTCTCCGGTACTCTCATGGGTCGAGGATCTGTAGGCCAACATCAATAGGGGTAAGTATAAATCCCAGTCTTTTGGATGTTTTCCAACATATTTGTTTAACATGCACTTTAAAGTTCTGTTGAATCTTTCGACCAAGCCATCACTTTGTGGATGGTAAGGGGTAGTTCTGGTTTTGTCTATGCCTAATAATTTGCAAATTTCTTTGAACAGGTCAGACTCGAACTGAGTGCCTTGGTCAGTATGGACTTGACGGGGGACACCAAACCGACAGATGAATTGGAAAACAAAGGTTTGTGCAACAGTAGAAGCTTCAATATTTGTTAAGGGAAATCCTTCTGTCCAGCGAGTGAAATAGTCACACACAATTAGTATATAAATTTTTCCTGCTTTTGTTCTGGGAAGGGGACCAAATATGTCAATAGCCACTCTCTCCATTGGGGCACCAACAAAATATTGTCTCATCTGAGCCTTTGGCTGTTTTGTAATAGGGTTGTATACCTGACAAGCCGGACACTCTCGACACCATTGTATAATATCTCTTTTATTATTAGGCCAATAGAATCTCTGACGAACCCTATGCAAAGTTCTAAGAACACCAAAATGACCAGCTGTGGGGACTGCATGCAACATAGTGAATACTTCACGCCGCAAAGATGAGGGTAAGACAACTTGTGCAATATGCAAATCTAAATTGGTGTCTTTCCAAATTCGGTAGAGAATTCCATCATTTATGACAAGACGATCCCATTGTGACCAATATGTTTTGAGTTCTACATTCATGTGGGAGACTTCCTCCCATTTAGGTCGAATGGAACATTCTTTCCAGTTGTATACAACTGAAATCAAAGGGTCACTGAGCTGAGAAGCTTTTAATTCAGCTTTCTTTGAACTATGCCAAGATTCAGACAATGAATTATCAGGTTCTGTCATTTGACCTTCGACCTCATTATATTGGTCAAGATATTCTGTGTTAGATATAGGACTTCTTTCATTTTGCTTCAAAATACACACTCTATCATAACATTCTTTTTGCTGCGTGGAATCAACTTCTCTATCTTCTTTTCTTTTGCAGTACTGGCATTCTCCACAGGGACGTCGGGACAGACCATCTGCATTACCATGGGTTTTTCCAGGACGATGTAAAATAGCAAAGTCATATACTGAAAGAACTTCCATCCAGCGAGCCATTTGACCTTCAGGATTCTTGAAGTGCATTAACCAGTTGAGGGCACCGTGGTCAGTCCTGATAGTAAAATATCTACCATAAAGATAATGATGGAAGTGTTTCACACTTTCTACAACAGCAAGGAGTTCTCTTCGAGTGACACAATAATTTCGCTCAGGTCTAGACAGGGATTTACTGAAGTATGCGATCACTTGTTCCTTGCCATCCTTTATCTGAGAAAGGACGCCACCTATACAAAAAGCACTTGCATCAGTATCTAAAACAAATTCTAAATTCATATCAGGGTAACCAAGTACAGGTGTACTTGTAAGACATTCTTTGAGGGTTTGAAAGGAGATCTGACATTCCTCAGACCAGCAAAACACAGAATCTTTTTCTGTGAGTTTAAACAGGGGCTTTGCAATGTCACTGAAAGACTTGATAAAACGCCTATAATAGGCACAAGTACCGAGAAAGCTTCTCAACTCACTGACAGACTTTGGCTCAGGCCACGATTCTATAGCTTTGGTTTTCTCGGGATCAGTCGATATCCCATCTGCACTTACAATGTGCCCCAGAAAGGAAACCTCCTTTTGAAAAAGACTACATTTCTTTGGGGAGATCTTAAGATTAGCACTCTGCAGTTTATCCAGAACAGTTGATAATCTATCAATATGTTGGTCAAAGGTCTCAGAAAAGACTATGATGTCATCAATGTACAAAAGACATATCTCAAAGTTAAGGCCACTGAGCACGCATTCCATAAGGCGCTGAAAGGTAGCAGGGGCATTGCAAAGTCCAAAGGGCATCACTTTAAATTGATATAAGCCAACATTAGTAACAAATGATGTCTTTTCAGCATCACTGTTTTTCATGGGGACCTGCCAAAACCCACTTTGTAAATCAAGAGTAGAGAACCATTTTGACCCTCTGAGGGCGTCAAGGGAATCATCAATTCTGGGAAGGGGATATGAATCTTTGTGAGTTACAGCATTGAGACGACGATAATCGATACAAAACCTAACAGAGCCATCTTTCTTGGTAACTAAGACGATTGGGGAAGCCCAGGGACTTGTAGAGGGTTCTATGATTCCATTTTGTAACATTTTGTCAATTTCATCTTTAACTGTTTCTCTTTTCAGGATTGGCAGTCGCCGAGGAGCTTGCTTAATTGGGGCTGAATCTCCAGTGTTAATTTGATGTTGAACGATGTTTGTGACACCAAGGTCACACTTAGACTTTGCAAATACATCCTTGTGTCTAAATAGTAAATTCTTGAATTTTAACTTTTGTTCCTCATTCAGAACACTGTCGGATGAGACTAAAAGGTCGGCCAGGTGCTCTGGAATATTGGAATTAAGATCAGACACCTCAGTGACTCTTTGATCAATTTGACAAACACTTTCTGATTTCAGATCTCGAGTTTCTATATGATGGATTTCTTCGCCAACTGCAGCAAAAGTGCCTTTGTGAACAGTAACAGTTTCATTTGTAAAATTTCCTACTCTCAAGGGGACAGATTTTTGCTTAATATCAACTAGAGATCTAGCTATAACAACGCCTTTTTGGGCCAGTTTTTCACTACAGGGTTCCAGGACACATTCAGTCATTGTAGTTTCTCCCACAATATCACCTTTGATGACTGTTTCACTATAAGGGGGAAGAACTATGTTTTCTGATACCCGTATTCTACAAGTTGATGCACTTCTCAAACTTTCTTTGTTTTGAATAGGAATCTGACCAATCTGAAGACTACTGCTTGCTGCGTCAATTGTACACTTGTATTTTGCAAGAAAATCAAACCCAAGAACAAACTGCTCATCAATGTTTGCAACAATGACTGGCTGCTCATATTCTTTATTGTCTATAACAAGTGGAAAATTTGCTGTACCCAAAGGTGTCACAAGATTTCCATCAGCCATCCGCAAGGTACTAGAGGGGGGATGAAGTTCAGGCCGTACTGATTCAGGAATTTCAAGATATTTGTCAGCATGAAGAATAGTAGCTGTAGAACCAGTGTCTACTAGACATTCCACATCAATGCCGAATACAGTGGCTTTAACAAACAAAGCATCTGATTTACGAGAAACAACGGGTAAACCAGTATGGGGTCTTTTGGGACTTGTTTTAGCTGGCACTTGACCCGTAGTGTCAGCTACTGGAAGTTTAAACTACCGTTTCTCGTTTGATTGGGGCAAAAATAAGGCCTCCCCGGGGGTCGTTTCATGTTTTGATCTCTCTGGAATTTGCGGCATTCAGATTTCCAGTGACCATTGAACCCGCAATAATGACAGGGACCTTTTCGCTGAAATTGGTTCATGTTTTCTCTGGGGCGCTGAGGGACACGCTCAGGATTCCGGGATACTGAATCTAAAGACTTTGGAAGATGGGAATTGTACTGAACCTCATTCATAGATCTGTTATATTTTAGAATAGATCGTTGCTTGCGTCCGTTTTGAAACGCTTCACATTCTAGCGCTAATGTGACGGCGTTTTGTAGCGAGTATGGCTTGCCTTGATAAACGGCCCATTCAAGTTCAGCATCACACAGAGAGTCTATGAAACAATCTTTTGAGAGTTGCTCTCTAGTCTCGGGGGAAACATTTGGGTAAGCATATCTCGTTAGCGATTTGATATCATGGGCCAGATCTTCCAGTTTCTCTCCGCGTTTTCTTACTTTGTTTTTCAGTTTGGCGCGGTACAACTCTGACTGATTTCGGGGCTCAAATCGGGAACCTAAAACATTGACTAATTGTTGATAATTTCGCCGCATGTTAGGACTGATGTCGCTAAGAACTGTCTGAGCATCACCTCTAAGACTGGTAGCAAGCTCATAGGCTTTTGTAAGATTGTCCCATTTATTTAATTCTGCGATCATTTCAAACTGAATTAAATAATCAGACCAGGAAGATTTCCCGTCATAATTTGCAGGCTTCTTGTTCCGCTCACCCTGTGAGTATGTCGGGGATTGTAGTATGGGCTGTGAGAAACAGGGCTGGGGTTGAAATCTAGGGAAATCATTGTCTGCACATACATTTGTGTGACTTTTTGTCTGTAAAGGATCGGGGTGTTCAAAATGTACCCGATGTCTCTGAAACAAACTATCTTGCGTTTCATTTCTAGAACCAGTTGCGCTGCTGTTTGCACAACGGTAATCATATGGGTTACGAACAGGATTGCGAGTCTCATTGAAACCAGAAAAACTACGTTCCCTCGGAATGTACATCGAGTCATCAACATAGCCATCTCTTTCTTGAGAATTAAAACTTTGTAACCTTGCTGCTGAAGAGCTAGACGCACGCACATTCTCGCCATGAGATCCTGCGCCGCTACCCTCTGTATAACAATTAGATGCTGACATCTGATCCTGGACCATATTAACAAATTGGTCCTTTATTAACTGAGAAAATTGATCTCGCATGAATTGACTCAACTGATCACTGATCACATTGAGTTGATCCTGAACTGCAGACAGGGGCGAATTTTCAGATTTAGAATCTGTTTTACTTTTATCTCCGCAAGCAAAATCGGAATAATTTTCATCATTTTGATGAGATCCGTGAAAATTTAAAATAACTTCACCACTAGGGGAACCTAAAAATTCGTTATCGGTCAATGAACTAGGGTTGGTTGTGGGGCCTAACAGGACAATTTCTCTTTCGCTATCATCATGCATATGACTCAAACCCTGCGCATTGGAAGCAGGACTCAAAGGTCCGCTACTCGTCATTATGAAAAGTATATTCAAATGCTGTAGATCCCACCGCTGCCACCAAAATTCTGTAACGTACCCGAGCGCAGTCTCTCTTGATGAGTTTTAATGCATGACAATAAACGAAAAGAGAAGACAAAGACCGATAATTCTAATTGATGAATTTAATTTACAAACAAATCACAGGTTATACTTTTAAATACATAGACTCCCCTTGGAAATAGAATTGGTAAGTGAATAAATCCCAGGGCCTAAATAAATCATTTAGAGGTATTTCAGCAAGTAATAAACTGGCACCCGAATACTTTCTCAGACTTACTGTTTCGTAAGTAGGTGTAGTTTCCATAAAAACCCAAACCCCAATTGTGTCCAAATGCGGGAATGCACGTATATATATAGTATTTTAACCGGATATGCGGGATCACCAATATGATCTGATGACGTTTACCACAGATGACGTCGAATTGGTAACATTACCAAACCGGAAACGCTGCATCCCCAATTGAATTATATAGTGGAATTAAATAATGGATTTTAAGTAATATTACCGTGTGCCAGTAATTAATATTATGGAAAACAATATGGAAAAGTAATAAAACTTCGATGGAGGTAGGTGGTGTTTATTATCTTCGTGATTGAAAACCGCTATCAGCATGTCTATATTTGACCCACATGCGACATCGTAAACAATGGCGGCCATCACATGGAAAGTCGATCTCGCACATGTCTTGTTAAATTTTGGTGGACGTGTTTATAATTGCACACGTAATCATCCAGTAGTGATGTCTATCAATCTATAGACATTTGTTGATCGTAGAATATCAATTATTCTCGTAATAATTTTTGTATAACGAGTGTTACTAATTCTGACAGCTGAGCTGTCACAATATTATTTTATTTTATTCTGGCATCCTTTAAGTTATAATGAAATTTAACATGTATGTTTCCGCTTGAAATAAACAAATTATGTCGATGTAATAAGTCTGTAGTCGAATTTTTTCATCTTCAAATCTGAAACCTAGCAGCTAACCTAGCAGTCCGTTCAACGACCTAGATATCTATGACCTAGCGGCTAGACTACTATCTTGAACGTAGCCCAGGTTCATGAGGTTGGGACCAATCAGCTAATTTCCCACTTTGCATGTTTATAATAGCCCGTTTGGAATAATAATTCCTCATTCAGATATAAATTTAAAGTGCAAAAAATGGAAATTTTTATTTATTATATACATATGTCAACTCAGCATAAGGTAATAATAGATGAAACATTCTTTTAGTAAACAAGTTTTTCTGTGACACCACAGAGATTGATCCTTCAATATACCGGTAATCCCAAACTTTTTGGCATCAAGGAAAATTTGCTTGCTTAATAAAGTTGTTGCATATGATATGCATTTATGCAGATTTATTTTACAGATTACAAAACCCCAAAATTTCATTTTTTACACTTCAAATTATATATATATATACAGTGGAGCCTCAGTTATTCGGACGCTTTCGTTCCCAAGTTCAATCGTCCGGATAGGTGAAGCGTCCGGATATCTGAAATGTGTCTATTTTTGTCATGAATGATAATGTATTTGTATACAATGGCTCCCAGTGTTGATACTAGGTTTTTTTGCCTTTCATACCATATAGCAACACATGCTAGAGTTGTCTGTTGATATGAACATTTTTAATAGATAAAGAACTCTGCTTTATTTTATTATTTTGTCATGAAATATTAACCGGACAGTTATGATAACCGAATCTAGCTAAATTTTTGGTGTCCAAGTGTGATATGTGTGTGATACACTGTTGTTCGCAATTTTCCAAATTTTGAAAGTGATTTGGGAAGCCAGTGTATTTATACAAGCTACTCATGAGGGTCTAGCACATAAAAAAGGTGTGAAACTTAATTGACAGGGGTACAATGTAATCTTTTGCACTGAGTAGGGTATCATCAAATTTTACCGTCCGGTTAAATGAAGCAAGATTAGTAACAACTCAGTGTTTTGTGGTAAAAACAGGCCGTCCGGATCCGGAACACGAAATTCCGGATAAATGAGATAAAATAACGTATAAAAAATCTGTTCCCAAATAAAGTCGTCCGTAAACTGAAGCGTCCGGTTATCTGGCGTCCGGATATCTGAGGCCCCACTGTATACCATTTGGGGTATTATATACCTAATGGGCTGTTATAATCCATTTGGGAGGTTGTTTCCAGCCTTTTTATTTTTTACTATAATTTTGCATTCTATGATATAATGTTACATGTATGTTGAAGAAAGGAAGTATTTTGCTTATTAAAATATCAAAAACATTTCAGATATTAGTGCGAGTTTTGAATTTCAGGACAGACACAAATTTAATTGACGGAAATCCCCGTAAAGTTAGATCTATCATCTGATCATGGCTTATAGACTTTGATAATGAATTGTAAAATACCTCGTTTTATACATATATTAGATTGTGTTTCATGAATTTCAAAACAGAAACTGTCATAGAAGGACTTGCCTGTGATGACTTCATGTCTTATGTTGATGTTATTACTGTAAAATATTGTAGTATGTGTACCATGTGTTAATAACATTGGCTCCTTTGATTGTAGATGCAACAAAGAGCAGGCTAAGTACACGTGCCCCCGATGTAACTTGGGGTACTGTGGGCTGTCGTGTTACAGACACAAGGAGCACAGCGATTGCTCCGAGGCCTTCTACAAGGAATGCTGTATGGAAGCTCTAGAAGACCAGGATGTCAGGTGGGCTGAGTCAGATACTGTAGATTCCTTATTTTACGCGAGTACTTAATTCCGCGATTCATAGGATTCCCATCAAATCGCGAGAACATAAAATCGCGAATGTCGAAATTTTATCAAAGTTTCATGTAGTTTACATATGTTTGACAATTAAAAGCGAGATTTTAAAATTCGCGAGACTGGCTTCTCGCGATTTTACGCGGATATTATTTCCTCGCGTTTAATTAGGAATTTACAGTATCAGATATCCACCATCCTATGTATAGATACACTATTTGAATTCATATAAAAGGAAAGATATTTCATAATTCTGAAATGTTGCCCCCTTTATTCTGTAAAACAACTTTAATCTGTGTGTGAAAAAAATTGATGACTCCATTCTTGTTGCGGATATTTAGCCCAATGAACCAGTCCTTAAATGTATTTTGTATTTGTTGAAATTTATCTACCGTGCATACACTCCATTGCAAAAATTCAAGTAGCTGCAAACCAGTTTATCTGTAAATCACAAAATTAAGTCACAGTTTGGTTTACAGTGTATTGGTGTATTATACATGTACTAACTTAATTTGATACCAAACAAGATATCTTGCTATGCAGTGTTTACTTTTCTAGACTTTTAAATTACATGTAAAAATCCATGTATTTTTTAAAGAATTCTTTTAATAGATATTAAAATAATGCTCTTATATCCTTTAGCAGTTTTACTGGTACAAGTACTGCTCTAATTAAATTCATTTATGACAATGAAAAAATATATGAAATTATATATGGAATTTACTAAACGGGTTAATTAAGCAAACTCATAATAAACCATAATTATTTTTTTTGTAAATTGTTTAGTTCAGAAGAGAAGCAGAAAATGTTGGAAATGCTAGATCGACTAGAAAAAGAGGAAGTACAAAACTCTGACAGTAATTCAGGTAATTTACTTGATATAATAATATGTTATCTTATAAGAATTGTTCAGAAATAGAAACATTTCTTTGAAAGTGATTTTGGCAGTAGAGTGCTGAGTAGAAATTTGTTATGTTTTGGATTTTCCTGCAGATGAAGGCGAGGAACTTTCAGAGCGTCTCTCAGGATTGAACCTCGGTAACATTTACCAGTTATAAAATAATAATTATTGTAACTTGATTATAATCAGTGCATTATTTTAATTATATTGAAAATTTTATAGGCTGTAATATTACTTTAAAACTAAATACCTTTGAAATGGTGACTTGACTATCAATAAATTACTTGAGGGTTAAGTTCACAGTCGTTTAACCTAACAGATACCGACTCCGAAAAGATCTGGAACAGACTGACTTCTAAAGAGCAAGCTCAGTTTAACCAGATGATGAAGGACGGTCGCCTCGGAAACCTGGTAGAAGTTTGGACACCTTGGTGGGATGTCAAGGTTAGAAAGGGACTGAATTTGAAATCATTGTGGCACTTAAAGCCTAGATAATTTGATGGAACATAAAATGAATTCTTTAACTTGTGAAACCCATTACATTGCCACATAGACAAACGTTGATATGGTCAGATTGATGATTGCTGACACCAGATACATGTAGCTTGTTTAGAAGAACACTTGACCATTTAGGGAGACTGGGTTCAAATTCCAGTCTTGTACATGTTTTCTCCCTACCCATAACATACCGAAAGTTTAATTATTTGCAAGTTTTACAGCGAATTACAGAATACCGGTAGAGTTTTCAATAGCTTGTTGGATTGCTCAATAGGGTATTCAATTTGGTCAGCAAGGTATCACATCAGGTTTAAATCTAGGTCCTGTGGTTACCCAAGTGTAGATTGTTATTTTGCACTCAACCAATTCATTTGGCACAAAGAAAACCTCTAGAACACTCTCTCCTATTGTTAGCTATTCTATTCATAGACCTTTAAAAAGAATGCTCACCTGAACAGCACTGGATTCTATAGAGCATCAATTCTGCTTGGAGTAATTTGAATTTTGTTTTTCAAGAAATGTAATTCAAAAGACATTTCTGAAGAAACAAACAGAAGAGAAAAGCATAACTTTAAGAATTACGGAGATATTTTTTTCCTGCAAAAAATCATTAGACATTTTGGTTCCCCAATTCCTGGTGCAACAGACAGCACTAAGAGTATTTTTGTGCTGTGACTGCTTCATATTAGTTCAGACTTTTATAGCAGTAATGTAGGACAACAGGGAGAAACAAAAAAGGCCCAAATGTGCAAATGTTTACTAGATTAACTCACTTTATCGCTGTCATACCTGAGTAATCACATGACCTAGATTTAAACCTAATGTGATACCTTGCTGACCAAATTGAATACCCTATTGAGCAATCCAACAAGCTATTGAAAACTCTACCGGTATTCTGTAATTCGCTGTAAGTGCTGTACTAACTTGACAATAATATTATTTAAATATCATTAATTCAAAGTACATGTAGGTTTATCAGATGTAAAATTTTGCATCAAACTCAATATGTTATCTTTTTATTGATTTATGTAAAACAGTGTGTTGTCATTGATATCAGATATCAAATATAGCAGTATGACAATGTTCTACATAGGACAGGGATTCCAATTTGGTAATCTGATGTTTTGTTTCTACTTCAGAAAGTCAAGATCAGGGATGTTGACAGTGAAAAACTAGATGATAAGACACCAGATGTGTTAAGCAAAATTCCAGACATTTCCAAACTTCTCACTGTAAGAAGAATTGGCATTATAAATAGTGCATGCAATATTCAGGGCATCATATATGTACAAATAAAATTGTACTTCGTCCAATTTATAGGCAATTATATATGGAGTTTGTTTTCAGAAATCCAAACCATCAGCGGATATCCGGAACAACTTGGTGAACGTGTTGTTTGCTTATGTGTTCGTCTGTCGCCTGTATAATGGCACCCACTGGGACTGCCCTCGCGAGTCAGCTCTGGTTAGTCACAGGACTATCAGTGTAGTCTTTTGTTTATTTAACAACACACACTCAGTAGTTTTGTAGACTTTGATGTGTTTTTGCATTGTCCAAAATACAAGTCTTATGACCTATAAGTGTGATAACTTGTATCTTTCCAGAAACTTGTTAAAGGCAGTGATGTGTTGTCCAAAAACTCAGTGTGTAGTAGCACCAGTGAGGCCATACAACTCGGCCTGACCAATGTAAGCATATATTGTATTTTTCATGTTATATCATGCTTACCTTTCAAAATCATGTTTTAATTGCTGTGGATATGTACTGGTAATTTAAACTTGCCAAATATTTCACTTTGGTGTGCCTTCTTTTAGAGCGAGTGTAAGCAGTCTCAGGAATTCCTAATTGAGCTGGTCAGTGATGTCACCAAGATTCTACGGGGTCCTGGAAGAGGGGAAGAGTTAAAATTTGTCATGGCAGCCCTATCGGAGATTTTGCAGCTTCTGAAGAAATGCCATACTCTGTACAAAAAAGGTCACTGAAATATCATGGATTATTTTACTTGCATGTGAAAGTAACTTTTACAAAGTACAATGTTCTTTTAAAACAAACTAGATGAAGATTTTTTATTGGATATACTAATTTAAAAAAGGACTGATCCCTTTGATATGTTTAAACAAAGGAAATGAAATTTACACAATATACTGAAAAGCTTATTCTCAATAATTGCATCTTTTGCATTTGTAATTCATCTCTCAATTGAAGTCAATGCATCTATCAGATGTGATATCTCTCTCCAGACATCAAGGTTTCCTCTGCTTCCTCTACAGATGACAGAGAGGAGAAACAGCTGCTGTTCCTGGCCATTAAAAAGTTGGAGTTTTATCTAGGTTGGAGTCAGAAATGTGGGATGATCTTGCACTCTGTCATACCAGAACTTAGACTAGAGCATGGTAGGTGATCTGAGAAAGTGCCATCTAGTGCTATTTATAGGAAAGTATCCAGATTCAGAAAATAAAATGATTATAATCTACTATTCCATTGAATTAGTGTGTATGTATGTTACATGCTGTACTTGTACATGTACTTAATTCTTAATGCTCAGTTTTTTCCATATCAGTCTAGATTTAATAAGGAGCTACCTGGTATTATGTTTCAGGTCGTCTCAAAGAAGAATTTCAAGAGACCATTCAAGTGAAAAAAAGCATTGAAAGGAATTTGAGTCAGCTCCGGCCACCCAGAGAAGACAGTAAACTGATTGAAGAATTGTCCTAAAATCCAGATCAGGCATCCTTGTGAGTGTGAAACAGTCATCATTAGGGAAGAGCTCAGTTTGTACATTGAAGAGTTGGAATTGTCCTAAATCCAGCACAGGATCTATCAGAGAACTGTCATCTTTAGAGAGGTGTTCAGTTTATATGTGATAATTTTAAACAGTCATTGAGTGCATGTTTGTTGTCAACCTATATATACTGTCATACAACAATACAATGTGAACCATGAACAAATTTAGTCCAGTTGACAATCACTATCATCTATAAATGAAAGTCTTTCAATACTAGAATTGTTAGCTTTTCAGTATTTTTATAGCGACCAGATTTGTATGAATCAGTCAAAGACAGGAGTTTATAGTAATAAATTTATTCACATCACTGAATGACTTTATTAAATATATATTAAATGGTGATTCAATATTTACATATAATTTAAGACATTATTCATGTTAGACCAAGAAGAGGCTCTAAAAATATTGTGACACACTGGAACTTGATACAAGTGCAGACAACCATTTACTAGCACTGCTGATATGGAGAGTTTGTATTCTTGGTCATTCATGACAGAATTCTATTTAAAGTAGACCACCGCAGGTAACATTAATAAAACAAAGGTAAAACATTCAATATTACACAAAATTAACATTCACTAAATGTAGTTCATCAGTAACATGTAAATGCATCCAGTCTCTTTCAGTTCTAAAAATCCAATTCTCTTAGTAATTGAAATAAAATCATAAACGAAAAAAATTCTGATGAGTACTGAATGGTATAAACTGTAAACAATTATATCACAGATGAAGCATGAAGTGGCAGCTTTCCCCCCACAATATAGATGATATAAGTCTGCTCCTGTCATAAGAGAGTTCTGGGTTAGGCACTGATGTGCTGAGGTTGGTTGATCTTTCTCTCCACTTGAGTTAAATACTTGTCTGGAATACCAGCACTCCTGAGGATAAAATGAAATCAGATATTTGTTATTACATACCAAACCAAATAATTTGATTTTAAGAACATCTACGGTATTTAAATTTGTTAATCATCCAATAACATTAAATTTAATTTCATTAATTTATATGTCAGTATGATACTATTTATTTACAAGTCTGTCTGAATCTTGTGATATTAATATCTACATTAGCCTTTAATTTACTACAAGCTTTTTATCTACAACAATGCATGTATATACACAAATACATGTACACACACACAGGTAGGACTCCACATTTAGTAGCCACCCTGACATTTAGCACACACTCTGGTAGAGTGATTTCCAATATGTAGACTGCACTCTCTGTTTTAGCACATGGAATTATTATGTATTAAAGCTCTGTTACAGTGAAATACAGCAAAGCAACAAAATAGTGGTTAATTAACAAGGAACATGTTTTTCTGTTGTGGCAAAATCACAGCAAACAAGACTTCCAACACAAGAAAATGTCCAATCTCAATATTGTGTGTATCCATCTTATGCATGAAACTGTAGCTTTTTATTTAATTTCATTAAATTTTTTGAGGTTCACTCATTGTGTTGAAAGTTAGGAATTTGTCTTTCAGAATATTTTGATACTTTCTTTTCAATATAAACAAGAGCATGCAAATATTCTGAAAAGAATCTCATCATGTACAACAAACTCCACTACAAAACCAAGCTCTTTTGCAACACTGTCGCACCTGATGGTCTTGTCTTATGAGACAACAACATTGACTTTGTGAGCAACATGACCTATATATTTCTCTGGAATGCCTGCATCTCTGTGATACAAAGAGACAAGTTTTTTGTATTGACTTTATCCATATCTTCAAAATTATAGCAACTTATTTCCTAAGTTCAATTTCACAGAAATATTATTCAATGAAAGGTAACATAAAGAAAAGAAAAATATACCTAAGTTCACTCAATTTCTTCTTTTTCACTTCCTCAAGTTTATGTCTCCTCTCTCGGGCCTCTTCATCTAGTTTAACGCCCTCCTCAAAGAACGAGTTCCTCTCCAAGATCCGGACCTGCTCCTTGTCACGAATCTGCCTCCTGACCTCATCAGCATGAGTCAGTTTCTTCTTCTTAGCCTCCTCTTCCTCTCTCTTCTCTTTTTCTACCAACTCCTTTTGAGCTCTGCAATTAAACATTTAGACATACACAACCACAAAGTAATAACAGGCAAATACATGTTCATGAAATGTTTTGGTAGCAATACAACCAAATAAGTTTTAATGTTTGAAATTCAACAAAGTCATATATTAGCCTTAAAGACACTAAAATACAATAGATACCTCAGAACTCTCTCAAACTCTGCTCGCTCTCGCTGAGCCTGGACTGCCAGGAAGTGTTCTTTCTGCTGCATTTGCTGAGAGCGTGCCTGGATAAGTGTAGCCTCCATTTCACCCTTCTTTCTAGCCTCCTCTGCTTCTTTCTTTCTCCATTCCCTCTCAGCCTGTTCTTGTGCTCGCTTAGCTCGAAGAGCATCTCGCTCAGCCTGCTCATCACGAGCTCGCTCTTGGAGAGCTCGTAACCTGGCTGTTTCCTTCTCCTTCTCAATTCTGATTCTCTCTTGTTCCTTCTCAAAGGCAGCTTCTCTTTCCTATTAAAGAAATGTCCATTCACTTTCATTTAACATAAAAATAGCAGAAGATCCATTAAGCAACTGCTAATATTAAATGCCCTCAAATTCATAGCTATTGATACACTAGCCTTTATATTTGCATAAATCATACTTACAGCTTTCTTCTTCATATACTCCACAACCTTTTGTTCCTCTGCAACTTCCTGTTCCTTTTTGATTTCCCGACGTCTGAGGAGATCTTCATTGGCTTTGTTCAAGTCCTCCTGTTTTTGTAAAAAATAAGAATATATCATTTATAGAGTAGATCAAAATTTTTCCAATATTTAACACTATCATGCACTCTGTCATGTAGCTGCATGTAGCTCTCCAGTTAACATCAGATATAAAAAATCGGAGAGGGTTATATTATTGCAGCTATCTGTCATGTTGATTACAGAATAAATGATTTACCCTAAGAGAAATCTGCTCTGCATGTTTCTTGTCCAAAGAAACTCGATCTTCATCCATCATTTTCTCAATATACTTCTGCATTTGAATATTTTCTTGGTCCTTCCTCTCCAAATCAAACAGCCTCTCCTGTTCATTCTCCTGAATCTGGTCCAGAAGTTTGGCAGCTCCCAGAAGCCTCTCCTCCTTCCTCTTCTTCTCGATCTCCTCCTGGATGGTGATGGCGTTCTGTCTGTCCACTTCCATCATCACATCCAGTCGCTTATCCTCCTCCATCATCTCACCCTTAATTTGTTTCTTCTCCAGAATCTGAGCATCTCTGATGGCATGACATTTGGCATTGAGAATCAGCTGTAAACAAGGTTCAAAGACACCAGTATGATTAGTTTTATCTCAATATAATGTGTACTGGTAATTCTAAATGATTTTTTACTTCTTGAATTACACTAGCACAATTACCTCATTTAAGTGTTTAATCTCATCCTCTTGCTCCTGTCTCATGGCGTTGGCCTTGGATAACAAGTGTTCGGCATTTTCCTTTGCTTCTATCTCAAGATCATTCAGCTTTTCATTCTTTCTTCTCTCCATATCTTTCTGTTTCATTAGATTCTTTCTTTGTTGGCTTGCCTCCTAAAAGATTATTATTCATAACAGAATTAGAGAAGAAATGCTTTACTCTTACTTCTTGATTTCATTGTCAGAGAGGAGTGATATCTATGTAAACTGAAAGAATCTGACAAACACACTAAAGCATGTGTACACAGATCAGCAACTTGTAGTGACTCCAATGACTTACCATCATTTCTTCTTTCTGTCTTTTCATGGCAGCTTCTTCTGCCTCTCTTTGCTCTTTGGTTTTGACTTGAGCCTCCATCACAATTCTGTAGAACTCGTGGCGAGGAAGGATTACAGAATTGCCAGAGGGATCATCACCAGGAACTCTGCCAAAATGATAGGTAATACTTAGTACACTCTTATATAAATTCAAACAGCAAACCATGAAACTTATTAGATTTACACAGTTAAATGTATTCAATTTTCTCACATAAGATTTCTGATTAGATCCTTTGTGATAACTTGAACTGTTTCTTTATCTTTCTTTCCTCTTTTTGAATTTTTCCTCTTTGCACTCCTTTCTCTGGCAAGTTCTTCAATAGAAATTCCTTCTTCTCTGACGTTATCCATTTTTTCTTTAATCATTTGATTTCTTTGTTCCACATGGTTTGGGACACCAAACAGTGTTTCATCTACCTGGGATGTGTGACTGACCACTCTGTAATTGCGTGTTTTTGCTCTCCTCGATGAGGATGAGGAAGCAGAACTCCCTGCTGCAGAAATTGCACTGCCAGGCTGAAAGTGATAAAGAGCTATTTTAAGTTTTCTTATAGTTAGGTGATATGTGTTTAAGTACTGCCACACTTTGACTCCTACTTCGATTTTGATATTTTATTTGATTTAACTCAAAATATTTTAAATTAAGCTGAGAATGCTGCCTCCAACTGAAGGCGGAGCATTTTCATTTTTCGTAATGGTGCTAGTTCTGATGTTTTCCTGGCAAGTAAGTGTTAAAATAGCCAGGAAAATGTCAGATATTTCGTCAATCTGACTCCTACTTTGGCACTAGCAATATTGGGTAAACCTCCTTTAGCTCAGTCAGTAATAAACTAAGAGTTTTCTAACTGAAGGGTCCAGAGTTTAGGCCTAGCTATGGACATTCGCATATACTATTACAGTTATATAAATCAGCACATGAGCTTTAAACAGCTTTCTATAAAATTTGTAATTTAAGCCTAACGTTAAAGTAAATATGCAATAAGTATTTTTAATAACACAACCAAGATCAGATTTGATACATTTATAATTTCAACAACAAAATAATCACCAATGCCACTGTCAATTTTTTCTTGCCCCTCGTTAAATTATGCATCAGTCGATGATCAAACAAAATGTCAAATAAAACAAACGAAAAATTCGATTGGCAACCCAAGTTTTTTTTTTTACTTTATCTTTAGTTCTCCTCTTATTCACTCATTTTGATTTAGACATATAGTTTTGTTTTCAACTATTAACACTTATTATTAAAGCTATGTACTTACCATGTTGTTATTGGGATATTGTCGCTTATTTCTTGTCTACCCTACCACTTTATTGTAACATTGCCTGCTGCTATTTACAGACGGTAGTTATGGTTACACAATGGCGGTCGGCAACAAAGGAAGACAACTCGCACATTGTTGTCATATTGTACTCATTATTTTCGGATATTAAAGAATTTCTCATTTCTTTCGGAATTTTTTAACCCAGTAAGGGTCCTAAGAAAAACTTGAAACTGAAAAAATTAAGCAAAGCATGATATTTCATAGAATTTGAATGTGTTTTACAATGAAGTTGGAGTACAACTTACTAAAATTAGGGTCTCTTGGACGTTTGCGGAAGGGTTAATTTGATTTCATTATAATGTTGTAGATCAACACTGATGAAAACAAAATGTCATGCTGTGTACTCCGGAAAGTGAGAGATTTTAGCAATGTTTCTCGACAGTCCCTCTGTAGTATGTATTTATATATATGTCAAGAGAAACCAGATTATCACTTGTGCATTGGCATGTTCATTTATACTGCTTTAGCTTTTAGATTCATGTATCTTAGCCACCACTCTTAGGCACTCTACACTGTCATGTCCATGCCCTTCATACCTGAAAAAATTTACCATGCTTTAACCTTAGAAAATACATTCTTACATATGTAATGGTCAATAATCATTAACGATGTAGCTATAAGCACGTTCTCTTTGATAGTCTGTTCGCTTGCTGTTGGCTTAAAACTTCTCTTCTTGATACAGTTCCTCGGTACAACTGACAGCTGTGGTAATTGAGGTTTAGAAATTCGGCCTTAAGTAAGGCCAATTGTCAGGCTAAAATCCTAACATCAATGTGTCACTTTTTACTGGTTGTTTTCATTTTTCACCTTTTCACGTGCATATTTCGCCTTAGATAGAATGTTATATCGTTAAAATGACAGATGTCCTACGGACCCGATTTAAAGATAGAATTCGTCCCATATACTTGCTTCGTAGCAAATAAACAAATTATATCTCGCTGTATCTTGCCTTAATTTCCATATGATTTGGGACGTTTCCAAGAATCCCTAAGGGTCCTAGTCAAGATATTCTTGGCAAGCCAAATTCTGTTTAAAAAAACAGTACTCATCTTTATGATTTATGCTTCAATAGGATTACATTACATTACATCCAGGATATCAAACTGTAATATCTATTTTATTTGTTTAAATATACATGTATATAAATTTCCGAAAAAATCTTTAATTTTATTTTACAGGACAACTTTGCACAAGTGTTGCAAAACAAGAAGATGCAAAAAACAATGCTTTGGACTGTCCAAAAAGAAATTCTGACATCAGAACAATGAGAAATCAAATGTTCTTAGAGGAGAAGAAGAGACAGTTGTCTCTGATTCGAAGAGTTGAGAAGATTAAAGTGGAATACACTGGGATACCAGAGGATTGTACACTTCAGATGAACAAAGATCTTTCTACTCCTTATAACTGTGCCATGCGTGAGTAATTTAGACATTTATTGTATTCATACAGGACAGGGGATATCATTTTGTGTAACCCGTAAAATTTAACTGGTTTTTTTTTCAGACAAATACAATGTAACTAAAGGATATTAAATACTGTCTTTTTGATACAACTTAAGTTCTATATGAGAGTTTGAATTTCTTGGGTTCTCTTTCTTCTGGATTATAAATGTGAAATTTGTAAAATTAAAAAAGAACTTTGCAGGTATTTCGATATTTTGATAAAAAAATAAAATTAATTCTTTATATTCTATATATGTAGACATGAAATCGAACATCAAGACATTGGCAGCCTTGGCTTTGGTGAATGGAGAAGTTTGGGACATGCATCGACCTTTGGAGTCGGACTGTTCTTTAGAGTTCCTTAGATTTAGAGACAGTGAACCAGCACAATTAAACAGGGTAATATCAGCTGAGGCATAAAGTAATTTAACTCAATTAAACTTACTCAGAAACTAGTTCAAACTACTGTACTAAGACAGTTTTCACCAGAGATGATACTCAAATAGATATCATTTTAATTAGGAGGGGGCATAGCTTATGACGGGAAAAGACTTTTTTAAAGAAATTGAATATACATGTAACTACCACAGTCAATGTTTCTAATTTTTCCTTACAAAAGAGGTATGCAGCTTTGTCCTGAAGATCAGGTGTTTTGTCTACTCGTAAACTCAAATTGTGCATTCAATCTCCCTTGCACTCTTTGTGATAAGTCATCACAGCACATTTTCATCTTACATGATTCAAAGTAGGGAGTACATAACTTTAAAAAAAAAGAGTGTTTTTTTATCTTTCTTTTTGATTAAAAATCTCAGACCCAGGTAATAGTACCATACTGTGTTATTAAATCATTTTCTTTTGACCAAATACAGGCATGCTGGAGAACAGGATCATTTATACTTGGGTACATATTTGATCGTGCCCTGAAAGATGAAAACAGAGTTGATATTATACGTTTTCCTAGTAACCCAGTCGGTAAGATCACAATATTTACAGCTACCATTTATTTTATCGGTAGTACTAAACAATCTCTTTGATAAACGTACAAAAGCTTAAAGAATATTTACAATGAGTTTATCAATATGCGGATTGATACATGTATTTCGTAACATTTATATCTGGCATCTGTTTGTTGTCAGTGGAGGATGGATACTTCTGTTGTGACTTTGACCTGGGCTCTTTGAACTCATGGCAGCCTCTACAGGTTAGTACATGTATTATCAAACAAAATTCATACTTGATCTACTAAATGACTGATCAATACTACCAGTATTTACAAAAATGAAAACACTCATCTGAAGCCTTTTCAGCAGAAAGGGCACTTGCAAATGCTTGGCAAACTTTACTATTTCTATTAAACAATTTTTGGAAAGTGCTCGTGAAATAGATTATAATAGAACAAGTCACAAAATGTTTCTCAACATGGCAGGTTACCTTTAGAAACTTTGCATTTTTGTTTTCCAGGAAGAGCTGACTGCATTGTCAATTGTTGGAACAAAATTAATCAAAGAATCGGCCACATTTGAGAGGTTGGATGTGGACCAGGAATTAGCGTTAGAAATGTTTAAAGACAATAAATACAAGTGTCAGCAGATACCAGACGTTGCCAAGTCCTCCGTGACAGGGTCACATGTCACCCTGTACAAGGTGAATGATTACGTGGACGTCACCACTGGACCTCTCCTGGAAAGCACCTACCATCTGTTTCAGTTCACTGTTACAAAGGTCAGATACTCTCAATACCAATTTGTAAATTCACAGGAAAAATGTAATTAAAAATACTCAAACCCATTTGTTGAGAGAGAGAGAGAGAGAGAGAGAGAGAGAGAGAGAGAGAGAGAGATCTGGCTTAAATATTGTTAACAGTTTCTTGTTATCTCATATTTCAAATCAATTAGTCATACCTGATTAAATATCAAGATCAGCTTAGCTAACAAACATATATTTACAATTGAATTACCGGTAAATTCATTGACAAGTACATACTCTAGTGAATATGCATACCAAGTACAGAATGAAATTAAGAACAGACCAAAGAAAATATTTGTAAAGCACCTTTGCTTGCAATGCTTCAGTGATGATAATTTTTTTTTCTAGATGTTTCCTATGACATGTCCTGAAAATAGCAAATTTGTCAGAGTGCAGGGAATTGCCATGCCACGGGCACTGCAGGTACCGTAATTGATAAAGCTGTAAAATGTACAAATAAGAATTGGTAATAATTTACTAAATGATTTTGTAAGTTGATGTGATGTGTTTAACAGTTTGTCTTGATGAAATATTTATACAGTAAAATGCTATTGTTGATGATTCATTCGGGACATGAAGGTGGCGACATTGCAGAAAAAGTTTCTGGGTTATGTAAATTTTTTCTGCAATGATCGTTACCTTCATAACCCACATGAAACATCAAAGAATCATTTTATTGTTAATACTTTATATCTTTCTTTTAACAGATTTATAAAATTGATTGTAAAAAGTAAGAAAAATAAACTAAATTATTGTTAAAGTACATCAGTACGTTAGCTAAAAGAAACAGCCAAATTGTCTTCTATGGGAATTAGAGTCTGACATCATCATGATTATTTCGTGCAGTCATTAATTTTTCTCAGGTTGCTGAAGATTTCAATCAATTGATAAATGGGGCGTGTGGATTTCATCTTGTCAGTTTCTACAAAGCTATGAATTACAATCAATTTCCGTAAAATATTATACTTGGTGGATGTAAATATTTAAACAATAAAATGCTTTCTTTGGTAATTTATTCGGGATATGAAAAGACATTGCAGAAAAAATACATAACCCGTGTTAGCGGGTTACGTAATTTTTTCTGCAATGATTGCTACCTTCATAACCCACATAAATCATCAAAGAAAGCATTTTATTGTTTATATTTACATCTTTTTTTAACTAATTTATAAAATTTATTTTATAAAGTAAAATTCACTAAATTATTGTTAATGTACATAAGTAAACAGCCATATCGTCTCCTGTGAGATTTTAAATTTAACATCATCATGATTATTTCTTGCAGTCCGTGATTTTTAAGTCACTGTAGGTTATGACCAATCGATAAACAAGGCGTGTCAATTTCAGTCTTGTCAGTTTCAGCTTCTGTAGATTTCAACCAATCGATAAACAGGGTGTGTAGATTTCAGTCTGGCTGTTTCTAAAGAGCTATGAATTGATTACCGGTATAAGTTTCTGTAAGAACTAGAGGGAATCATACTTGGTAGATGTAAATATTTTGTTTTTAATTGCATTTCCAGATTCATTACAAGGCTTATGAATTGCTGACTGAAAGGGCAAAACGAATTGTGAGTAAACTAAAACTTTGATGAATTGGGTCATGTGCAGCTAATGTCCCTCATCCATTTACATAAAAGTTTTGTTTACAATGAGCCAAGGACTTTCAAAATTTTTTTTTTTTTAAATATAAATTGAAATGTACATAATTTGGGCTCACGTTTGATGGAGATTGTTCTGGAGAATTTCAGATAAATGATAGTAACATGCTCAATTCTTGTTTATTATAGCTTTTTGCCAAACTTCACGATTTTTAGTTTATTACCATTGATTTTCATCCCTGCAGTGTCGTGTAATTATGCTTTTGTATTTGCAGGGACTTCAAGATCCTTACAGAGAATCTGTCCAAACTTCTGAATAAATTATGTACTCATATGATATATCTTATAATAAAATATCTATTGCATTTTAAAAGTTTTTCTTTCTTACATGTACAGACTTATGTACACTCTCTGTGATTTTCTTTTTGATGAATTTTGCTTTACTCATATACATGTACATGTAAGGGGTGTAATGTGTTTTACTTGTCCATAACTCAATCAATCAGTTCTTCAGTTCTGTTTTTTGTAAGTCAAACTCCTCTTAAACTGCAGGATGAAGTTTCAAGAATTGTTAAAATTTGTACAAATAGTAGGCAATTAAGGATACAATGTGTAGATGTGCATATTAGGAGGAAATTCTGATTCCATTACTAGTATTTGTTTTTGTTGTCATAGAAAAAGTTTAAATGTGCATACTTGCAGGAAGTTTTGATGTGTTGATTTGAAGTTATGGGGGGAGGGTGGAGGATATTAGCTTGCTTACTCTTAAATCAAAGATGAAACTGTACTTGATTTAGAGTTCATCAAATAGACCATATAGCTTAAATCTATTAATTTATAGTTACATGTAACTGGCCAGTTAAAATCAAATGTATGGGTACTGAGGCAATTGATTATTATCAACTCTTTCATCACTTGTTTTCTTTTTTCATATTTTAAACATGAAAATGGAAATGAAAGCTGCTCAACAACAATAAGCTTGGTCATTCATTTAGAAATTCTAGGTTGAAGACGCATATAAACCTGACAGGTACTCTCAAAATGAAACCAAAATGCATCATCTACTGCAAACCAACTTTTATCTGCGTTCTTGGAAGCCTCATCGTTACGAATATTTTGCAGCAAACCAGTCCTTAAATGTCTGGTATTTCCAGATACATTGTAATTCAAAATTAATTGCAGAGAACCAGTTTTTTGGGGGGGGTAAATTGTGAAATATTTTAAAAGTGCCAAATAAAATTTGGTTTACAATACGTATCACTGATCTACACAAGGTACAAAATACTTGATATGATGTGGTTTCATCAATATTCGTGGACATCAATTTTCTGGATTTTATGAAAATATCAGTTTAAAGAATATATAAATCCCTTGAAAATGATCCTATAGTACAATGTGTTAATAGAATCATTATGGAAAAAAATTGGTATTCAATGAATATTGATGAAACCACAGTACTCCAAAAACTCAACTGAATGAAAAAGAAGGCATTTGTTTTCCATTTTTAAATGTATTTCAACAATTGTTCAGCTTTACAAACATGATTCACAATGAGAAGAAGAGATACAGACAGGAGATGTAGAAAAACAATCAAAGATTGTATCAGTAAACAAGCAAATTTGTGATACATTTACTTATAATACAATTCTTACAATGTACATGTATTTAGACAAACAAGATGACTCTAGATTTAAAGGTAAACGCTGGATCAATCCTTTCTGATTCATGTATGAAGAGAAACGCATAAATTATAATCGTAGCACTGTTCATCTTGGCCACATTTTACACATGAAATTAATCTCTGATGTTTAGAAATAAAATCTATGAATGATTCGGATCTCCAGAGAAAAAATGGCACTACACTCGTATTATCATCAGTCATCGTTAGCTCCTCGCCCATGTACTTCTGGCACCAACAGTTCCCGGGGTTCCATGTCTCGCTCAGAGATTTCTGAGTCACGGGCCAAAGTGCGTCCCTGGGAAAAACAAGATTTCAATCATTTCCAAATTCCACTTTTTAATTAATTTAATTACTGATAGGGCCAAGAAAACTTGATCTTTAGTTTCTCTGGCCAAACATTTCAAAACGTAATGCAGCGGAGAAGTATTCTATTTTCAATTTTATTGCAAGATCTGAAAAGTAAAATAACTACAATTTCATTAAAAAAAAATCAGCTATTCTCATTTTAAATATAGAAATACAGTAAAACATGGTTATAACAAACACGCTTAAAATGAATTGACACTTGCAGCAAAGTGATTTTTATTCCACGTGACTCTATGACATGTTGTAAACTTGAGGCATAAAATCATAACAAATTACACTTACAATGAAGCAAATTTGCCTGTCCATGGCACTTCATTTTATAAGCGTGTTTCACCGTACACCAATACATTAGAATTTGACCAGATGCTGCAGTGTTATAAACAAAACTTACATTTTTTGGGCCAATAGCTATCATATGATATCTTATTTCCTATAAAGCTTGTAACACAGGATTTAATTGGCTAATAAACCAGTTGTTAAGCATCATACACTGTACTTGAGCCGAAGGTAAATATCATGACATCACAATGCATTAAAGGTGATGTCACAAAGCGTTAAATGCGTTAATGGTAATCTTGAAAGTGTAAAACACCCTTGATTGGACAAAGGAAAAAGATTTTAGTTTACATAGGAAATAAATTCATTATTCAGGTCCAATCAATGGTGTACGGGATTAACCCGTGCTTGTATTCCATAAACCATGAAGCCAAAGATTGAACCTGGATAACTAATAAAATACCTGGTTTATGGTTTATGTTTGGACAAACTTTATTTGTAGAAAGTACATGTATATAAACTGTCAGGTTGGCTAGACTTCACTATATGCTACATGTACATGATAACAAGGAACCTCTAGAAGCACAATAGTTGGAAGCTGACCTGTTGGAAACTTTTGTAGAATTCCTCCGCAGCAGGAACTGAGCTGAACACCGCTCTAAAGCCCCGCCTGATTGGTTCATCTGTGGCAAAGTCAATTGGGTGCCATTCACAGAAATGCTTGCTCTTGTCACTAAACAGACAACAGTTAGGTAATTTAAAATAATTATGCATTAGATGCGGATTTTAAGAATATAATTATCATTTATTTAAAACATAAAACGTAAAGACAACTTCAAATGTATTATCTAAAATAAAGACTTACAGGTTGATAATGGACTCCATGGCAATGAGATGATTACAGAGGTCCTCCTTTTTGTCCGTGGTGAACGTCACTTTGTTGGCATTAACGTCATCGTCATAAATCACCCTCAATACACCTGTCCCCTTGTTCTACGAATAAACACAGCAAACAGTTAAAAGATGTCTGCAAAATACTTTCCTTATGATATTAAGATGAAACTGTGTATAATCTGCCATCTTTAACCATGTATAATCTGCCATCTTTAACCATGTATAATCTGCCATCTTTAACCATGTATAATCTGCCATATTTAACCATGTATAATCTGCCATCTTTAACCATGTATAATCTGCCATCTTTAATTAACCATGTATAATCTGCCCTCTTTAACCATGTATAATCTGCCCTCTTTAACCATGTATAATCTGCCCTCTTTAATTAACCATGTATAATCTGCCCTCTTTAATTAACCATGTATAATCTGCCCTCTTTAACCATGTATAATCTGCCCTCTTTAACCATGTATAATCTGCCCTCTTTAATTAACCATGTATAATCTGCCCTCTTTAATTAACCATGTATAATCTGCCCTCTTTAATTAACCGTGTATAATCTGCCCTCTTTAACCATGTATAATCTGCCCTCTTTAACCATGTATAATCTGCCCTCTTTAATTAACCATGTATAATCTGCCATCTTTAATTAACCATGTATAATCTGCCCTCTTTAACCATGTATAATCTGCCCTCTTTAATTAATCATGTATAATCTGCCCTCTTTAATTAACCATGTATAATCTGCCATCTTTAATTAACCGTGTATAATCTGCCATCTTTAACCATGTATAATCTGCCATCTTTAACCATGTATAATCTGCCATCTTTAACCATGTATAATCTGCCCTCTTTAATTAACCGTGTATAATCTGCCATCTTTAACCATGTATAATCTGCCCTCTTTAACCATGTATAATCTGCCATCTTTAATTAACCGTGTATAATCTGCCATCTTTAACCATGTATAATCTGCCCTCTTTAATTAACCATGTATAATCTGCCCTCTTTAATTAACCATGTATAATCTGCCATCTTTAATTAACCGTGTATAATCTGCCATCTTTAACCATGTATAATCTGCCCTCTTTAATTAACCATGAATAATCTGCCATCTTTAACCATGTATAATCTGCCCTCTTTAATTAACCATGTATAATCTGCCATCTTTAGGGCTACTCACCTGCCACTGGTTCCCCTCCATCATCTGGAACGTCACTCGCTTCTCCAGCAGGATTTCCTCCACATCATCATACTCATCATCATCGTCTTCCTCCTCATCATCATCTTTATCATCACTGCCATGTTCTTCTTCTGGACTTTCCTGAGATGTGGTTCCTGTGTTTAAAGAAATACTCGGTGACAATACATGTACATCCAGCACAGTAAATTTAACTTGACCTCGGAGCCTGAATTCAGCCTGTCCTTGGTCAAACTTTACTTAAGACTCACTGCCTACCTGATTGCTGAGGCTCTGCTGACACTGTTGGTGGATTCTCAATCAAATTTTTCTGACATTCATCGATTTTATCCTTGAATTCTTTTGCTAGTTCAATACTCTAAAAAAATATATAACTGTAATAACTACACAAATCTAAATAACTCAGCATATTTTTTTGTAAGAAACAAATATCAAAATCAAAAAATTTCATTTGAAAATATTAGCTTTTATATTACCTTGAATTTTACAGCAAGTTGCTCTAATTTAGCTTCATTGTCACTGAAATCCTGACCCACCCAACACCAAGCTGTCTCTGAGGTCGACATTGGTTGGAATTTTAGATCAGGGGTTAACCACTGATTACAAGCAAGCTTATAGACCTGCTCTCTTCGCAGAAGCAGTCTGTATTGTCCTAAAATGAAGACAGAAGTATTAACAACATCCCTTTGTAATTGGTTATTAAAACTTGTAGATGGTGAATTATACATGTATACCAGGTAACTAACATGCAACATGTACATGCAAATAATAAAACATACTCTGTGTAACACACACTGATGATGTTTGGAATATACATTGTCCAGAAATTCTTATCTCTATCCCCATGTTTACTTACCAGTGCCGTTGTGTCTTAAAATTTTCATTTCTCCAATTCCCTTTTCTTTCCACTGATTTGTGTCCTTGTCATAACGGAACAGTTTTGCCCGATGGGAAAACAGCTTCTCAAAATCTTCTTCCCCTACAAAAACAGGCCAATTCTATCAACTGTCAAACCTTTACTGTTAAAGTTAAATCTAAAGCAACATAGCATGGTGTGGCACCATGCCCCCTTTTATTATTATCATTTACATGTACTGAGAAACACTACATGTAATAGGGATACTAACCACCTTGTGACTTCTACTTTTTATAACAGTACATCTCAACATGGCAATTTTAACCCATTATGATAGCATATATCACCAAATCATTGTGTCTGTCTCTGTAGTGCATTGGGTGTAGCTACAGACCCGCAAGTCCCAAGTTCAATTACTGCAAGGACTTTTGTTTCCATAATTGGCAGTAAAATTTTTAAAGTTGATTTTTTCAAAAAATTGATTTTTTTTGTCATTTTCAAGTCCAACACATGCAAGAAATCCATTTCTTTTAGTAATTTAGAAGTTTGGGCCAGGATTCATAACTTTTTCCAAAGGTGTGGAGGACCCTTAAATGCAACATCTAATTATCACAATGGACAGGTGAGGGTAGATCAAGAGATTACCTGTTTTGACCTCCACTAGGTCGGGGAGGGGAACCACTGGCTCAAAGTGAGGGTCGTCTCCCTGGGTCACCTCCTCCCCATCCTCCTGTCCCTCCTCCTGATTGAACAGCTTCTGACCGGCCCCAGACCAGCTGAATGGCTTACTGTCATCTGTCAAACCCAGAGAGTGCAAATCAACAGGTGATAATATTACACCATTAACTTCCCAAGCAGAAAAACATCAATTGCTAAAAACTACCCAGTCTGAAACGTTTGAAGAATTCTTTTTATTGTTTGCCAAAACAGTATTTATTAACTAGAATGAACTGAATCCATGATTTCTGATTTAAAAACTTTCAACTCTCACTAAGAGGAAGGTAAAAATAAAAAGCCTACAGGGATTTTGCACTGAATGTTAAAATTATTCATACAGGATTTTGCACTGAATGTTACAATTATTCATACAATCTGTTTTCTCTCTAACATAATTCACAAGGGTTCCTTCGAAGGGAACATGTATTACACTTGCATGTACATGTAACAAACCTTTCTTGAAAGCAGCAGGCTGAGTGTCTACATTGGCTGCTAGCCCAGAGAACGAGAAGGAGGAGCCTTCCCCACCCCCAAACAGTGGCTGACCAAACAACCCTGTGGTCTCCTTGGAATCCCCTCCCCCGGCTGCAAGGGAACTGAATAATCCACCAGGGGGAGCAGCTGAGGCACCAAAAAGTCCTCCAGAGGATGAAGAGTCAGTGTCTGACGTCTTGGAAACCACATCTTTATTTAAACATACAAGATGATAATTATAAGCTAAACATAATACATGTGCAGGATTTTATATAAAGCATTACCCAGGGTTTGACACTAACACTAGTTAGTAGCTAAGTAACAGAAAGGTGGTAAATTTTGTCTTGGACTGACAAAATATTGTTCATAAGTATCAGTTGTCAGGTATGGGATTTCAATTCTATGCTAAAAATCCTTTTATCTGAAATTCTAAATAATTATCTTTATTATTACCTTGACCTTTCTTTGGTGAAGGAGACTTGGTTTTTTGGGTGATCTTGGTGCCTTCCTTGTAATCCTCACATCCTATACACCCAGGACAAGGAGGGGCATTTTCATACAGGTAAAAGTGGTCAGGTAACTTGAATTTCCGAGCCATTTCAACCTGAGCTGGGGTAGCCATTTCTTTTTTGATATAAATCACATCGTCATCCTCACTCAACAAAGTCTGTAGGATTGCTGGTGGTCTGGAGGAAGTGCCCGAGGCTGCTGGAGAACTGGGCGTTCTCTCGGTGGACACCAATCCAGACAGCTTCTTTTTAGCATTGTCAAAGGCTTGTTTGAATTTATTCGCAATTTCTGGGGTTTTGAAACGGACAGAGAACTGCTCACACTTTGGCTCATCATCAGAGTGGTCCATGGCATACCAAGTCCAGGCTTTTCCATTAGAGTTTGGCATTGGCTTTAAGTCAAGTTTGTCTGTGATGTAATGATTGCAACAGATCTTCAGTATTTGTTCTCGCCTCATCAATACCCGGATTTTCTTTGAAGCTTTGTTTTCTAAAATCTTGATATCACCAAGACCTCTTTCCTTCCATTCCTTGTTGTGAAAGCGGAAAAGTTTCGCTCGATGCTCGAACAAAACATTCTCATCTTCTTCACCAGTGACCACATCCACTTTTTCTGGGAGCTGAATCACCGGTTCAAAGAATATATGATCATCCTCTCCTTCCTTGTTGATGTACATACCATCCTTGTCAATTTCAGGAGATTTTGGAACTGTTGATGTTGGCTTTGATGGAGAGAAAGTGAACTTAAATGGACTTTTGTCTTTCTTTTCTGCTGTTGCAGCAGATGAATCCAGTTCAAACTGGAATCCTGACTTTCCACTGCTGCTAGCTCCAAACACAGTGGGTTCTTTGCTGAACTGGAAACCTGCAGATTTGGGATCCTCTTGCTTGCCTTGGGATTCTGATGTTGCAACAGGTTTTGGGGTAACGGTGCTAGTACTGCTGGAATCAGGTTTCTGTTCAGGAGATTTGGATCCAAAAGTAAATGATTTCTGTCCAAAGGAAAAACTTGAACCAGTTCCAAATGCTGTTGATTTAGAGTTGTCTCCTTTGTTTTCTGTTTTATCACTATCGGTTGCTAGTGTCTCTGATTTTCCATCTTTAGTTGATGGAGTTCCAAATGAGAACCCAGAACTTTTCATTCCAGCAAAATTAAAACCACCAGCTTCAGTAGAACTAGTTACATTTGAAGTTGGTGTTTCTTTTTTGTCCTCTGTAGATGATGGACCTCCAAATGAAAAGCCTGTCTTAATTCCACCAAAGTTAAATCCACTAGACTCTGAAGAGCCGGTTGCCTTGGAAGCAGATGTACCAAATGGAAAGCCAACACTAGAGGAGACAGCTTGAGTGGATGTGGCTGATGTCACCTCAGGCTTTGCAGGAGTGACTTTGGAGGCAGAGGTGGATCCAGGAGGTGCCTCCACTTGTGTTGAGGTGGTGTCTGCTGATGCCGTTTTTACAGGTGAAGTACCAAATGTGAAGCCAGTGGATGATGTGCTACCTGTTGTTGAGGTTGGAGTTCCAAACACAAACCCAGCTCCTGCAGCATTTGTTGTGCTAGTTTTTGTTGTAGATGGGGATCCAAAAACAAAGCCTCCAGAGGAAGCTGTAGAACTGGCTGTTGTTGTGGTTCCAAACACAAAACCACCAGTAGCTGGTACATTGCTGGCTGCAACTCCTCCAAAAGTAAATCCTGATTTGCCTAAGATGATTATGAACATGCATTTCAGTAAAAATTTCTAATTTGCATACTTTGTTCTTCTATCAACTCTAAATTTTCAATGAGCAAAAACACATTAAATAGTGAAGCTTTACTCTTCAGTGTTACTTTTAAAATAGTTTATATCAATTTATCAAAATGAAGCTCTTATACATGTACTTGAACCTACATGTACCTTAGTCCTTTTGTAAATTTTGACATTCTCAATTGCTAAAACATTTTATTATCTAATCAAAGGGATTTTGTTGTTTTATTACAAATTAAATATTTGCATCTATTTTGAACTGCCGGTCAATAGACTGCGATCTATTAGGTCGCCAGTCAATAGACTGTGATCTATTGGACGGCAGGTCAATAGACTGTGATCTATTGGACCGGCAACTTATATCAGAATGCGTGTATGTTATAATGTTACATCCTTTCTCAGGGAATGTATATTCCTTTACATAGACGCTGTTTTTAGTACTTGGTGAAACCAAATTCAATGTTATCAAAATGGAGTATCAAATAATCATCAGTTTTAAAGCCTCATATAAGGTAAAAGACAATTTAAAATCTAATGGGTTGAAAACTCCCCCTTCTTTGTGTAAACTAATATTAAATTAAGATGTTGTAATGCATGCAACAGGTTTGGTGCATGTAAAAGATGAAAAAAAAATCTTAGTATATTGCATAATGGCACGAAAACCATCTGCAATATGCAAATTGTAAACCCAGAAAACTAAAAAAGGAATTAGGTAATAAAACAATTATTTAATGCTTGAACAGTCAATAGACCAGAATTTTTCCCTCGGTGCATGAAACAGCTCGTTATGTATTGGCTCGGCAGTTGGCCTCGGGCAATACATCATACTGAGCTGTTCCCTGCACCTCGGGAAAAATATTCTGGTCTATTGACTGCTCAAGCATTAAATAATTGTATATTGCTTGATTATTAAATGCATAGATTTTATTCTGAACCTCCCATTTTTTTCTTAAAATCATATATAATTCAAATTAGGTATGACTAGATGCATTTTTGAAATTAAAAGAACATAAAACTTAATCCAACACTTTTTAAACAGAGGAAATAAGTAAAGTTTGGATAAGAGCTTCAATGATTTGAAAGAGTTTAATAGACGTCTACAAAACACTTATTTAACTCCAGCTTAAACTGGTACTGATAGCTCACAAGCATGCATTACCTGTGGACTGAGATCCAAACTGAACTCCCCCTATGGATGTCTTCTTTTCCTCCTTCACATCCTCGGGCTTGACTCCAGGTTTCAGTGTGTTACATGCCACACATCGCAGCTTGTCGCCATCATTCTGGATGAGACAGCCATCACAGGACCATGAGCCTGCCTTGGGTTTGAACATTTCGGCCAGGCTGGGTTTCTGGGTTTTTGGAGTGTTCTTCTTGACCGCCTCCTTAACTACCTTGGGATCCACACCTGGCTTCCCAGTGCTGCATGCCACACATATCACTGCATCAGGAGTGTTTGGAATTGCACAAGTCTGACAAACCCAAGTGCCTTCCTTTGGTTTGAACATTTCCTTCAGGGACATCTGCTTTCCATCTCCTGGTTTTTCTTCAGTAGAACCGACTTGCTTTTGGGCTAAAATTTACAACACAATTTTTGAATCATAATGTACTTCAGTTGCAACTGGTGAAATGAGTTTACATGTAACAATTAACTACCAGTGTAAGTATGAATTTGATTTTTGGATATATTCTAGTTTCCTGTTTTATCTGTCAAAGGTCATAGTTACCTTGAGGTTTAGTCGTCCCTGTCTTCTCAGTTTCCTCCTCAGACTCACTCTGACACTTCTCAAACACCTCCTTGAACTTTTCAGCTAACTCTGTTGTCTTGAACCTGACAGCAAGCTTCTGAGCTTTAAGCTCTTCCTCGGAATAATCATTGGCCACCCAGCACCAGGTCTTGTCAGAGTTGGCCATTGTGGTCAGCTTCATGTCCTTGGAGATCTGATGATTGGCACACAGCTTCAGCACCTGGTCCCGCCTCATCATGATTCTGGACCTGTTTTGCGTACGATGCTTCAGGATTTTCATCTCCCCAATACCTCTTTCTTTCCACTGCTTGGTGTCGGCATCAAAGCGGAAGAGTTTGGCCCGCTGACAGAAGAGCACCTCCTCGTCCTCCTCTCCACTTTTGACCTCCACCAGATCAGGAAGGTCAATTACTGGTTTGAAGTCCACATTCGGTTCATACTCCTCCATGGTTGTGCTGTCGTTGCGTTTCCGTGGTGACTGGGAAGGAGTGGAATGGGATGAAGTGTCTGTTGGTTTCACAGGACTAGGAGTGGGAGTTGTTTGGCCTATCACCTACAATTCAAACAGTAAAATAATGGTGATGCCAGGTTTTCATAAACATATTCATATCTTGAAAGTAACTTTCAAAAAGATATTAAAAACATTTTCACCAAATTGACATTCTTTTACATGTATAATTAAAAGACTGTCTTACTGAAGTAGTTTTGTCAGATTTGGCAGCAAGTCCACCAAATGCGGGTACACTAGATGATCCAAATCCTGTAAAACTTGAAAATGGAGATGCACCACTGGCAGTTTCTGATGATGCTGTTGTTGTGGTGGCCCCAAACACTGGCTTGCTGAAGGAGAAGATAGACCCCCCTCCCATCTGATTAACAGCTGTGGTCACTGACAGAGAGGAGCCAGGCACTGGGGGCTTGGCTCCAAATCCAGTGAAAGCATTTGGAACAGAACTGCTCTGAGTTGCCTGAACACCGCTGGGACTCGCAGCGTTTCCACCCATCAACAACACAGAGCCAGTGCTGGCTGAGCTGGACACTGCAGACGAGGAGAAGGAGAACTTCCCCGGGTTGTAGAGATCTCCCTGTGCAGCTGTCTCACCAGAGAGGACCTTGTCTGGAGATTTGGAGGCGGCCATCAGACTGCCAAACAAGGGCAAGGATGTCCCAGCTGTGGACAGCAATTGAAAGAAAAAATAAAATAAAAATGTCTGTCATGAAAATCAGAAACAGCTACATGTATCTCCTGTTATTAACAAGGGTCTAAAACACATCCATAATTTACTGATATTGTTTTAAGAAATGCTTGTTCAAAAATGTAACTCAAGCTTTTAATATATAAACAGTGTTTTGTTACATCAAAACACAAATGGTATTTCTAAGACAATTTACCTGTTCCACCAGTTGAAGGTAAGCCAGCTGAGATACTTGGAGTGGGTTGGCCAGCCAGGGAGGAGAATGCTGGGGTCACAGAGGGGGAGACAGATTTTGCAAGAGCCTGGGCAATTACTGATGCTGAGGGTGGGGCCTCTGGCTTTGGAGAGGAGAAAAATCCAGGGCCAGGCATTGGTTTTTGTTCTGCAATATTCAAAATATACACATTGTACATATAAATATACATAAAAGACTATATTTCATTAACGTAGTTAACATTTAAATTTCACTCCTTTTCTTTTTTTCCTTTTCAAAGAAACAGGTTATCATAATTAAAGGAGAATTTTTATACGGTAAAATTGTGAAATGCATTGATTTAGTATACTTGTTTAAAAAATTTATTTTTTCAGTTCATGTCAATATTAACCAAAAACTGGAGTCCTGCTCTCATAAGACTGTGATTACATACCCTGGGCAGTGGTGAAGTAAGACTGTGATTACATACCCTGGGCAGTGGTGAAGTAAGACTGTTATTACATACCCTGGGCAGTGATGGAGTAAGACTGTGATTACATACTCTGGGCAGTGGTGAAGTAAGACTGTGATTACATACCCTGGGCAGTGGTGAAGTAAGACTGTGATTACATACCCTGGGCAGTGGTGAAGTAAGACTGTGATTACATACCCTGGGCAGTGGTGAAGTAAGACCCTGGGCAGTGGTGAAGTAAGACTGTGATTACATACCCTGGGCAGTTGTGAAGTAAGACTGTGATTACATACCCTGGGCAGTGATGAAGTAAGACTGTGATTACATACTCTGGGCAGTGGTGAAGTAAGACTGATTACATACCCTGGGCAGTGATGAAGTAAGACTGTGATTACATACCCTGGGCAGTGATGAAGTAAGACTGTGATTACATACCCTGGGCAGTGGTGAAGTATGACTGTGATTACATACCCTGGGCAGTGGTGAAGTAAGACTGTGATTATATACCCTGGGCAGTGGTGAAGTAAGACTGTGATTACATACCCTGGGCAGTGGTGAAGTAAGACTGTGATTACATACCCATGGCAGTGGTGAAGTAAGACTGTGATTACATACCCTGGGCAGTGGTGAAGTCAGACTGTGATTACATACCCTGGGCAGTGGTGAAGTAAGACTGTGTTTACATACCCTGGGCAGTGGTGAAGTAAGACTGTGATTACATACCCTGGGCAGTGGTGAAGTAAGACTGTGATTACATACCCTGGGCAGTGGTGAAGTAAGACCCTGGGCAGTGGTGAAGTAAGACTGTGATTACATACCCTGGGCAGTTGTGAAGTATGACTGTGATTACATACCCTGGGCAGTGATGAAGTAAGACTGTGATTACATACTCTGGGCAGTGGTGAAGTAAGACTGTGATTACATACCCTGGGCAGTGGTGAAGTCAGACTGTGATTACATACCCTGGGCAGTGGTGAAATAAGACTGTGATTACATACCCTAGGCAGTGTTGAAGTAAGACTGTGATTACATACCCTGGGCAGTGGTGAAGTAAGACTGTGATTACATACCCTGGGCAGTGGTGAAGTAAGACTGTGATAACATACTCTGGGCAATGGTGAAGTAAGACTGTGATTACATACCCTGAGCAGTGGTGAAGTCAGACTGTGATTACATACCCTGGGCAGTGGTGAAGTAAGACTGTGATTACATACCCTGGGCAGTGGTGAAGTCAGACTGTGATTACATACCCTGGGCAGTGGTGAAGTAAGACTGTGTTTACATACCCTGGGCAGTGGTGAAGTAAGACTGTGATTACATACCCTGGGCAGTGGTGAAGTCAGACTGTGATTACATACCCTGGGCAGTGGTGAAGTAAGACTGTGTTTACATACCCTGGGCAGTGGTGAAGTAAGACTGTGATTACATACCCTGGGCAGTGGTGAAGTAAGACTGTGATTACATACCCTGGGCAGTGGTGAAGTAAGACCCTGGGCAGTGGTGAAGTAAAGCTGTGATTACATACCCTGGGCAGTTGTGAAGTAAGACTGTGATTACATACCCATGGCAGTGATGAAGTAAGACTGTGATTACATACTCTGGGCAGTGGTGAAGTAAGACTGATTACATAGCCTGGGCAGTGATGAAGTAAGACTGTGATTACATACCCTGGGCAGTGGTGAAGTCAGACTGTGATTACATACCCTGGGCAGTGGTGAAGTAAGACTGTGATTACATACCCTGGGCAGTGGTGAAGTAAGACTGTGATTATATACTCTGGGCAGTGGTGAAGTAAGACTGTGATTACATACCCTGGGCAGTGGTGAAGTAAGACTGTGATTACATACCCTGGGCAGTGGTGAAGTAAGACTGTGATTACATACCCTGGGCAGTGGTGAAGTCAGACTGTGATAACATACCCTGGGCAGTGATGAAGTAAGACTGATTACATACTCTTGGCAGTGGTGAAGTAAGACTGTGATTACATACCCTGGGCAGTGATGAAGTCAGACTGTGATTACATACCCTGGGCAGTGGTGAAGTCAGACTGTGATTACATACTCTGGGCAGTGGTGAAGTAAGACTGTGATTACATACCCTGGGCAGTGGTGAAGTCAGACTGTGATTACATACCCTGGGCAGTGGTGAAGTCAGACTGTGATTACATACCCTGGGCAGTGGTGAAGTAAGACTGTGATTACATACCCTGGGCAGTGATGAAGTAAGACTGTGATTACATACCCTGGGCAGTGGTGAAGTACTGGATGGACTGTCCGCTCAATGTGTTCGCTAGGTAGCCGGACTGCGGCATTCCATTGGCTGCTGTTGGCTGCGGGGTGTATGTAATGGTTGACTTTCCTGAAATTAAAAAAAAACATCATGCATCACAAATGTTGTACTAAAGTACTGGATTCATATTATTAGCACCAAGATGCAAGTACATGTACCAAGTTCAAAGGCTATATATTGTTTGTCATGTACATGTATGTAATACAAAATCAACATACTAAATGCTGTATAAATTGTAGATAAAATCTAGAGGTACATGTACATACATCAAATCAAATAAAACTTAAAATTAAAAGTATTATCACTCAACTGTGAATTTCTAATGCCTGATGTACACAATTTCAGTTCCTTTGCTTTTCAAATGATTTTTTAATTATTCTAAGTATATGTATGTACCTTCAACTCCAGCCTTGTTGGCAAAAGGCCATTCTTGGACTAGCTGCTGTTGAGGGTTGGCACACATTGGAGGCAGAGGCTGTGACCCGTCATCTATATACAGGTCTTCCCCAAACTGGTGAAGGTCCTCCTCAAACTCCGGCCTTAGCTGACCGGCCCTCCCAAACTGACGCCGATTGGACATGGGCCCACCTCCAGGTATAGGAGAGACTGGCTGGGAGTAGCTGTAACTGGAGGGTACCCAGGAGGCAGCAGGGTAGGAGTACTGGGAGGGTAGGGGAGGGATCTGGGAGGAGTAAGGAATCGGGGGAGGGGGTGGAGGTATGATGGGGGGTATGTAAGGTTGTGGGTGGTGTGGCTGGGTACTGCATATCAGGATATGGTCCTACAATACACAACATTTGAATGTTATACTGCATGTACAGAAAGGATCATGCTACAAAAAGAACCATGAAATATGATTTAACTATATAAAAGGAGATTTCAGTCTGAAAGTTGATTGTGCTTTAAAGCTCTTCTAGATCACAGAAAATTTTTATTTTTTGTTTTAAAGTAGCAAAATATGAAATTGCTTACATTTTAATGGCACATTCTTAAATGAAATCTGCAGGAAATCTTGAGCTCTTACATACAATATACAGTACCATTGATATAGAATGTTACTAATTTTGTCAAAGGCGCAATATGACAAATATCATAATGGTATTTACCATCATCCTCTTCTCCAGCTCTCTGAAATGGCTCTGTTCCTGCCTGAGTTCTTTCAGCTGTTCCTTGAGTTCACTCATCAACTCGAGCGTGGTCTGCTGCTTGGACTCCAAGGCCCAGAGTCGCGCCTCTAATCTCTCGGGGCTCGCCCTGCTCTTACCTCTCTGCTGTAACCAGTGCACACAAAAAATCAGAATCTTACTAGCTTCAGGCTAAAACAGAAATAGCTGAATTAATAGTGTAGCTGTTTTTACCTCACTGAAACTGAAATGGACGTTTGCTGGGGATCTCATTTTGACGGCCGGCGTGCTGCTACTGGAGGGGAGAACAGACAGAGAGGACTCCTCGTGGACAGAGTTCTCGCCAACATCCTCGCTGGCCCGGGGGGTGCTGTAACTGGGCGTGTCCTCATCATCATACCCCGACACATCATCCTTGGCATCTTCATACCGTGACACACTGTCCACCACAGCTGAGGGATACAAGTGTTGTGTTTATACAGTTCAGGGATCTTAACAACTTACATGTGTAAACAGGCCTACAGTCTATAATGTACAATGTATCTGCTGGATTGATACTCATTTGTTGCATCATTTGTAAGTTAATTTTTAAATTGTATTTGAAATATCTTTCAATGAAAGAAAATTTTGTATTCTGTTTTAAGTAAGTTTTTATATCAACTTTCAATCAACTTAGGACTTTATGTAAATGTACTTGTTTGCAAATTCTTTTTTTTTTTCATTGCAATTCCATATTTTTGAATTGCCCTGGTATTCAAGTGTCCAACTACTTTTATAACTTACAAATTCCAAGTGATGCCCGACGAAGGTTTTCTATCTCGCAAACACACTCATCAATATCATTAGGGATAATTCGATGAAGCTCCTACAAAAAGATTCAAAACTATTACCATGTATGACTTGTGCATAGCATAAATGTGTAAATAAATAATTTTTTATAGTATGTGGAGGGTTTTTTCTATTGCTGATTTTCTATTGCTGATATTTATGATTTCAACCATGCTTCTGAAATTACAAATACTTGAACCAAAACTTTAAATGATACAGGGAACTACATGTATACACAACAAAGAACTGTTATTTAAGGTCTTCTGTTTCCAACGGAAGACCTTATAGTGATTGTAATGTTTTTTATTATTTTTTTTTTTTCATTTTTTTTGTCCACAAGATTTCTCAGAGATGGCTGGACAGATTTTTGTGAAATTTTCTGGAATGAAAGATAATGACAATATCTCGAGGCGTTTTTTTCATTTTGTTAAAAATCATTTTCGGTTGTCCGTTTCCTGTCCCGCGTTGAAAAAGCTTGTCACCTCGAGATCTCAGAATCGGTAAAGACTTGAGCATCCACACTTTGTGGGATGATAAACCTATAGCTGTAGATGTGTTTAAACTATTTTGTTTTGTTCGTCGTAACTTCCGGTCGTCACCGGAAGCACTTCAAAAATAATAACTTTTACGCATTAAATTCCTTTTCCATAGAAAAAATATATAAGTATAAATCTATACATAAGTTATGTATGCGATGTTATATCAACAACAAAATTCTACTTCCGGTGAGATATCTCAAATATCTCAGGTAGCATTTTTGAAACACATTTTGTACCGACGAGATATCAGAGACTATAAGTGATCAAAGCACAAGACTTTTACGGATGATAGACATTTGATTGAGGATGTGTTTAACCGGTTTCATTTTGTATTCCGTCACTCCTGGTCCACACAGGAAGAGTTTAAACAAATGGAGCTGTTTATCAGTTGAACTTTTTGTCTTTGATATCTGTAGTGTGCTCAATGAACAATAAAATACAAAGGGCAAGTATACAAAAAATATTTATCAAAATTTACATTAAGCACTTCCATTTGATCATTTCCTGTCCCGAGACAAAAAACCTTATTTCGATGAGATCTCAAAAACGGTAACGACTTGAACAATAAAACTTTGTGGGATGATAGACCTATGTATGTACATGTGTTTACACTATTTTGTTTTGTTCGGCGTAACTTCCGGTCATCACCGGAAGCACTTCAAAAATAACTACTTTTACGCATTAAATTCTTTTGCCATAGAATAGATATATAAGTATAAATCTAAACATAGGTTATCAATGCAATGTTATATCAACAACAAAAATTCTACTTCCAGTGAGATATCTCAAATATCTCAGGTAGCTTTTTTGAAACACATTTTGTACAAACAAGTTCTCAGAAACTATAAGTGATCAAAGCACAAAACGTTCATGGATGATAGACATTTCATTGAAAATATGTTTAACAGGTTTCATTTTGTCTTCTGTCACTTCCGGTCTACACAAGAAGAGTTCAAACAAATCGAACTTTTTATCAGTTTAACTGTTTTCCTTTGATATTTGTAGTGAGCTCCATGAAAAATAATGTACAAAAGGCAAGTATACAAAAAATATTTAATACAATTTACATTGAGAAGTTCCGTTTGTCCGTTTCCTGTCCCGAGACAAAAAACCTTATTTCGACGAGATCTCATAAATGGTGTCGACTTGAACAATCAAACTTTGTGGGATGATAGACCTATATATGTACATGTTTTTAAACTATTTTATTTTGTTCGGCGTAACTTCCGGTCGTCACAGGAAGCACTACAAAAATTATGTTTTTTCTTTATTTATTTCTTTTACATGGAATGAATATATCAGTATACAATCTTAGATGTGTCATCTTTATAATGTTAAATTTTCAAATAACTGTTACTTCCGGTGAGATATCTCAAATATCTCTATGTAGCTTTCCATTTTACAAATTTGATGCCCGCAAGATTTTTGTCACTGTAAGTGACTGAGACACAAAGCTTTCATGAATGATAGATATTTGATTGATGATATGTTTAGCGGGTTTTATTTTGTCAACTGTCACTTCCGGTTTTCACCGGAAGGATTCAAATAAATCATATTTTAAACAAGTTTAACTGAATTTCTTGGGTGTTTCATCTAGCCTGATAAACAGTGATGTACGCTAAGCAAATGTACGAAAAATACCAGCTTTTCTTATTAATCACTTCCGTTCGTCCGTTTCCCGTCTCCAGACAAAAACTATTGTTTCAAAGAGATTTCAGACTTGGCAGAAACGTTAACAACCAAACTTTGAGGAAAGATTGACTAATGATTGTGCAAATGTTTAACCTGTTTTGTTTAGTTCGGCATTACTTCCGGTCGTCACAGAGTGTACTTCAAAAATTGATTTCTTTTTCAATCTCGTTGTTTTACATGGAAGTAACGTTTGGATATATCATTCACAATAATTATCATATCAACTATTTTCTCTATGTAAGAGAAGCAATGTCTATGGTTAAATTGATTCATGTATATCAAAACGGAAGACCTTTTTGTTGCTTTTGCAACAAGAGTCTAGTTTTTTAAACAATACTAAAGACAATAGCACACCATGTACATACATGATTTTTCTCTCCTTGGATTTTGTCCATTGTCTGATAGAGGGCATCTAAAGACTGCTCTACAAGAGCTAGTTTCTGATTGGTTGATTCATCATCAGAGGTTGTGGTCTCATCAGCCATTTTCCTATATATCTACAATTATCAAACAGTCTTTACATAAGTAAGATAATAAACACACAAAAATATCCTAAATTTTAAGCAAATCATTAAAACAAATGATATACATATACATGTATGTACACTTTAATATATGTGTATACCTACACGTAATATCATGACTGTTAATTATATTTGTAATATCATTATCTACCTGAATACCTGCAATAATGAAGTACTTTTGAAATACACATTAATACACATTCATATTATTTTGTACATAGAACCAAATAATAAGTTTTTGGAATGTGAAGATCATGGCTTATCAAGCTCATTGTGAAACCATATATGTACATCTTTATGTACATATAACAAATTGGATTGCAAATGCTCAATAGCCTACAAAAAGGAGAGATCCAACACCGACCTGAGACAGATTGTATGATGCCCAAGGAAGTTTTAACCTCAGAAACTGTTCCCTAGCCTCTTCCAAGCGCCCCTCTCGCATTGCAACGGTTGCCAAGGAGAACTTGGACTGCTCAATCAAGTACTTGATCTGATTGTCATCCAAACTCATGGGGCGGTCATCAATAAATAACCTGTCTTTGGGCAAGGCTATGTTCATCTTCCTGTTGATGGAGAGAAAAACAAGTCATATTCCAACTTAACTAACAGGTTTGTTAAAGTAAGCTAGTGTAAAGTGCATGTTATGCAAAGTACATGTAAGACAATTTTCATAAATATTTAAAAGACATTGAAAAATGAAAATATCTAAAGAAAATTTATCACATAATCAGTCCTTTAATGTAACAAAAATCCTATTTTAATCATGAAAATAAGAATCAAGAAGTTATGTATACAGTGTATTGACGGGTACAAACACATCTCTTACCTTACAGTATATTGACGGGTACAAACACATCATCTCTTACCTTACAGTATATTGACGGGTACAAACACATCATCTCTTACCTTACAGTATATTGACGGGTACAAACACATCATCTCTTACCTTACAGTATATTGACGGGTACAAACACATCATCTCTTACCTTACAGTATATTGACGGGAACAAACACATCATCTCTTACCTTACAGTATATTGACGGGTACAAACACATCATCTCTTACCGTTCCAACAAACACATCATCTCTTACCTTACAGTATATTGATGGGAACAAACACATCATCTCTTACCTTACAGTATATTGACGGGTACAAACACATCATCTCTTACCGTTCCAACAAACACATCATCTCTTACCTTACAGTATATTGACGGGTACAAACACATCATCTCTTACCTTACAGTATATTGACGGGAACAAACACATCATCTCTTACCTTACAGTATATTGACGGGTACAAACACATCATCTCTTACCTTACAGTATATTGACGGGTACAAACACATCATCTCTTACCTTACAGTATATTGACTGGTACAAACACATCATCTCTTACCGTTCCAATCGGGATAACAGCATCATGGCTTCCTCCCAATAGTGAGCAGCGCGCCTCTCCAAAGCATGAAGTCGGTCTCCATCCTCAAGCTCCACCGCTTTCAACTCCTTGACCTGTGTAACAAGCAAAGAAAAGAGGGTAACTTCACGTGTACAAGAACTGTACATCAATACAATCATGCCCTTCTGTACACATGTACAACAGAGTGCAAGAACTACATTGACGAGTGTTTTTAATTGTATTGTTTGACAATAAGATGAGTAGTATTTTGCATGCATGGACCTACACTCCTATAGACTGACACCCTTACTTACCCTTTCATCAAAGGTCTTGGCCAGGTGTATGATGAGAGCCACTGAAACCCCATGGACGCCCCCCAGCCTGATGGTCTCCAGACCTTTCTGTATGACCAGTCGTAGCTTAGGAATCTGGTCTCGTGAAATGTTGTGACAGAATTTATACATTGCGTCCCACCATTCACTCTGAGGCTCCGTACAAAGAAGTGGACTGAAGCATGCTGGGAGGAGACGGGGCTGGTACTGGTCAAACCGGGTCATCTTGCAGCGCTCCTCATGGGCTGATGCTGCACATTTTACAGTGGCAAAAAAGAAAGCCTGGAAAGATAAATTTGTACTGCTATGTGACTACTATACACACAGGTGTGATAATGTGTATAAACTTTTAAAAATTTAAAAGGTAACTTTTGACTACATACATGTACATTATCTTAAGTTTTTAGACACACATGTAAAAAAAAAAAATCTGTTCAAATTACATATAAATATTCAGCAGCAATATTCAATTTAAAAATTGAATTTGTTAATTTGAACTTATTTTCTTTACCATGATATCCAGTTGACTCAAGGACTCGGGGGCGACAAAACTCAAGTCCAGGGTGGAGAACGGAATTTTGTCAGGAATACACAGAGGGTCTACACGAAAATGTCCAACATAGAAATCATGTAATACTTAAAAACCTGTCCATGTACATTGCAATTATTAATTGGAAAAACGTTAAACTTAATATCATTATATCTAAAACAAAACTTACAGGATTTCTGGGTCTCTTCCTGTGGAGTGTATCTGTTCAATGCAATCCACACCAGTTCTTTCAAATTGCCTTCATGGAGACTGAACACTCCTACAAAATAAGACTGAATTAATATCTACTGGTATACCTAGCCACTAGAATGGACATTTTGCGGGATAGTTTTGATCATTTTCAGATAAAAAAAGATCAACCAAAGTGTAGTTAAGTCTGTGACTGCAGAGTGATTTAATCTGAATGTATAAAGATCCTTTTAAAAAAGTTTTTTTTTCATTATAAACCAGTTTTCTCTTTTTGAAGCTAAAATGAATAAATGCTGTTAATTCCCACCTTTACCATATCATGGCTTCTGCCAATAAAAAGAACAGCAACCATGAAAACAAAATAATCTCAAAAGTAGTTCATTATCAGTTCATTGACCCTAGTACCTGCATCATATGCCTCCAGAGACTTCTTTGAGGGGGCCACCATTGCCGTGGCTATAAATAAATCCTTCATGACCAGGAAGGAGGAGGTGGCTTTGTTCCTCATCTCCCTCAGGGTGAACATTAGTTCATACAGTCGGTCCACCGCCTTACCGGTCTGTAGCTGACGGTACTCCCTCATCCTGGAGACGTTCCCTCTCTCTGTCAGGGGGATCAGTAAATATCCTGTGATGGGGAGAAGTAACATGTTAAATCAATGACGCATAAGCAAAAAAGAACAGAGAGGGTTATCATGAATAAACAAGAATCTAATTATTAAAGAAAGCATCAGATTCCTTTTCTCTGTAAGCAACTACTTTTAAAAAAAATTGACATACAATGTATTGTATATACATACTTTCAGTGCATGGAAAATTGGGCCTTAAATATTTTTCAAGTGTATGTTTTACTTCCCATAAAATTTACATGAAATTAATCCAATAAAAATTGAGTGAAAATTACACCCAATGTTCTCAATACAAAATTCTCTAATTGTACATGTATTGCAAATAAATACATGTATTCATTTTCTCTCTCTCTCTGCATCTATCATCTTTGATTAATTCTTTAAAGGGAATTTTAATGGTCTTGAATTACCTACCCCCTTGACTAAGTCTGTAACAGCTGAGATTTTTGAGTCGGTTAATCATCTTTCTCTGGTCCTCACTCATAGTTTTGTACCAGGATTTTCTGGTTTCTAATAGGGGAATGTTGGAACTGACCATGAAACACACAGCAGCAAAGGAGCTGGCATCCCGCCAGGAAATCTGTCTCTGAAAACAATAAGGAATTCATTTGGTCTAAAATCATCTTCTAAATTACCGGTAATAAATTTCAACAAAGTGTGTAGCTCTTTGCATACAATTTGAGATACAGAGGTAAAAAAGATAATGCTTGAAACTTCCACCTCACATTTATACCTAGAGTATTCGAGATAATTCATTACACATATATCAATGCTTAATTTATTAAAGTTCAACTATCACTGTGCATAGTTATGCAACAGAATTAAAGCTTCAAGTCCCTGTCTGAGAGTAAGGAGTGTTACCTTTTCTGCTCGCTTGTACAACATCAAACCAAACAGAAAGTAGAGCTGTCCCTGAGCCTCTCTACAGAAGGCCTGCCACTCCGGTTTCGTAGAAGACAAATGGCTGGCACTGAACAGGTTCTGATCCAGTCTAAAGAAAAGTTAAGCAATGTACGAATACTTTAGCATTGTAAGAGGTAAATACATGTAGTTTGTGTTTTACTTATAAAAGGTTAACTGCTGCAAATATATCTTTCTGGGGAAAAAATGCAGGTACAGTTTATTGAAAATCTGGTCTAACTTCATTAGAAAATTAGATGATTCTACATTAAAAATTGCCAAAAAAAACTTACTGATGAAGAAGTGAAACACAGGTCATAAGGTCGTTCCCTGTAAGGTGACAGTAAAGTAGACCAATCAGAACCATCAGTTTTTGGGTTTGGAATCGTGGGTCTAATGACACTTGTTCTTTCTTTTCATATGCCTTAATAAACAGAACAATACGTGAAGAAAATAAATTGGTTTCAAATAATAAAGGCAAGACCCTAGACCAAACTGTACAAACATATAAAAGAAAAATTTATCTGTGGGTTACATAATGCCTTTAAGAATTCCGATATCGATGAATTACAAGCTTTTACATGGACACTATGAGAACGCTCTCCCTTATGACACAATGTAAGAGACCTAAATGTAGATGACCAGCCTTACCTCAAACACTTGGAGGACCCTCTCCAGCCACGCCTGCTGCCCCAGGAACTTAGTGAACTTGGCTGGGTCGGTGCAGTACCTGTACGCCTCCCTCAGGGTCTTCTCTGACTGCAGGTACACCTCCAGCAGCTTGCTGTGCAGTGTAACATCGTCCTGGTTCTTGTTCTGTGGATCAGAGAACTGCTGGTTAGTTACAGGGATATAGGTGTGCTTTACTTTACCCGCATGGTCTATCGCTAGTATGTAAACATACAACTCCAGCATAATACAGATTCATGAAAAGATACTTTTGACTTGGCACTCTGTACTTCTAGCATCCACTGTAAAAAAAATTTTAACCACCAAGACTGCTAAAGTGGGAATGCTTTGTGTAATAAAAATTCACACTAACTTGATCCAAATTTTAAGTATCAAAAACAAAAGTGTTACAGTTTATTAACTTTATACAGTTATAATAGATCTATATTCCAATAATACTGTAGCTCCTTAAAAATACCATTAAAATGTAGCAGTCTGAGAATATCAATAAGTCACAATAACTGATGCTTTTACTTGCAGTAGTTAAACATATAAAGCCTTAGAAATACTCACAATTTCCATCAGGTAGAAATTTTCCATATCCTTTGCATCACCTCCTCCTCTGGAAATAACTCTTTCCTACGGAAACAATAAATCATTGGTACTTATTTTTGTAAAGATTTAGTCCCAGGTTACTTTTTATTAACCTACAGGTAATGTATCAATATTCTTTCATCACAGATCTTACACACTGATGATCTACAAGTGTTGGACTGTTTTTATTTTTAAAAATACATGTAGATCTTCTCTGTACCTTTAGTTTGAAGATCTCTGGGTGGCCGGGATAGAACTTTTCTCCTCTTCTAAACCAGTACTAAGTGAAGTATTGTACATAAAGTTTAAAATATCATTAGAGTTATAATTATTAAATGGGTCCCTAACACATTAAATAACTTAGAATGTATTAAGCAAATTAAATCTTGACATACATATATTTATCATGAAGCTACTACCGGTAAATGTAAATGTAATTGGAAAATATTCACATGCACTGTATTACAGAAAGCATGACTAGAGCAAACTTGGAGTATGAAGGTAAACAAAGTACAAAACCCTACTTCTGAATGTAATTATTCTGAGGAATTATTTTTCAAATAGTTTTCACAAATATCTGTAAATTAATTTGTCAGTATTTGAGCCAATGACCACTTCTGATAAGATGACACTAGTCTACAGACACATGAACATAAAAATAATCATACATTTAAGACTTGAGGATCAGCATCCTTCATCCGATTGTACAGCTCACAAACTAAAGGGGAAAAATATCAATTAGTCATCAAGGTATTCACAGAGACGATACAGTAACTGTACTTGTCTACTAATTTATTACATATTTTGTCAGTACCCTGTTCTAATCTTAACTTTATGCACATGAATTCCTTGTGAAAGGAAGTAAAATAAAAGTGATTCTGCTTTTTAAAAAAAACTGCCTTACTTTTCAAAATTAAGTTTTTTTGCTTGCTATCCAACTCCAATGATCTGCAGGAAAAAAAAGTTTATATTAGATAGATAGATCTATAGATAGGTGTTTGCTTTATTATGAGGCTGTTAGAACACTTACCGTCTGAGAACTTGTATACGTTTCAGTCAAAAAAGCAAAAGTTGAACCACCATTACCGGTAGATAAATCTTGAGTAATTGTTACATGTACATGTAACATGAAGGACTGGACTATGTTATTGTTTAAAGCTTCCTGGGCCCTATATCTTACATTAGGGTAAGATCTACCTTTTATAGGCCTCAATGGCTTCTACTGGATGATGACATGCCTCCTCAATTTGTCCCAACAGCTTGTGAGTCTGGGAAATTCGAGGTCTAATGGCCATGTGTTCCTCCACATATCTAAAATGTTTTGCAATAAATTGAAAATTAAATAAGAGGTTAGGTAAATATTAACTACAAATCATGATCACCAACTGTATTAATATTTGTTATACTTTCATGTTGAATACTGAAATCTGATTGGTTTAGATGCAGTTCATAATCCTTTCTATTACCCTCAGCGTTAGCAACGCACTTAGCAACGGGTAACACTACAAATTGTTACATGCGCGAAAATTATGCGCGTACGGTTCGCCGTAGAATTCACGTTATTCCTATGTAAAAGCAGTTAAGTTTTCTTTAAAATTAAAGACATTCAGTATAACAAAATTAATAGTTCCTGTTTGGTAGGATAACAGTTGAAATTGATACCCCTCGAAAACCATTGTCAACCTCCACTTCGCGTCGGTTGACAATGGTTTTCTCGGGGTGTCAATTTCAACTGTTACCCTACTAAACAGGCACTATTTATATAATGGTACTCCTTTACTCATTGGGTCTGGTGAGGATGTGGTGTCTTCCTACTTACCAAACACTTTGATAAAATACAGGTAGATCTGTGTTGGCTAAGTGGGAATGGGGTGCAGGTAACATTAGAACAATATCTTAACATGAAATATTGTAAAAGACCAAATGTCTTTAAGTACTCTGAACTTGTGTCAAATCATAAGAAAATTATGAGCATTTACTATCTGATTCAAATATTTTCGATGCTGTCTGATCACTGTTTTCCTGATCTGATTCTATATACCAAAGTGTTATATATATATATTTTAATTGTATTATCATTTTCCTGCTTGGTAATGTACAGATGTATGTATACTCCTGGCATTTTTATCAAATTATTCTTCTAATTAAACCTAGTCCTATTTTCAAGTAATTGATAATAAATACATTTTACAGTAAAAACATGCTATAGTCTGTTGATCACTCGGATGTAAAATTCAAAATGTTGGCCAAGAAGGAATCGAGAAAGTTGGCCAAGATGATGTTTATAAAGACCTAAATAAATCTTGGGCAACTGAATAGACAAAAACCATACTTATAAGTGTTGAAAGCATTATTTGGTATCAAATATATTCTCAGTATGTTTTATGAAATTTGGTAAAAGTGAAAAACTAGCGTATATTTCATGCCAATTGTAAGTTTTACATAGTAGATACATGTTCATGCATACTTGCCAACTGACCCGATTTCGTCGGGTCACACCCGATTTTTCAACCCTTCACCCGATTATTTTTTATGACCCGGCGGGTCATGCTTTTCACCCGATTTTTGTCCAACAACCCGAAAATCTCCCATTTTCCGGATTTGGTTTGTAAATTACGTTGCGCGTTTGACTTCCAGTTATGAACCCAAGATGAGCTTGGATTTACGTAACGTGTAAACAATGCCGATGGCTATAACAGACACATTAAGTGTAATTGTTATCGTGAGTTGTTTTGACTAAGCGAAGGTTTAAATCATTAAGTATGATGGCTTCCAATAAGAAAAGGTCTTCATCGGGGCCAGCGGAATCAAAACCAACAAAAAGAAAACGATATTTTTGTACCTATCAACATATCTGGGAAAATGAATTCCCATAGGTAAAACAAAGTAATAGAGTACACAACGAGGCTTTTGTGTTCTATGTAACGCACATTTGAATATTGGATTTTGTGCCCAAAATGATCTGACTAAACATTCAAAAACGGTAAGTCATGTATAGAATGCTTTTTAATACACAAAAGTCTTCAAAGTCACTCACAACTTTCATGCCATCATTTACAGAGTTCAAAAGCAAGGTTAATGTAGCAGAAACTCTTTTTGCCTTTTTTTTTTAGCTGAACACAACCTTCCATTTTCTGTGTCAGATCACTTTACAAAATTCAAAATCAGCAACTGTTAGTTAAAATGCTTCTTTGCAATAAAGTATTACACATAAGTTTTAACACATATTTCTATTGTATATATATACCTATGAAATGCATGGTAAATATGTCGTGAATGTCGTTACGCGCTATGACCAGATTTTTTACTTTCCAAATCTGGTCATGACCAGATTTTCACATGTTGGAGGTTGGCAAGTATGTTCATGGCCTGCCTTCCCAAAATGTTCCCATAAAGCTACAGTTCTTCAATTAGCTTTGAACAAATTCTTGTCAAGTTCAGTTTCTTGATATTGCGATGAAACGGGAATAGGTCTTATGATCCGGTCCTATGATATCGCTATAGTTAAATCATTTTTTTGAAAAATCTATAAATACGGAAATATTTCCAGAAACTAATGTTATTGCGAGTTTCCTCTATTATATTCCTCAGTGATGTTCAGCGTGCCTCTGTATACTAAGACTAAAAATATCCTGACATGCTACTATTACGTAAACAGAAATACCGCAATACTATATAACCCGCAATATGATAGGAAACAAGTATAAATTAGAAAGAATAATCTTCCTGTGACCAGGCTACGCTCAGGTCCAGCATATCAAAACAATATGAAAATGTCTTAATTTTAGTCTTTAAATTGATTCCAGCATCATTTGTTACCTTTTCGCTTTATCATATTCCTTGACTTCATAATACAATAGTCCAATCTGATATCCTCTTGCTGCTTTCTTTCAAAAAAAAAAACCCAAACATATGATATAAATATTGACTTTGAGAGAGGAGGACAGTAATGCCTTTCAATTTCTCCAAAAGTAACATATGATTATGAATAAATGAACAAAGATCCAATACTGGCAATCGACACGATTATTAGTGTTGAGATAATCAAGAAACATTAAAAACAAGTAGAACACAAATTCATTACAAAATCAGGCGCAATATTTTGACATCCCCCCTTTTTCTAAAACTTTCTGTGACTACCTCAGATTCTTGAATTCGGTCAACAAATCGGTCAACATCTTCCTTTGAACGACCAACTCCTCGTTTTGGTGTTGAACGGTTTGGTGTTGAAAACAACGACATTTTAATTTTCGCTTTCACTTCAATTTTTCGCGAAATGGGTCTTCAATCCATGCCGGTAAAGTTTAATCCAATCAGATTCTCCGTAAGAAAAATCAAAAATAGATATTCGGAACTTCTCCTAAGTTTTGGTATGTTTTCACAATGTCTTTTTCGTAATGATCTGCGCATGCTTTATGTATCATACTGCTTCCGGAGGATCGATTGCTGCAACATTTTATTAATTTATGTGTTTTTCTATAAAACTATGAATTCAGCAACTGTAGCACAGCCTGTGGAAGACGTCCAAGGGGACGGAAGATGGATGAGCCAGGTTTTTGATTAATGTCATCGTTGTTTTGAAGACGCTGTAGACTTTTTGCAACTTGTTGCATCACATGTCAACATCTGAACAAATAGCTAGGGTAGCAAGACTGATACTGAATTGGATGCTCTTCAGCGTAAAGAAATATAACGGCAGTTTTTGGTTGAAACAAAGCATAAAGAATAAATTGAGGAGATTTTATAACTAAAGTAGTTGACCAGGTCCAGTACAATCTCTTGATTTAGCTATATAGCATGAAAAAGCTATATATAGCTTTATAAAGCTATTCAAAATAGCTTGATAAAGCTATTTATGTGCAGTTTTTAAAGAAAATATTTATTGTAAAAAATGGACTAAAAATCACAATTAACTTGCTACTCATATTTTCACAATTGACCATTATAAACTTGACCACAAATAAAGATAGTTTTAACACTGCAGCTTTTAAACACTAAAAAGCAAAAAATATATTTCCATTGTTTGGGTAACTGTTTACCGCTTTGTGTGCAATGAGGCGTGGATAAGTATGATTTCTTCTCATTGTGATAAATTGTAACCAATCAATTACCTTGTTTACCATATTGTTAACCTCCTTTATATTTCATTCAAGAAGTAACTGTGTGGTTATGAATCAGTTGCCCCAAAACTTTTAGTGCAAAGTCTCTTAAGAAGACGCAAATTGATGAGTAATCTTTACATGCATTGTTCACAGAACAGTTCAAAGTTGAAAACTATCACTGGACTAAAGTGTGATTTTGTATACATGCTGATAAAATTACAAATTTAAGAAAAATGTATGACAAAATAGCTAAATGAAGCTACTCTGAATAGCTTAATAAAGCTATTTAGCTTATTCAAGCTATATAGCTAAATCTGGAGATTGTACTGGACCTGTTGACAGTTCAGCTACTATAAAAATATCGTGGGTTCCGTTGTATGACAGTTCCCCTAAAATAGCATTTCCGTTTTTTTCCGCAATTTTAGCGCCACAAAGACGTTACTGACTCTAGAGACGTATTCAACAGAGAGAGCGCTCGCCAACACTCCCTATACTTGCAACACAAGTTTTGGCGAGCACTCGCTCTGTTGACATCATGTTGATCGGGGTAAGTGCAAAGAAGGTAGTCAAATATATGGCACAGAAAAATTTTCCTACACGTTAACTTTTTTCCAGAGAGGAAGCGAGTTTAAAAGTCATTGGTGTATTTTATGAAAAAACTGAAGAAAAAACATAATGAAATATGTATTTCCTTTCTTAACCAGTTTTAGAAGGATTTTTTTCATGAAGGTTCATGTTTTAACTAAAAAAAATAATAAAACTGAACACTATTGCCGAACCTGGCTTCAGATATTAATAAATGCTGCAATACAATGGAACTCTCTAATTTTGAAGATTTTGTGAATTAAAAGTAAAACCCACAATAATGATGTTCCCCAGAAAAGCTAGTCTAATACAAGCTTTTTGAACAGCACTTAATGACATATTAAAATGACAACTTGGTATATCTTTTTTTTAGGGAAAAAATAAGTACCGGATATAATGAGATGCTTGTATACAATTTTACCAACTCAAATTTTTATAATTTACAGTGCTTTGAGCTTTTGCTAAGTGTAATATTATCTTATTTCTGTAATTAATGTATTTTAATGAGTCCAAGTTAATTTGCAAATAAATATAGAACAAAAGATTGCAGTAAAGGTCGTTTATTTAATAACCCCAATGAAGTATAATAACTTTGAGTTGTCTTTTTTTTTGTAGCATAACCGTTTCATAGCAGAAGGAAAAGAACGAGAACCTGAGGTTTTATTCATTGGAGATTCATTAATTCAGAGAATGTCACAAACCAGTGTAGGTTTTTTTGTTGTTGTTATATTCAGAATTTCAAAAGATATATATAGTTATCAGTGTTTTTTTCTACAGTCAATTTACTGAATTTAGGTTCAAATTTTGTCCCTTTTCCTTGTAGTGACTAGTAATTTTTTCATAATTTTACTTGCACTTTTTGCCCCCCCCCCCCCCCCCCTCAAAAAAAAAAAAAGAAATGATTATTATTTTAAAGATTAGAACACTGAAAATTAATAATGATACAAAAGATGGAGGTGGAACAAACTAATTTAATTACAGTTTATTTTTATATAGTATTACTGGTACTGGTTTTTCACATTTGACAAACCTTAAGATGATTTTTTCCAATTTGAAAGCAACAAGACCCTTTCTAAATGCAGAGAAAAATCTCTGGCAATTATTGTATCAATATAATTACATACCACAGTAACCAAGGTCTTCTTACAACATATAATATAATTTGCACATGATAATTTTTTTAATATCTATATGTCCTAAATGTATGATCATATATACATGCATGTATAAGTGTTTGTATATTGAGAAAACATTTACAACTGTTTTATAGCTTTGGGAGAGCATGTTTGAGCCACTTCATTGTCTAAACTTTGGAATTGGTGGAGACCAGACCCAAAACATTTTGTGGCGATTGAATAATGGAGAATTGGAAACCCTAGAACCCAAGGTAATGTCAATGTTAATTTAGTGTTCAGACAAAAAAGAACATTTAAATTTGTAGTTGATAATAATTATACATGTATAGGGATTTTCAGTTCAAATGCTTTGCATGTTGACATTCATCATTCTTCTGTAGGTGGTTGTGCTTCTTGCTGGAACAAATAATTACAGTAATACTGCAGAGGAAGTGACAGATGGGATCATGGAAATTGTCAGTGTTATCCAGAGCAAACTAAAAAGCTCCCACATCATTGTCATGGTAACATTACATAAACTGACTTCCATTAATGTAAAATCTTTTTGTTTTTAGATGTAATTTAAATGAAAACTCTGTGTTTTTAACACCTGATATCAAGTATTCTATAGACTGTTTAGTTTTCCAAGATGTAACTATAGGTCTAAATTACTATTTGTAAGAAATATCTATAAAACTTCTATATAGTGAAAATTCTCAATCAATCAGTGAAATTCTAGCCAATAGCCCAAGTGACCAGTGAAGAAAAAAAGTATTCTGAAATAAATAATGGTAATTCTTATATTTCTTTTAATCTTAGGGATTACCACCCAGAGGAGAAAAACCAAACAAGTTGCGAGAAAAAAATTCTGCCATTAATTTTAATTTATCTCAAAATCTTGAAAACATGGCCAATGTGAGTTTCCTTAACATAGATCCATCCATGTTTGTGCGGGAAAATGGTCTAATTAGCTTCACGGACATGTACGACTATCTCCATTTGACAAACACTGGCTATCAAAAACTGTGTGAGCCATTACTGGAGGAAATTCAGAATGTGCTGCAGGTATTCGTGAAGGTTGAAAATACATCAATGACAATATCTACGACGGTATCTGATGTAGACGACTAAGACGGCTGACGGTAACCCACTATTGTGATACTCTGGAACCACAACCATGGCAAACGCTTCATTTATTACCAATGTTTTACTGCCTTTAGATGGGTAAAAGGAACCCTGCTTTGTTGTGAGTGAAGTTGCTAATACATGTATCAATACATATTCCTGTATTGGAAATGTATGGTTTTAGTTGGGTTTTATCTTTAAAGATAACATTATGGATTCATCTTCAAATATAAAAATAAGTAATTAGGAGACACCAGAAGTTTAAAGTGATATTTACTTCTTAACTCCTACCAACTTCTTGTTCCATTTTTAAAGCTGAAAACTCAGGTTTAGTGTAATAAAAACCTGCCAATGTTTATATACTAAGAGAGTAAGCTTTTTAAGAAAATGTTATTGTTTTGGCAGTTTGTTCTTTTACAAGCATAGTGCAGAATTTTTTTTTGTTTTTATAATATCATGTAACAACACTTAGACTTGAGGCTATGTTGGATGGTCTGTACCCATTTATATTCTGTTCATGTAAATGAAAACCTTGAACTGATAGTCTGAACACAAAGTATGTAGAAGCAGAAATCCCTCTGGGGATAACATTTTGTTTTGTTGTCTAATTTCATTTCGTGTAAAAGATAGCCACACTATACATGTAACCTGATACAAATTTCTTTGTGCATTTGATTTCATTATTAAAAGATATTTCTAAGACAAAAAAATTATACATAATAATGTATATTTCTGCTTTTACAGTATGTAGGAATATATGTGTCATATTATATTGTATATACCTTAACCTTGTATACACAGTTTTTAAGTCTAATGACATGTAGAGTCTAATTTCATTCATAGGATTAAGGGAAACGAGACCTTTAACCTAAAAACAAGGATTATTGTAAACATGATAATGATTGCATGGGCAAAATATTTCTGATGTTAAACCATGACAAAGGTGTCACAAGATTAATCGTCACATGCAGAGCTTCAAATAGAAATACCAAATTTTTCTGTCAATGAAATAAGAATAATTCTTTCCCTTTGCCAAAATATATCCATGATTACAGCATAAGTACTATTTCAGAAACCTTTTTTTTCTTCCTCGCAAATTTGCAATATGTATGTGTATGAATTTGAATGATATTGTTTCTATTGCCAGGCGTGTTTGGTTTATGAATGAGGTGTTTCAGTATACAGCAATAGATCCAAATCTGAAATTCTGTCATCATCTTTGACATAAAACTGTTTTGCAATGACCTCATATATCTGTGCAATATTTTAAACTACACAATACCATATAAAACCTTTTTCATGATACATGTACTACAAAGCATGGAATGCACAATAGCTTCATACACATGCACATGCTAGGTACTTAGTTTGCACATTAGCTGCACAGCAATAGTTAACATTTCCTGCAGGATTTTGAATCATTTTCTAGTTGTCTAGTCCAAGATATATGTTATGACATTTGTAATTGATGGTGCATTTCAGTTTTGAAAGTATTTTCTTAGTGAGTTGTTATACTGGAGTCCTTGTGAGCTGGTCTACACTAGAGCAAGCATACCAGTCTGATTTTCTACATTCCAAGTATTGTGCAATAAGTGTTTGATTCAGGTGAAGTTGACAGTTAATGAAACAAGACTTTTTTCCAACAGTTTTAGCTGAAATTTGTTTTCCTTTATTCAATATGAGAATTAAGAAAATTTGATTTTTTATTTTTTTATTCCTTGCACATTGATCTCAGTGAAATACTCTTTGAAAGAGAAAATGGCATATCAAACTTCCTCATTACCGGGTAAATGCATGTTTGAAAAAATTCTAACAGATATTTATAACATGAAACATGAAGATGTAGAAATAATAACGGTCAAAATTAGATTATCTAAACTAACAGGTAATGGATTTCTGGTGCTTCTTGACTTACAGCCAAGAATTTTTTTTCCAATAATATGATTTAGATATTTTCTGAGCATTGATTTTGTTAGTGATTTTATTCCTGTTGTAATGTCTAGTTGGATCCAGGTATGGCAGGCTTGTAGTCTGGTACCTCAATCACATCAATGCAATACGAAAAAAATCCTGAGTTGAAATCCTTCGCTTCTGATAATTTACTTTTGATTTTATAATCTTATGGAGTTGTGCCTTTAATTGTTATGTTTCCATTAAAAAGTGTTATTTAGTGAAATCCTGGATTTTTCACAAAATGAAAACAAAAATGTTTTTTCTGATTTATTTTGATAAGAGTTGGGGTAAATACATGTACATGTTAAGTGTTGATTTTTTTTTCATTTTGCTTACAATAGCCCTAAAAATGACAGCTTCTGATGTTAAAAGTTATACATTTTTGTACAAAAATTTAACTTTGTCTTTACGAAATTTGTATTTGCATTCTTGTTTGCTGGTTAACAAAGAACATGTAAATATTTGTGTGATTAATCTTTCGTCTTTGGAATTATTTTATTTCTTTAGAACTTAGTAGTGCTAGCTGGGCTGGCCACATTTTCCTATGTAATACATGTAGAAGTATGGATCTATATAAGGAGTGGTCATATTTTCACAAAATCTTTAAGATAAATGAAAACAGCAAATGTATATGTTTAAAAAGACAACTTTTTTTTAACTCCCACTAAACTAACATTGTTTATTCAATTGTTTACCTTGTTTAACCGAAAACACATTATCTATTATGAAATAATGGTATTATTATAATGTTGTCAAATGTCCAGCACTGTACAATTGTATGAAATACTCAATTATTTTTAATTATTTGACTGTCTGAGTTATATCGTTTATGGGCTTGTACAGTGTGTCCATTGTTCATGTGATGTGGACCTATTATTCTGTACATGTATGTATCAGTGAAGGCTGTTGGCGGGTAAATGTCACTTGTATATGTATGCAATGCTAAATACAGCTACCACATACATGGTGTTGTGTCTTATCTGAAGGAATCTGTACTAGTGGATTCTGGAACTTCTCAGGCCACAGGAAAGTCTCTTCTATAGTTCCCTGCTTCTGTTACCCCAGTCACAGTCACCATTTAGACTCCATTGATAATTTGGTTTGATGTTTTAAATTGTGTCACTAATTGCGTTTTACTATCATAAGGTACATTTGACCCCTTATCAAAAATATTTAATTTAGAAATTTCTGAATTAAATATTTTTGATAAGGGGTCAAATGTACCTTATGATAGTACACACATTTTAAACAAGCAAACCTTCAGGGGCAGTGACTTAGCAAGAGGTTTCTGATAAAAATATAAAGATAGATGCTGGTGTGTTATGTTCATCCGTTATGACGTACGTCGTAATTCAAAAAGAGGTTACCGATCATTGACTGATCGGGGCCGATCATTGACTGATCGGGGCCGATCATTGACTGGTTGGGGCCGATCATTGACTGATTGAGGGGCTGTCCTGGGCTAGGATCCTATATTTTACCTATTCGGGAATGAATGGAAAGTTGTGAATGTTTGATAAATGACTCAGTGACCCAATAATGATTGGAAATCAAGGTCAGTGTACGTGTAGGGTGACCTACTATGTTATCTGGACCACTACAATGTACATGTACATCTATAACATTAGGTAGTTCTCTTTTTATATCCCATGCGCGGATCTAGAGGGGGGGTCGGGGGGGTCCCGACCCCCCTGGAAAATGAAAATTTATTAAATTTACATAGTAAAATTATCGCGAAAATATGCCTCGGACCCCCCCTGGCAAACACAATTATCCTTCGGACCCCCCCTGGAAAAATTTTCTGGATCTGCGCATGTATCCTATGGTTAAAGTATTAGGATGGGACTTGATAGTATTTAAAAATTATAGAAAACGGGGTCCATTTTAATTCCAGTTTTTCATAAAAAGACTTATGAAATAGTATTTACACGTACATTCAAATATGTCCTGTTTCATTAAAATGTTACTACAAAACTTGGATAACGTGAAATGCATATTTGGGAGGCATAATTTCTAACATATTTTTGTTATAGTTACATGTAATGAAGAGTTCAAATGGCGAAGGAAAAATCATTTGAAAAAAATTTCATATTCTGAAATCAAAGTCCCATCAATTATAAATTTCATTTGCTATTAGTTAAAACAATTCTGATCTTTTTCTTCGCCATTGCTCTACCAAAATATTGTCTGGGCTATACATGTACGTGTATTTTAAAGTCGGTAAACTATTTCTATGCTAAGTTGCGCAATTGTAGATCAGAATTTTTTTAAGCATCTCAATATTATAGAAATTAATGCGACTATACTTTTGATATTACTATTTAAAAAACAACAGATTTATAACTTTACTTTACCATATATCTCTATGCCAAGTTTTATAATTGTAAGAATGAACTTTTTCAATTCCTTTCAACTCAGTATTATAGACATTTATTCTAAGACTAATATATTTTATTTATTTTGTTAGGCAAGAAGCCTCTTATCATAATGTTATTTCAAATCCAGCGCTTATCATATACAGCTATCTATGCCATTTTTTAGTTCTTATAAATCGGGTTTGGAGAAAAAAATAATGAACTAATGATGAATTTTTAATGAATAACAACTTTGTTGAACACACTTTGAAAATCATTGTATAAATAAAACAGACAAAAGGTGGATACAAAACATCTGAATGATAAAAAAGTACAAAATGCTAATTTATACACACTCAGACCCACAGAGAATCTTGGACTGCCAGTATGAAATGAGGAGGTACCAGTTAATCGTTCGAACACGTTCGTCACACACAGCTCGCTGTACAAAACGTCCCATACGTTGTCTGTGAATTCCTGGCAAGTCTTGGCGAAGAAGACTCGAGTCTGAAAGTCATTTTAGCGCCCTCCATTACATGCTCATAGTGCTTAATTGGTTGGTAATAAAACTCCTGTAACCAATCTGTTCTACACTCCATTACCCTCGTAACACGGAGGACGCTACCCCGCAATGTGATGCTGTCTGACACCGCGTGATCCCACCGTGTTTTAGCGTGGTCACTGTCATAGAACACCGTGTCAAAGCCCCCGCGGTTGGAATCGTTTTCTTTGGAGGACGTCCGGGGACAGGACAAAACACAGGCGAGCCACACCGTCCGCCTCCTGTCCCGTCAACAGGTGATAGTGAGGGAAATCCGTCCATCTCCGAACATCACACAAGTCCTCGATGTCCACACAGTGCGCCACCGCGCGCAGGTAGAACATCAGTTTGGCCAGGGGCCGCCGAGGAACCTTGTCCCCTGAAATGTCCATCTCGCTGGCTCTCAGAAGGCGCTTTGCTACAAAACGCGGCTACCTTAGTAATATGATGCAGTAATGTGCGCGTGATTGGGCTATAAATAAACTTCCTGTTTATTCTTCGTCATATTAGCGTTAAGTATATACTAGATAAAGTGGATAACTTATTTATGCGCACACATGTAAATCATTTACCTATTGCTATCTTAATAAAACTCATTCAAATTATCGGATAAGGTTTTTTAAAACCCTTTATGACAACCTGTTTCTTAGATTCTATAGCTGGTCTACTGTCGGTGAACGATTCATACATGTTTGTGTATTAGAATTAAAACTTTTTGCATTTTGTTCAACGTGAAATAAATATGAAAAAAAAAATATAACACTTGCGATATAACAAAGCATAAAAGATTTATTTTAGTATTTCGTTTTGTTGACCACAAAATATAAAATTTATTTAGCTGAAATGATATTTTCGCACACAACTAAGCATTTAGAGAAATTTTCAGAGCTTACAACATAATAGAGGAGAGAACGGAGAATAACAATAAATGGATGAGATTGCTGATTCCTGCATTTATTATATTTATAATGCCTAGTCATATATTTTTTTCAACTTACATCTCGACTGCATGACGCTGAAAGATCTGTCGCTCCTGTGTTTGAACGATGTAAGACACCGGTCATCCACTTAGTAAGAATTAAATCACCATCAGCCGTCCGGGAAACTTGATGTAAAGTACAGCGATTCCCCAGTGTTTGTCTGTTTTACAGAAACTGATGTACTCGTATTGTAAACTCAGTGTTACAATGTCCAGGAAGATTTAACCGTACTGTGCACCGAATATGGAAACCGCAAAATTAATATTGACAGCACTTTTGCATGTTTTCAATACAAAAAACTGCTCACCGATATATCCAGACAGGCTATTTTTACTCGTGACTCACTCATGCATGCAATAATGCAATATTAGTTTGTTTTTCACATATTCAGTATTCAAAGCACATTTTTAATGCTATCTTCAACAAACACTAACCAACTAAGTCAATGCACAGATATACGATCAAACAATTATATTCATTATAATCTTTCCATTTACTCAATACTGGCCAAAATTTAAGATATATATCATTAATTGTCGGTCCTTTTACATTTAATTATGAAATATCGGGGAGGGGGGGGGGTGGTTAGGGAAAGAACTGCGTTAATTCAGTCTCAAATGATTCATCAAAAAAGAGAAGGGAAAGAAACCAGCAATATTACAAATCATATCAGAAACATCCAAATTCTACGAACGTGAAGATCAAGCTGAATTCCATGTTGCCTGTTGAGTGCATCAACAAATTGACAGATGTTAACGTTGTCAGAACATCATTGATGAATTGTTTTGTGTTTATTGCATAATTATAGCTCTTGTTAGAATAGGGAAGCGATCGAACACCGATTGGAAGACACGGGTCATCGTGTACAAGGTGAGTCCTGGTCCAGGACGGCCTATATAAGGGACTACCACTCCACACTGACTTCAGTTTCTCCTATTCCCTGCTCTGATAGGTAACTCAAATAGCAAAAATGGATTAGCATTTAAAGCATTACCTATTATATAGAATTTAGCGTGCAATCATCTTTTTACTATTTTTGAAGGCTAATATTTGTAAGAAAAGAAATAGCAAGAATTGATTGGTTTGTGGAACTTAATTTCATGGGTTACCATTTAAATAGGAGCACTGAATTGTTTGGGCGTGTTCTTGACGGTTAAGTGAGTGCTATTCACGAAATCCACGAACATTGGCAACCGCGAACAATGATGGCTTAAACGTTGATGTTTTAAAGTATAAATGTATAGATTGTTGCATAAAAATAAATTTGTAACCCGCGTCTTATGGTGAAAAGCAGTCGTGTTTCTTAAGAGAGTTAATGGAGAAAATACTTGGTGGATGAAAATATTTTACAAAAGTTCTATACATGCGGTATTTTCTTTACATTCTTAGTCTTGAATGTCTGATGGTTTTGGGATCTTTTTCAGTTAAACATGGCCTCCATTCTCTATCTGGGATTCGCAGTGGTTGTTGCTCTCGCCTCTGGTGTAGATGCCCAATCCCCCAGACGATGTAGTTCAGTAAGTCTAATAATACAAGACAACAATCCTTTCCTACTTATTCTTCCGCTTTATTTGTTTCTGACTTCTTGTTTGGTTTTATTTTAGTTTCCCAGAGATACCTGTCCAGTAGGATACAATTGTGTAAACGGATATTGTGAAGGTACGAGACAACTCTTAAACACACAATCAAAAGCTATCAACATTATTCAATGACTTTTTTCTGAAAGTAAAATAATCAATGTGGTTTTTTTTCCTTTTTCAGAATCGTCCTCACCATTCCCCTGCCGAGTAAGTTAGATTCTGATTTTTTTATCACATACCGTCTAATTCAGATCGTCGTTTGTCTCTGATTAATGTTGAATTGTTGTTTTTCAGTCTGACTTCGAATGTCCCAGAGACTACGAATGTATCCGAGGCCAGTGTGTGAGACGTGAGTAGGAAAAAGAGAAAGTTTAACCAAGTCATGCTAAGAAACTGTAGTAAATACCTCAGTTATCTTTAAGTTATCATACCTGTCTCCATTAATAGTATCTTATCTTAGGGAATTTTTAATGAATATGGACTGGGGACAAATAAAACAACTTTTAGGGTTTTTTTAAGGATTCAAATGTATTAAAATCTTTTAGTCTTAATATAATGTTCTTAAGGCAGAGTCCAGCTGTTGAAATTATTTAAAATATATTTATAAGAAATTAGTTATCAATATGCAAATGTTTCCAAATCATGACAAATATCCTACTTGTAAAAAAATTGTTATCAGTTTGTTTGACCAACACAGGAGATATCAAATTATGATCATGAGCTTGTTAAACTAAAGACACCTCTTAATTTAGTCAAATTGTTAGGGATATATGAAAAGTAAAAAAATATGCCGGGGATTACGATTGTATTTCAATTCAAAAGAAAGAGAGAGAAAGCATTGATTTTTTTTTACTCTTTTAGGACCTCGAGACTGCAGAGTGGTAAGAAATATTAATATAATAATATTCTTTTGCCAATTATACTCAAAGGAAAATGATATAAGTTTACTATAAAACAGTATTTTCACGTAATACAGACTTGGAAATATAGTTTATACCATTTGAATCTTTACTTTACCTTAGTCCTTAGTCTAACCTTTAGTTACCTTGTCGTATATGTAGTAAGATTTCTCCAAATGGATAAAACAATGTTCTCAGTATCGGTAAAAATGGAGGAATAAAAGTAAATGTTGCGCGCATTTTGTTTTTGAAGAGAGGTCAATTAATTTAGCTCTCAATATCTGTGTAAAATAAGTTCATGATTGAAACACTAATTTCTCTTATATTTTCTTCAAAGAACCCATTTATCTGTCAACCATTTGAGAGATGCAACGAATTTACTGGGCGATGTGAGACTGGTAAGAACATTTTGTGGATAAAAATAAACTAGATATTACGAGGGTAGCTCATGTATTTCCGTAAAAAAGCACTATTTTTCAATTACCTATGTAACAATAATACCTTGAGTACTTCTAAAATTCTACAAGATTAAAATTCCAATTTTGAAATTCGGACTAATTTAATCATTCTTAAAAATGAAGCATTTCTAATATTGTTTTCATGAACCACAGGTGGCGATGACTGCCGACGTGTAAGTAGAACTGTTTTGCTGATTTTGAATAATTCTAATTATAAAAGGGTTAACGTCAATTGTTCTGAATCAAATTTTAACTATTGCATCAACAAATTGTAAAACTGATTTAACTACTGTATCTCTTTCCCAAAGAACCCATTCATTTGCCGTCGCCCTGAAGTTTGCAACAGACAAACCGGCCGTTGTGAACAAAGTAAGTTTTTTGTAAAAAAGAACAAAAATATCAATGAAAACCAAGAGAAATATCGGTACAAATTATGTCGGTAAAATTACGCATTTTAACCTACTTTAATTTTTAAGAGGTAAAAATAATTATTTGTACTTGAACCAAAAATTATTTTTCGAGATAAATTTTTTAAAAAAAATATACTCCAATCACTATCCCAATTTTATTTCAACCAATTAAAATTATTTTTATGTTTTTGTTTTCAAAAGGCTGCCGATTTGTGAGTGTTCTCATCTAATAAGATTTTAAAATTTCATTTCATGAAGAAATGTTCATCAATATGAATTTAATTGTATTTATAAAAAAGAAACTAAAACGACAAGGTTCGTAACATAGCATATATTTCCCTTAAAGAACCCATCCATATGTGGACCCTTCGAGACCTGCAACGGTCTAACTGGTCTTTGTGAACCAGGAAATTGTAAGTTTTGGCACTAATTTGGATTTTTCTTCTATATCGTGTATTTTGACAAAACACGAGACGTACCATAAAAATAGAATTGTTAATGCAATTTTGAAATAATCATCTGCTTTTGAACTGAAAGGAAACATGATTTGGTTTTTTTTTTCTAAACATAAACCTACTCCTATTTTTCTCATAGCTGACTGCCGACCGGTAAGTAGTCCTGATTCACTAGACTTTGAAAATTTCAATTTTTAAAGAACTTCTGTCAATATGAATCAAATCGTACTTAAATCACAACCTCTTATCGACAATACAAAATCAATATTTGTAACTACTCGTAAACTTTCCTCTTAGAACCCATCCATCTGTGGACCATTCCAGACCTGTAACTTCAGAACTGGCCGTTGTGAAAGTGAGCGTAAGTCAATATCAAAATTCAGAAGAAAAAAAATTTACAAATGATTTTTATATTAATCGCCACAAGTTGGAATAGGTACCGATATTGTAGAAATAAATTTTAAAAAAATTAATAAATATTTCCTCCAATTTAAATAAGTAATTATATATTTTCAGCAGGTGATTGCCGAACCGTAAGTAGGATTGCAGGAATAGTATTCCAATTTTTACAGAAATAACATTTGTTGGGAAATTTATATATATAAATGACAATTGTATTCTTATTTTCGCAAGTGAAATTTCGCTAAAGTAAGATTACCTTGTAAATTATCTAAAACTTAAATGACATAAGAATAAATGTCAATCAATGAAAAAGGTGAAATGGATCCAGAAGCTCTAATTGTATTTTTCCACGCCTTTAGTTTCAATGTCCACCTGGCCAGTCATGCCAGTACAGATTTGGAACTTATCAGTGCGTTCAAGGCAAGTATCATAAATACAATTTTCACGGGTAATACAAGACTTTTTAACTTCTAAATTTCTATATTACGCGGGCTTTATGAATTGAGATAAAAAGTCCCCCAGTTTAGCAATTATCAGAAGGAAAGAAATATTGTATGTCTTATCTCTTTCTTTCTTTTTTTTACAGGATGCCGACCTGTAAGTTAAAAATCACCACTTTTTTAAAATTTGATATTATCTTGCACTGGTATATTAATTTACCAAATACATTAGACAACCGTTATTTAAGATTTCATTATTGAGTGTCTATATATATCACCTTTCATTTGTCTTTTCAAATAATTATAGTTCCCCGCCCGTGACTGCCCTCGAGGGTTTTACTGCAGACGAGGCGAATGCGTTCGTGATTTTCTTGGCGCTGCAGGAAGTATATCCGGTGGTGACCCTGCTACTGGAACCGAGGCTGCCGACACTGGAAGTGGAATGTAAAGCGATGTATTGTCTTATGTGATGTTTGTATCATGTAAATAAATTTGGGGTTGTGATTCATTGTTGTGTTGTTGTTATCTGACTTTTAAATTTTAAAGTTAAATGAATATTATATGAAGTTTAGAACAGGAAATACGATCGGCAGGTGCATGTGACGTAGTGCACAAAACACCCACGAGGTGTTCCTTCATCTTGTTGTTATGATGTAAGTTCAATTCTTCTGATGTTGGTACAAATATCAAAAACACGAATAAAAAAATGCAAGTTTCTATTTCACATGGCACCGAACACACAGGTGCTTGTGGACTGGACCGTGCACTACCACCCCCCCCCCCTTTCTATTTTTTTTCAATTTTTTTTTAATTCTTTTATTAATTATCGTTAACAACCCCTTATATATGTCTCCAGTCGAAAAATAAAAGAAATATCACGACTCGGTAGCATTTTATAATCACACTCGTCTCTCTTTATATATATAGGGGAAACGAGTGTGATTATAAAATGCTACCGAGTCGTGATATTTCTTTTATTTTTCGACTGGACACATATATAAGGGGTTGTTAACGATAATTAATAAAAAGAAATTAAAAAAAAATTGAAAAAAAATAGAAAAGGGGGGGGGGGTGGTAGTGCACGGTCCAGTCCACAAGCACCTGTGACCGAACACAGGGCCTGGCGTGTATGCATTCATTTTCGGCGGACTTCAAAATGTAGAATGATAGAAAATGTTATGATGTAAGAAACTAAAAGAAAAAAAATATAGAGATACTTAGCTTGAAACTATCAAAATTGTCAAAGTCACAATGAATATTTTAAAGTTAGTATGTTTAAGGTACACAGATAAACCAATTATCGTTATGGTAAAAATTTTAAAACCAACGGAATTTTAATATTATGTGCCAAATTTCGTTCTCAGGTATTTGTCAATTGATCTCCCGTAAACATTTCATTTTCTGAAAAAATTATTCTAAAACTTTTTGTAAAAAGATGTTTTTTTTTAATTGGTATTTTTGTCTAATCAGAACTTTTTAAATTGAAATTTCAAATTTCCACAGGCCATGATGGCTTGAACTTGAATCCAGTCTTAAAACTCTTTAAACGAAACATGTCCGTACAAATGTCGGCAACACCAATATGATGATTTCAAAGTTCATGCCGTCCGTACTTTGTGTATAATGTTAACACATGTTAAAAATGTAAGGATCACGAAGGTCGCACCTTTCGAACAGGATTGACCCCGGGGTGACCGAGCCCGTTTAGAATTACAAGGGCCATGTACCTTTGATGGGTTGTTTATTTGCTTTCCTTTTTGACATCGAATGTCATATTAGCGCGTTATTACAATACTCCATTTCATAAATACTTCTGGTAAAAACAATTTGAAATTCATAGTTCAGTTATGTTCTTTTCTTCTGAAATTGTATGTATCACAAGGAGAGAAACCCCTGATTTATAGAAAATGCTTGTCAAAATTTCTGACTTGCATCATAACACCTTTGTCATATGTACAAATTTGATTTGCCGTAAAAAATAAGCAACAACTTTTTGTAGCCGAGAATACTAAAATATGTCTTACTTCATATTCTGCAACTAGTGGGTGCAAATAGAATTAAAATAACATGCCGAATGGCTTAATGTAAGTGGGATTTTTGTGTTCCTCTATAAATTCATTTATTTATTTGTAAACACTTTTAAAAAAATAACAGAAATTATCACATCATGTTTTGACGCGCATTGCTCGGTCGACTACGATGTAATGGTAGTCTAAAGGACTCGGTCTTAGGAGGACAATTTCCTGCTCGAATACTGGCCAAATTCTGTTTCTGACAAACATAGTGCTTAAAGTATCCGTATATCACAAGATTCCAGATCCCTCGAGTGAAAAACACACTAGTCAGGAGATTGGAGATGAGGAATCGTTCCGTGGACTGGACGTGAGGAGAGTTCTCCAGGAACGTCATCACTTGGTAAGGAGCATGGGTAATCAACACGTTGATTGACAGCGCCAGAAGAAGCTTGACCACAAAGAAGTACGTTAATATCCTTTCGCGCAGAATCGTGAAATATTTGAAAACAAGCACCAGAAAAAGGACAAGAACAACTGTACACGGAACCAGAAACAGAATAAACAAATCCATCAATAAGAAAAAACTGTGAAGCGACAGAAAGCGCTGATTAAACACACAACGTTTGTAGGTTCTCTCCGACGAAGATTCGTTCTGGGGGGAGATAATTGGAACAGCCGTGAAAAGAACAACGCTCCAAATGTTGAAAGAGGAGGAGAAGAACCAGAGGAGGCTGGTACAGAACATGCAGCGGGCCACGGTCACGATCTCACGTGTGGGGCACAGGATTCGCATGGTCTTCTCCGCCGTCATAAACACTATGGTATAGGGTACTACAGTCTTAGTCAAGTAACTCACAAACCGGAAGCACTTGCACAGATAGATCGTTTCCCTGTGGTAGAGGAACATGATGTGTGTGGGGATGGCGATCAGACCGTTCAGGAAGTCGGCCACGGCGATGGAGAAGATGAACACGTTCGTGGACCTTCCCAGTAGGCGCTTCTTACGGATCAACGATAGAATAAAGAAGTTTCCAAAGACCAGGAAGACACAAGACATGGCGTCCAAGAAAACAATTGCGTTGAAAAAATTATTCTCTGAAGTAGACACTGCACTTTTGTTTAACTTGAACGACCAATTCATGGATGTGTTCATCCTGATTCGTTTTATTTTATGTTGTTTCTTGGTAAAAGCTGTAAAAAGAAAGGAGTATTATGACTTTAAAAATAAATGGGATTTAAAACACTAAAATCTTTAATGACATTTGAAAAAAAAATTAGGAAATAGTTCAGGAAAATACTCGAATTGTATTATACATTTTGTGTTACCAAAACACATTAGAGATAGACACGAACTAATTATACAAACTTACCTCATAATGTCTACGACATGTGGTTGTCTCAGTGGGCAATGCAGTTTGTACATTTGTGAAAAGCGACCACATAGTGCCGCATATCTAGGAAAAACAACATTTGATTAATTAGACTTTTAGTCCAACATGTCATGTTTGTCTTAAAATTTCGGAGGCTAGGCTATCATCATCCTCACTTCGTAAATCCTCTAAAACTCTTTCTCTAAATAATGATCTCTTTTCTATTTGCCGTCGCAGGCTTTACCACGTGATGTGTGAACAAGGAACAATCACACAATCACTCAAAGTCCCCTTATTACCAGAACCTCGTGAACATAAAACGCTGTAAAAGACTCCCCGGTCCCAGGATCTGCTAAAAGCCCAGCAATTCCCCAATAATTTTTTTCTACTTTGTTAGATTTTTGGATGACTATGCATTCAGAACTTTGCCTTAAGAGATTTAAAAGCATTTGTTGGCATAGACCCTTTTCTGAATTATGTCTTTAGGACTTATTCTGTGCAAAAATCCTTGAGTTCTTAACAAGTTACAAAAACCAAAATCAATACGTGGGTGATGTATCGAAGTAAACTTGACGTTGACAAAACAAGTGTAGGAATGACTTTCCATGATTAACGTATTACTACGCGTAGAAACTGAAAGAAAACGTAGCTGTATACTAGTACATGTATAAGCTTTAGTCCAGATATGTGAACCAGACCAGGCTGATCTTACGTCAATCTTACGTCTGTATGACGTACAATTCTTTCAATCTAACCAATGACGATTCAATAATTACTGACTTCGTAAGCATTAGCATTTTCTAACAGTAATTTTTTCTCAATAAAAGGCTTTAGAATCTTTCACATAGCAAAATGTGCAACACAGACAGATGCATGTTTATGTGAACAAACCTGGACCAAGGTTTCAAGCATTTTCTGGTCATACTTTCATAAAGGGTTTCACATTAGGAAGGTACTGTATCTCTACGGTGTTTTTTCAATGCCTATATGTACTAATAGAGCAAAATATCACATGATTTTTTTTTTCAGAAGGGCGTATGTTTGCATTTTCTCTAGTAAGAACACGTAGTCCTCCCACGAGCGTGCATCAATATTCTGTAATAGTTGTGTCATATTGTCAATTTTGAATATAATGGTCGGGTGAAAGTACAAATAATCAATATATTATATGGCATTCTTTTTATATTTACATCCAATCAGTAAGTTTTAAGAACTACAATACGACAATTAACTCGGTACAGTATGTTCTAACCTTGAGTTTGTCGACTATGTCATCAAAAATCGTATAAATTTTGACAAAACATTCTTCGTTATTCGTTTACTCAGGAATAGCTGCTGTTAATGTTGTGTTTTATTATTACAACTGTCCGTCCTTTAGTATCGGCACATTAGGAGAAAGAAATCAAAGCAAAACCAAGAATGGCGTGACAGAATGCAATGGTAACCATCAAAAATAAAGAATTCTTCTATTATTATCAATGTTTTTTGGCAGAACCTGTTCTGTGAGGGATGATAAAGGAGCATTTTTTGAGATAATTTAGCTGCCAGATTCTTTATATAAAAATAGGAAACATTTGAGATTGGTTTCTATTTTACAGTAGTTGTTCCGTGACAAGAAGCACTTGCTTGAATGAGTCAAGTGTTAGAATATTCTCTCTGATCAGGAAGCAAACACAGAATCTAGGATTGGCCTTTGGAGAACCCTTGATATTATAATTATTATGTTAAAGTAATATGAACTACAATTTTCATATTGAACGTTATTTTCTGTAAATTGAAAATTTTAAAATACTGAATTTTTTAGATCTGTTCATTTTCAATCGTTTCAATCCTTGATCATTTGCTAATACCGAGGACATTTAACACACAGTAGTTCACTCTGCACAAAATGACAAATATTGTGTCTGAACGCTAAGATGAGCGAGGTCGTTTCTTTTTATTAAGAATTATGATATACACGATTATCGATTTTCAAACGTCGATAAATAAGTAACACGTTTGTAGGTAATAACATGATTATCACGATTATAGATAAGTACCAAAATACTGTAGAAGTACCGTAACGAAAACTCAATGTCCAAATAAATCGGTCAGCATTCAGTTATCATCAAGGATGATGTTGCACAACTAAAAGTGCAAATAAAATAGATCAAAGGGCTAAGACTCCCTTTTTAACTTCCTTTGACAAAAGAAACAACTTTGTTAAACCTGGCATACAAATAATGCATTTTTATTTCCAAAGTTATAAGAAACACTGCCCAATAATAATACTGTTTGCTGTTTATTGCAACTTTGCAGTGTTTCAATTACAGAACAACTCGCTGCATGATCAATAATTCTTTTGACTAAACAAGTATTTTTGTGACAATGGAAATAAGTTTAGCAGTTTTATTGACTTATTGAATACTTTAATATTAAAATTAAAAATATACCTTACATTACGTAAAAGATATTAAATGCATCGTATTAGGTACGTTTTGATTTACATTTAAAATGTGTATTCATGTAGCAACAAAAATAGGGAAACACTCTGTTTTAATCTTGAATGATATACAAAACTACCAGAATCGTACATATCATACCCCCCCCCCCTCCCCCCCCCCCCCCCCAAGGTATATGATATATACGATTCTGGAAATTTTGTAGTTATTACTAATTTTAAATGACGTTTCTAATAATCATTGACAAACCACAGCGTTATTTAAAACGTGAAAAGAGTGCTCAATGTTACCAAAGATCTGAAGGTTCACAGCACCTTGTCCCTTCTCTGATCTGATACGGAGGTATTAAATGACATACTAGCCCGACATCTACTGTGTTCTGACAGTTACACCGGAACATTTCGTGTGCCATTATCATTTGGGTCTAAGTATGGTGTGACAATTCCTTTACTCGTCAAATTCATTAGTTTTTTTGTGTTGTGTGTGCGTCCGGTTTGTTTGAAAAAAAAAACCCCAAAACACCCCAAAACTACCCCTCCCCCCCCCCCAAAAAAATAAAAACCCCAAACAAACAAACAATGCCACAAGAACAAGAAGGAACTCATTGAAGACCAAATCTCAGTGTTAACCCTAGTCGTGTAAATCTCAAAACTGTACTGTATTTCTCACTTAATATTCTTGAAGGTGTAATAAATCAAATAACCGAATTTTCGATCAAAAATCTTTTAATTCTTCAAGATTATTGAACGCCTGAAAAGAGGAGTATAATTTTATCAAAATAATCCACGTATTTAATGTAGCTATCAGGAATAAAAAGATAATCATCCCTAAATTGTAAAAAAGTATTCCTGGTGGGAGATTTCTTAATGCAGTAAAACCTATTTCTCTTGAGGTATATAATTGAATCAACAAAATTGCTTTAGTTTAATTAGAAATAATGACGGTGTTTTTCGTCGTTTCGGGGGGATAGTATTCACACTTTCCTAACATTATCAATAAGATAACTCTATTTGGTAGGTGGAGCAATACTGCACGTGAAGACCGCAATTGGAGCTTATGTGAAGCTAATCAAATTGGCGATGAATTTCATTATGTTTTAGAAGGTAGTGCATTGTAACATGTAAGAAAACATGATTGTTTAGTAGATTTTTATGGTGGCATAGATCTGCCACCACTTGTCAGATAGTTATGTCGACTTGTCAGATGATTATGTCGACTTGTCAGATATTTATGTCAACTTGTCAGATCTTTATGTTGACTTGTCAGAAAAAAACCATATTGACTAGAAACTCAATATTTTGTTGTTAAAGCGTGTTAGTGCCACTAACTGCCATTAAGTTGTCATCATAATATCTGACAAGTCGACATAAAGATCTGACAAGTTAACATAATTATCTGACAGAAAAAATAGTATGGCCACTAATTTAAAGAAAATTATCATTCATATTATAAGTCGACTGGTCAAATAATGATGTTGACTTGTCAGATGTTATGTCGTCTTGTCAAATAATTATGTCGACTTGTCAAATGATTATGTCGACTTGTCAAATAATTATGTCGACTTGTCAAATAATTATGTCGACTTAAAAGATGCTAATGTCGACTTGTCAGATTCCTATGTCGACTTGTCAGAAAATATTATTTCAATTTGATGGCACAAATTGGGCGTGGAAAGGTTATAGTGTTAAATTTTTAAACACGTGGATAAGTGACAAGTCCACATAATTATCTGACAAGTCGACATAATTATCTGACAAGTCGACATCAAGATCTGACAAGTCGACATAATTATCTGACAAGTGGTGGCAGATCTATGCCACCATAGATTTTATCTTAAAAAACCAAACACTTTAAAATTTAGAACACTTATGTCATCTTCAAACAATGTAATTCTTATGAAAATGTGTATTTTAACGGTTAATTAGTAAAATATTTAATTTGGTCCGTCATCCTACGTAACAACCATCTAACATTCATTGTTGATTTATTTCTGTTTCTCTTTTGTAAATTCAGCTTTTCTTATACATTTTTTTGTATATGGTCCTTTGCACCTTATGTAACATTATATGTTTACAGTGAAAAATAAATGAAAACTTGATCTTCAGTAGTTTGCACAATTAGACAGATTCCGACGGAGTAACTATACACAATAAACGCGCGTTTCTTCAAACGATGAACTGTACTTTTAAATTTAAGTTTCATTTTTGCTGTTGCCTGTAAGTTAGGGTTTTTTTTCGAAATGTTTCAAGGAAAAACATTTTTTAAAAACCTGAAACAAGCTCAATTCAACAACTAATTTATTTTGCTGATTTAAAAATCTGACAATGCAATAAGAAACAAACGTTATATAATACTACCACATCTCACTATGGATTTAAAAGACTGGTTCCGGAGGGGGGGGGGGGTGTTAATATTTTACTACAGTTTCATTGTATTTCGTACCTTCCCATTGTTATGCAAAACATCCGCAACACCAATTGTTCAACATATTAAGAAATAATTGAACATGATTGAATCTTTGAAATAATATTCCTCTCATTCTTTAAGGGATTCACCGGAGCTTCAATATGACACTGATTCATTAAGATGAATATGGTCTTTTTTGATAACAAGTGTATCAATATTGATTTTCTAACATGGATGAAACTAGAGAAAGTGCGATTTCAAGATTTTTTTTCTCTCTAAACTATGACTGGCACAATCTGATTGATAACATGTGCGAGTTCGAGCATACTTCTAATTATCTTTATCTGAGTATTTTATTTATCTTTGATATCCACGAATTGGAATATATCAGTTAAGGAAATATTTGTAAAATTAACTGATTTTGTAAATTTCTCTATTTTAGATGACTTTTTATTACACTTTAAAATCAGGAGGTTTTTCGCAAATTAATTCAATTTTTTTTTTTGCCGTTGTAACGAAGAATATTGACCCGGGTTGAAAATTGACCCGGGGGTCATTTTTCAACGTTGAAAATTGAGACCAAAATCGTGAAATTTATACCCGGGGTCATTTTTCAACGGTATGAGAAAGATTTTTCTTAACTCTGATGACATCGACACGTTGAAAATTGATCCTGTTGAGAATTGACCCCAACCTCAGAGTTTTGATCTGAACTGGAACTTACTCTACACAGTTTAAATGTACAATCATGCACATATTTGAAAGTTTTAGTTTTAAAATGTTCATATTGTCCGATACATATGCGGACGGGCTAATTTCTTTTAGGTTGATAGGTCCAATTTATCATTTAATTTTGAGACTGAAAATATGATATCCATTTATTATCACTATACTATGTCAATAAAGCTAAGAAGATGACCGTTTGCTTCGGAATGGAACAGGCGAGTAGGGCTAGAATACTTTTTGACATAGTGACATGGTTTTCATTCCCTCATGTGACAGAATTTTAAGTTTCAACTTGTCATAATCTCTGATAAATATATCCAACAAATGTATTGCCCGTTATTGTCACTTTTAAGGCAATTCAACAGAGCCCTATTCGACAGGCACCTGGCGTTGTATTTTCTAATAATTGAAAATATAACCTCTATACTGTTTTATTGGGTAAAGGGTATATACATTTATATCAAGACAAAAGGATATAATGTCAGATACATATGCTTAATTTGAAGAAGTCAGCACCCCTGACAAAAAAATAAATGAATGGTTGTCATATTTTTATCTTTTTTATATATACTGAATTATACATATATATACTTGACAATAATTTTTCATAAACTTAATTGTCGGATTAACTTTATTGAAGCACCATCCAATTTTCTGAATATGTAGAGTCATAGTTCTTTTAAAAAAATGCAATTTATTTCTATCATTTTGAGTTTTCAATTCCATCAAATTAGATACACAGGCAACTGACGTAATATATTTCCTCAAAATTAAAAACATGTGGCATACAGCAAAAATGTTATCAATTTTAAAAAAAAAGTAGGTTTGCATCTAAATATACAGTCGGAGGATGGTTGATCTAATTATATTAATGGTATACATGAAAAGGCATGCAAAAAGTTGAATATATTAAGATTACTCAAGCATACTATTGATAGATAAACACTTGTTAAAATTCGTCTTTTATCAGACCTAGACTGGAATATGGTGATGTTGTTTGGAGCAGCTGTATCAAGGAAAATTCGAATTGCTTAAACATGTACAAATTGAAGCAACCAGGACAGTGACAGGGATCAGAATTAATTCTTCTAAAATCATTTTATATAGTGAGCTTGATTAGGAAACCTTACAATCTCGAAGGGATAAACATAAACTAATTATATTCTACAAGATTATAAATGGTTAAACACCACAAAATATGTTAGATTGAATTCAATCATATTTTCTAACTGAACATACATGTACTCTTAGGTCAAATGAGCTTTTTTTTTTTTATCTACCACTATATACTTATTACAATAGCTTTGCTCCGTCTACATGTAAATTATGGAATAATATTCATGCAGGAAAGAAAATTCCATCAACTTTATCTTTCTTTAAGTCAAAACTTAATTAAAAAACAAAATATACCTAAAGCTTACAAAAATTTCAGTTAAGGCAATAGGAAATATTATTTTACGTCAATTACGGAATAAAGCTAGTAAAGCTTACTTTAAGGATTTTTTTAAACTGATGGGAGTCGATGTTTATAGTGTAGGTCTGAATCTGAAGGAAATGTGATTTTCCCCCTGGATATCCAAGGAGACGAACTTTTTAAACAACTTATTGACATTAGTGTACCTTTTTATATGAACTATATACTTTATGGTAGTTCTGATTTTTCATATAGATAAAACTGTAAAATTGTTTCCCATGTTTATATTTATATTAGAGCTCCAAAGCGTTTTTGATTCTCTTAGGTTTCACGATTTAAACCTATTTAAGAATTATAAATGTATATTTACTTAATATATAGCCCCCTTTTATTTACTGTTCTTTTCAAATGGGTTGGATCATGAAAATGTCATTCTTATGTTTATATCCCTGCAAGTATAAATGAAGGTGATAGGTTTGTTAATGTAGGTGCGAGTCAACATGTATACCAACAATAAGTCATACAATCATATATGATAAATATTCAGATAATTATTTAATATTCAAGTATCCCCTGTCTTATATGCACATACATGTTATATCAATAATATTCTGTAAACTTGTAATACTATATTCTTATGACTATAGATAATTTCTTCTTGACTTTGTATGTTTGAAAGGGTTTACATAGGCTAAGACTCTTATCCAATCCATTCAATAATTTGATCATTCCGTTCAATAAAACACGTTTTAATTGATTTAATAATGTAGGTGGCTGTGATAGGAAGGTCAATCATCTACTCCAACGCTGCTGTATGATCTTCTTCTTCATATTTCTATTCAAAAAATGCAATTTGCCTATTTATTGACGAAAACAATTACTGTTAGTATTTATGATAAATTTTTGTAATCAAAGCAATTTAGAAACTATTAAAGCAAAATTATTTTATTGTCATCCTGTACAAAAATTAGGTTGCTAACTTGCTACAGATTCCATGAAGGAGAATTGTTTATGCCTAAAAAAAAATCAGCGATTTGATGATATTTAGTTACCCTAGTAACCACGTAACAAATAACATTTTTAAAAAAATGGCTTTCAAGATAAAGTTACTACAGCATTGTTCATGAAAGAGAACATGTGAGCATATCATCATTTTGTACACTGTTATTGGCTGGATAGGTGTGAATACAAAATTCAGATAATAACAGTTTTAACAAACTGAGTGGGTGCGAGCACAAAAATCTCAATATGACATACTCTAAATTTTGTATTTGCACACACCCAGAAAATCTACAAGAACAATATCAAAGTTTCAATTTACTGGATGAACGTAAAACCAAAATTAAACAATATGATGTATTGTAATTTTTAAAATATTTACATTTGTACACTTCTCCAGCGAATTTAAAAATTGGAGTTTAACTGCATTGAATATTTTAACGTGTAATTATGTATATGTCAAGGGGTAGCTGATATATAATATTCTGGGCTACATTTGGGAACAATTAAGAACTCCAAGACCTTTTGTGGAAATGACGCTAAATATTTATTGTTGTATTTGTATATTGAATAAATGGTTTCCTCAAGTACAGCTAGGTGATCTATAATCATATAAAATTATAACATTACTAAAACACTCTCATTCTCTACATTCACTCATTAAATTTATTTTTAGTTAAATAATATTTGAATTACACATATTTGATTAAAATAACCCACCAAGTATAACAGCAATATGAACTGAGATAATAGTCGGGTTGACAAGCTACATGTATGAAGCTTAATAATTCAACCGTCTGTCTTGGGTGGCGTCGTGACATTAAATCAAAGTTCGGGCTAAAAATTCAATAATGCAAACAGACATGCGCTCTCACTCACTTAAACCCGTAAAACCAGTCTAACACACCCATTCATTCACTGATCCACCCGCCAAACGTAACCACGTGACCTCTCGTACTACTATCATACTATGAATGATTGTATGAATGAATGAAGCGGTGTGAATGTAAACAAATGAACAATGGGAAATGAAAACATGAAATGTTGAAATAAGTGAACACAAATATGAATGCTAATTAACTAAAACAATTAATCCTTTGACATATACAAATATTCTTAAAAAAACATATATTTTTCAAAGAAATATATAGATATCACACAAAACAGCAATTATACGCGAAAAGTTATTACATATTTAAAGTGATAATATGTAAATTAAAAAATATTCATTTATAAAGTCTCATTTTTAACCCCCCCCCCCCCCCCCCCGTTGAAACATATAAATATAAAGAATAAATATGTATAAACTGATAATTTTTAATTAAATAAACTCAAGTTATAATATTGATTCGTTATTTTGTGCTTCTTTGCTGTTGAATTTTGAACCGGTTTCATGATCAAAATTCCACGATGAAGGTCAATTTTTTTACGGATTAGGGTCTTTATTCAACACCTTTCGTCTCATTATTCAACGTGGAAAAATGACCCCCGGGTCAATTTTCAACCCGGGTCAAAATTCTTAGTTACACCGTCGCCAATTCCTTTTAAAATCAATGAATTTTTTTTAATTTGAATGTTTCATATCTTAAAGGTTTTTCCCAAAGATTGACTTTTTTATTTAAAAAATAAAACGTCTGGATAAGTTCATTTGATATATACAGATGCATTTCATAATCTAAAAAAAACATCAAGGGACTTAAAGGCCTTGACGGTCACCTGAGTACCATAGCTCTTAGATGGACCTGTCAGGGAGTCTCGTGTTTGCATTTTAAAACTTCATTTTGGAGTCTAAATCCTAATGGAGACTCCTCTGATTGTTATTCCCGCTTTTACTATTTGATGTTTGCAAACATCAGTTCATGAAGGAGAAAGGGGCAGGAGTGGGGGGGGGGGACCTCAGATTATCTACCTGTATACCCTCGCTCCATGGGCCAAAATTGTAAACATTGGTAAAAAGACCTTTAATGGGCAATCTTTTAGATACTAAGTTTCATTAATAATGCACATAACATGCATACAGTTCATTGCTACTAGCACAGAACATAAAAGTACATTTCTTAAAATAGAACAAATTTGTTATTTAATACTGACCCAGGGACCATTAATATCACAATTAGGTAGAGGGCTTCATGAACATCATAACTTTTCTCAAACATATACTGGAGAAGAGATGAAGACTTTTTAAAGATTTAATAAAACCAATCAAAGTACTAAAGTATTTCGGGAGTTGATTTTTATTGGGGTTTTTTCTTTTGTTTTTGGTTTAATTTTTTTTAGCTATAATCGATGATATGTTATTTTGCTTGGCAAGTAGCTCCTTAGCTGTATATGAATAATATTGCGCACATTTTTATATGAATTTTAAGCCTTTCCAAAGAAGAATTTCGAGCTACATGTACAGACGGAAAAAAAGCAAACAAAAAAATCATATGCATCATGTTGTGTAATATTTAAAGATAGAATTAACACCATCAAATTCCATGATAAGACGCACAAACCACGAAGACAGACGAATAGCGATACTGAGGTGAACTAAAAAGTCATATAGGACATATAAGAGTATACCGGTATATACCCGTTTAAAAAAAAAACTGTTGTTTAAATATAAATAATAAGGAATCATTCTTTGAATATTAGTAGGTAATCAAATACGGTCGGACGTGATCAAATCTACCATACAACTCTTTGGGGTTTATTTGATTTGATTACCCCTGAGAGTATTTGACCTCAACAAATGATTTCTTATTCCTTAAATCATATAAAATACCTTTTCTAGTCCAAATGCCACTTAGCTATCATTGATAGTATATCTAAATAAAATATTCTCTCATGTTTATCTTCAGTGTGAAAAACAGAACCTCGTTCTCTTTAAATTCAATGCATATATGAGACAGATCCCTTTTTTATTGCTTCTGCACGAGAAACTGTTGATCATGCCATTTTGATTGACAATAACACACACAAAGACCTAGAACTTTGTGAAGAACTTGTATGATAAACTTATATGGTTTCTATTGGTTATTATTGCCAAAGATATCGCCGGTGTAACGAAGAATTTTGACTCGGGTTGAAAATTGACCCGGGGGTCATTTTTCAACGTTGAATATTGAGACCAATGGTGTTAAATAAAGACCCTAATACGTTGAAAACTGACCCGCATCGTGGAATTTTGATCATGAAACCGGTTCAAAATTCAACAGCGAAGAGGCACAAATTAACGAATCAATATTATAACTTGAGTTTATTTAATTAAAAATTATCATTTTTACATATTTATTCTTTAGATTTACATGTTTACATGTACATGTTTCAAAGGGGGGGGGGGGGGGGTTAAAAATGAGACTTAAATGATGATTTTTTAAATTTGTTTTTAAGAATATTTGTATACATAGTTACACGTTAAACTACTCAGTTCAGTAGAACTCCTTTTTTTAATTCGCTGGAGAAGTGTACAAATATAAATAATTTTAAAAAAATTACAATACGTCATATTGTTCAATTTTGGTTTTACGTTCACCCAGTAGATTGAAACTTTGATATTGTTCATTGTAAATTTTCTGGGTTGGTGTAAATACAAAATTTATAGTATGTTGTATTGAGATTTTCGTGTTTTCACCCACACAGTTTGTTGAAACTGAGACTATCGGAATTTTGTATTCACACCCATCCAGCCAAGAACAGTTTACAAAATTATGATATGCTAACATGTACTCTTTCATGAACAATGCTATAGTAACTATATCTTGAAAGCCGATATTTTTTTTAGTGTTTTATTTGTTCCGTTAGGATAACTTCTAATGTAACTAAATATTATCAAATCGCTAATTTTTCTAGGCATAAACAATTCTACTTCATGGAATCTGTAGCAAGTTAGCAACCTAATTTTCGTACAGGATGACAATAAAATAATTTTGCTTTGAAAGTTTCTAAATTGCTTCAATCACAAAAATTTGAACGTAAATTTACTAACAGTATTTGTTTTTGCCATTAAATTGGTAAATTGCATTTTTTGAATAGAAATTTGTAGTAGAAGATCATACAGCAGCATTGGGGTATATGGTTGACCTTCCTACCAAAGCCAAATTTAATTTAAACGTGTTTTATTGAACGGAATGTTCAAATTATTAAATGGATTGGATAACAGTCTTATCCTATGTAAACCCCATCAAGCATACAAAGTCAAGAAGAAATTATCTATGGTCATAAGAATATAATATTACAAGTATACAGAATATCATTGATATTATGTGTATAAAAGACAGGGGATACTTGAATATTAAATAATTATCTGAATATATACCATATCTGATTGTAAGACATATTGTTGGTAGACATGTTCACTCACACCTACATTAACAAACCTATCACCATCATTTATACCTGCAGCAGGGATACAAACATAAGAATGAGGTTTTCATGATCCAGCCCATTTGAAAAGAACAGTACATAAAAAGGAACTATATATATTAAGTAAATATGAATGTATAATACTTAAATAGGTTTAAACAGTGTAAGTTAAGAAAATCAAAACGCCTGGGAACTCTAATATAAATATAAACATAGGAAACAATTTTACAATTGTATCTTAATAAAAATTCAGAACTACCATAACGTATATAGTTCATATAAAAAGGTACACTAATGTCAATAAGTTGTTTGAAAAGTTCGTCTTTTTGTTGAGTGTATCTTGAAAACATCTAGGGAAAAATCACATTTCCTTAAGATTCAGACACAGTATAAACATCAACTCTCATCAGTTAAAAAATCCTTAAATATGTAAGCTTTACTAGCTTTATTCCGTAATTGACGTAAAATAATATTTCCTATTTCCTTAACTGGAGTGTTTGTAAGCGCTATGTATATTTTGTTTTTTAAGTTTTGACTTAAAGAAAGATGAAGTTGATGAAATTTTCTTTTCTGCGTGAGGATTATTCCATAATTTACGTGTAGAAGGAGCAAAGTTATTGTAATAGGTATATAGTGGTAGATAGTTAGAAAGCTAATTCGACCTAAGATTATATGTATGTTCAGTTTGAAAATATGATTGAATTCAACCTAACATATCTTGTGGTGCTAAACCATTTATAATCTTGTAGAATATAATTAGTTTATGTTTATCCCTTCGAGATTGTAAGGTTTCCAAATTAAGCTCACTATATAAAATGATTTTAGAAGAATTAACTCTGATCCCTGTCACTGTCCTGGTTGCTTCAATTTGTAAATGTTTAAGCAATTCGGAGTTTCCCTCGATACAGCTGCTCCACGCAACATCACCATATTCCAATCTAGGTCTGATAAAAGACGAATTTTAACAAGTGTTTACATGTATCTATCAATTGTGTGCTTGAATAATCTGAATATATTCAACTTTTTGCATGCCTTTCCATGTATACCATTCATATAATTAGATCAACCATCCTCCGACTGTATATATAGATGCAAACCTACTTTTTTTAAATTGATAACATTTTTGCTGTAGAGGGTATATGTTTTTAATTTTGAGAAAATATATTACGCCAGTTGCCTGTGTTTCTAATTTACAGGTAAAGAATGGAGTTGAAAACTCAAAATATAGAAATGAATTGCATTTTTAAAAAGAACTATGACTCTGCATATGCAGAAAATTAAATGGTACTTCAATAAATTTAATCTGACAAGTTTATGAAAAATTATTGTTAAGTCGTAAAAAAAATAATTAAAACATGTATAAATATGTATATGCTGTGTATATATGTATAATACAGTATATATAAAAAAGGATAAAAATATGACAACCATTCATTAATTATTTTGTCAGGGAAATATTCTGACTTTTTAAAAGTTAAGCATAGGTATATGACATTTTATCCTTTTATCTTAATATAAATATATATACCCTTTACCCAATAAAACAGTATAGAGGTTATATATTTTCAATTATTAGAAAAATATACAACGTCAGGTGCCTGTAGAATAGAGCTCTGTTGAATTGCCTGAAAAGTGACGGTAATGGGCCATACATTTATTAGATATATTTATCAGAGATTATGACAAGTTTAAATTTTAAATTCTGTTACACGAGGGAATGAAAACCAATTCTATGTCAAAAAGTGTTCTAGCCCTACTCGCCTGTTCCATTCAGAAGCAAACGGTCATCTTCTTAGCTTTATTTACATAGTATTGTAATAATGAATGGATATCATATTTTCAGTCTCAAAATTAAATGTTTAATCGGACATATCAACCTAAAAGAAATCAGCCACGTCCGCATATATATCGGACAGTATAAACTTTTTAAAACTGATACTTTAAAATATGTACATGAATGTACATTTAAACCGTGTAGAGTAAGTTCCAGTTCAGATCAAAACTCTGAGGTTGGGGTCAATTCTCAACAGGATCAATTTTAAACGTGTCGAGCTCGAGGTCATCAGAGTTAAGAAAAATCTTTCTCATACCGTTGAAAAATGACCCCGGGTATAAATTTCACGATTTTGGTCTCAATTTTCAACGTTGAAAAATGACCACCCGGGTCAATATTTAACGTTGAAAAATGACCCCCGGGTCCATTTTCAACCCGGGTCAATATTCTTCGTTACACCGGCACAGTGAACATACCAGTATTAAGTTATAGTGAAGAGCTCCCCGAACACCTAATCTATATACTAAAACTTAGCTTGTGAATTGATAAACAAAATATATGTTCTCAAATGTTTTTAGGTAATAAAGTAACAATATAATTCAAAAGTTACGAAGTCAATGTTTGTTTTCTTCCCCTAAGGTGGTTTTCCTTTGGGAGCTTTTTCTGTCTCAATTGTTAACGCACTTACTTGATTCAGTCATTATTAACTGTCTTAGATAAAATATTAATTTTTTCAACTGTAATAAAATAAGTATTTAAAAAAATACTCGTGTAACTATAATAGAATGAGGAATAAGATAACTGTATGATAACTAAAACAATTTTAAAACACAGAGAATTCACAGTGCTTCGTGTCCATGGTGTCTCTATTACAAATATTCAAAATGTATATCTGATGCTTTATTTCAAAAATAAAATCTACTCAATCTACTCTACTTTGAATAATCATTCAAAAGCGAATCATGTTTCGTGCAAAAATGTATAAACACAAAAATGCTTACTTACATGCTTTCACCGTGTTGAACACCAAGTGCATAAAAATTCAATTACTTGAGATTTTTGGAATATGTTGATAGCCAGGAGCTATCGAAGCACAAAATTAATTCGATGAAATCTTTGCTAAAAGCCGTCTTACTGCCATCACAGTCTTTAGGAAATCGATTCGCCGTACAGCACGTCTCCTTTGTAATTCACAGATATCTACCAAAATAGGGGACAACACTCGGAAGCTTGAGATGGCGAAATGTTTCATTGATGGCAGTCTAATCATTATTGTCCAAATGTTCATAAAAAGAGACATATTGTAAGATCGTAGCCTCGTTATATCATCCAGGAAGTGTCCTAACTAGAAACAAATGTATTAATGGTACACGCTAAGTCCTGTGTACTATATGTACGATGTATTAAAAAAATTTAATACAGTCTTATGCAAAAAATCAATCGATGTTTGAAAATACATTTAGCTTAATGTGTCATTTGTTAATTCCTTTCCCCGTTTTCTTTCGATATAACTGATTTCGTGAAGAAGTGTTCCTTCCCTATTAAAGGCATTTCAAGAGGAAGGGAATAGTTCTTCCTAAACAATAGGTTTTTTAAACAGAATACGAAATGAAAAAAGAAAAATTGATCAGCAATTTACATGTAAATGAAAAAAGTCATCCATAAAAATTTTAATATGCTATGTGAAAAGCCTTCATTTATCTGAAAGTTGACTTTGCCTAATCGATGAACGGTTTTGAAACTTGAAGGCGTGAAATTATTAAGAGAATGATAAAGTGATACCACTTTGGAATCTTTGAAGAATAGACACAAAAAAACGTCAAAATATTTTACAACTTTGTTTATTTGCGTTTTACATTTGTCAAAATAACAACAATATTTGTAACAACAATGCTTTAGTTCTTTGCGAACTATCCCAATAACAACTTTTCTATAAATGATGTTATGTACATGTAATAATTAACACAATCAGACAAATACATCAGTAACCCATTATATTATCTACAAAAGTCAAGTATAAGCGGATGATTTCAATTGAGTTTTTTTGGAACCCCAAATACTCCAATCCAAGATTCATTATATTCGAAACCATCCTTGTCTGGTAGTTAAGGGCTATCATACATAGAACAAAACAATGTATGCACTTAAGGATAGGACAGATTGAACAATAATGAACCAGACCAATGAATTGTAAATGTATAACTGAATTGCGTTATTTAATAACGATTGTCCTTGATACCTAAAATATCCTCAACATGTTACGAGATATTTATAAGGGATACAAATATGCATTCAGTAAAGTTATCATATTTGATTGCTCCTTAAAAAATATGTCGGATGTTGGTAATTACGAAAAGTACAATGTATGTATAAGGAAGAAAGACAAAGTTTCTTCCACGTTGTAAGGAGGGGGGGGGGGTACCAAGAGTTCCTAACTCTGCTCCAAGTCCTGGGGCGAACTGCTACTCGTGTGGGACCCAGGACCTGCTCTGAGGCTATTGAAGGCTTTCTCCACCCGACTCAGTTTCTGTAGTAGCTGGTTTATCTCGTTTGTTCTCTCGCGTTGGGTTTTTGGAGTGTCGTTCTGCAGTGACTCAGTCGATTTTTCCATGTCAGTGGACCCGTCCCCATCTTCTACGAAATCCTCGTACAACCTGTTTATCTGGTGTTTTAATGTGATTAGATCATCGTTGTTCTTTGGACTAACTGTACTTCTTTCTTTCTCCAACAAAATTCTGTAAGAAAAAAAAATCATACTTGAAGTTAAATGGACAAAAAGGTATCGTAAATTCACCATGGACTTTAACAAAAAGGGTTGAAGTTATGTATAGGTAAAGAAATAAGAATTTTATTGCTTTTTGGTAATTTGGAGTTGCATATACCGTTTGTACTGTTGTATGCTTGTGTGGACATGCTGGAGTTTAGAGATGACGGCCCTGGTTTCGTGAGTGTCCAGCTCCCTGCTAGTTCTGTCCTCTTTGGACGCTGTAGGACTCTTCTCCAGAGTAGTCAATGAACCGTGCATTTTACTCACTTCCTCCGAAATTTCAATTAAAGAGTTTCTCAGTTTACCGATTTCATCATCTTTTTCTATCAGAATCCTACAATGTACATTTGCAATACCAGAACATATAACTATTGAACCCTGTAGTTCCGGATAATTGTGCATATAAAAAAATGAAAAACAATCCTTTGCAAACATCAAATGGTGGATGAACAATAAAAACTAACAAAGCAAGTCTTATTCCTAACTGCAAAAAAGCATAACTGTCCTGTGAACAATTTGTCCATTTATTCATAGGAAAGTTCTGCTGATGAACCTTTTTTGTCATTTACCAAGGAATTACTACTACATCTATCCAATTTGCTTTCAGCTATTTCTACTTTCTTTACAGCAAAATAACGATTTATTAACTGGGACAAGATGGAACAAATCAAATAGAAAGTGAATGAGCCCTGTTATATTAGCACTTCGGTTTTTAAGGAGGCACTTGTAAAGATGCTACATTTCAACTACCAAAAACCAATATCAATTTTGCCAAGTTAATCTTCCTTTCTACTGTGCGACAAATTCCTCATTCATTTATTGTAAAGGTAATGAACAATAAATTTGTGTTTCCTCATCTCATAACATCTGTTTGCTTTATACATATATGCACATGTAGCTCACCAGCTTGTCAATTTATTAAACTGTTATTATAGTGTATACAAATATGTGTATGCACGCGAGTGGTGCTTACATCCCTAGTTCTCTGTTCTTCTCCTCCAGCAGGTCGGCGCTCTCCTCGATCTGGATGATCTTGTTGATGAGAATGTCGATGTTCTTCCTCTCGTCTGCGGCGCCATTTAGCGTCAGAGTGGTCCTCGTGCGCTCGCTGAGATTCGCGTCTGCGCAGAGTCGACGGTGGAGGGCGGTAATGGAGGCCTTCAGTTTGGACACCCCGTCCACTATCATCTGTTCCAGCTCCGCCTTTTCTCGCAGCGTGCTGTAACATAAAGGATATGGGCTCGATATAGGTATATCGTGTAAAAGATATTCAGCGATTGCTGATTGAATGAAAAGTGGGTAATGTTCTACAAATGTCAATGTAAATGTTTTGTAGATTAACTGAACAAGCGTTTTAATGTTGAATCTTTTTTGTGTGCGAGAAATGTTTACGGGGTACGTGTAAGCCTCGGGATCGCAAATATTTTTCGCCGCAAACACAGGCGCGTCGCATCGAGGGGGCTGCCCTCTTCCTCTTTTTATTGTAGCATATCTAAAACTGAAATATCAGGAGATGGGCCAGCAACTTTTTGAAAGTGAAAATAAGGTATTTAACAGTGAAATTGTAGAGAGAGGAATTTATAGGTATAGCCCCCCCCCCCCCCCCCCCGGAATTTTCATGATCTGTAATATTTTTTTTTTGCTTGTCAATATTTTTTTGAATGAGTCTGCACCCGCCCCCACTTTTAAAAACGATGTTCCGTGTATAAAGCAAGTCGTCAGTTGTGCCTGGTGAATCATACATTTTGTTCGCGAAAACTAGTTACCGCATATCTCCGGTAAATCGCGATATAAAGTGAAAATATGTTGGTTTACAGTACTTCCGGTCTGACGTACGTATTGAGGTTTTCCTCTAATTCTGATTCAAGTTCTACAATCTTGCCCTCCATCCCTTTCTTTTGTTTGTTGTACTGTTCTTCTAGTTTCTCTACTTGTTTATCCTTTGCTGTTTTTGTTATTGGCTGCAGTCCCTTTACTCTGTTGATATGAATTATGGTAACATGGTTTACACAATAAAGAATGCACCATGAAACAGTAGCATAAATATTCATGTTTTCTTAAGGAAGCTCGATGTCGACAATTTACCTAAAATTTCTTACTATTATTTGTTAACCTTTAAACTATTATTAATTAAAGATTAACTCATTAAAATTTGACGTTTAAATTTAGGTATTTTCCTATTATTTTATATAGAGCTCTTCTTCTAAAGGAGATCAATAGAGAGTAAAAGTGGACCCGAACATCGATCCCTCTTAACACAATAAAAATTGTTCAGCGTCCATCTTCAGCACAAACCTTTCTTGTTCCCGTCGCAGCTCCGATATCGTGTGACGTAGGCCGGTGTTTTCTTCAGCCAACCTTAGAAAAGTACAAGACGACTATCACAGTGACCTTTATACACTACAGTTTATCTTCAAATAAAACCTCTGCAAAAATATACATGAAGATGTGTCTGACTTTTGAGCTACGACTACGCAATCGGTGCACATTTCGCTTTAAGCCAGTGTCATCTTAACTCGTCTGACGCAAGAAAAAGATAGTTATGTCCTACTAAAAGACCGAAGACAAATGGTTCCATTTCACTATTATACATGTACTTTTGATAAGAATTACTTTTTTGATCTATTTTAATAAAATTCATAGACTTCATAGGCGTCGGAACCGGGGGGGCTAGGGGGGGGGGGGGGCTAGGGGGGGCTAGGGGGGGGGGGCTTAGCCCCCCGACTTTTTTGGCAAAGTTATACCTAACCATTAGAAACATAGCATGATAGAGGGTTCAGCCCCCCCCCACACTTTAGAAGCATAGTTGCCCCCCCCCCCCCCAATTTCATGATTTTGGGAAAAAAAATTGGGTAATTTTTTTTTTTTTTGGAAGTATAGGTATCCCCCCCCCCCACATTAGGATTTCCATGATGTTGGGAATTACTTTTTTCTCAATATTTCTGAGGATTAGTCTAGCCCCCCCCCCCCCCCCCCCACTTTCAATTTGCTTCCGATGCCAGTGGACTTGATGAGAGTATATCAACCCCGGACTTCGTCTTCGGTCGATATACTCTCATCAGGTCTGTAAAACCATGCATTGACTTCACCAAAAGGCTATAAAATGTAATTGTAGATCATACTTTAATGAACACAATTCTAGTGATCAACAAACCGTTTTAGCTCTGAGGACTGTGATGCCTTCTGGCGCAACAACTCCATCTCCAATCCTCGGACTTTTTTGATAATTTCTTTAAAGTCATCGGAGTCGTCGGGCTTTTTCGTCATCATGGTAGGGGAGCGGTCGTGTGTAATAGCGAGGCCCGTGCTTTCCCGCGCTATTTCGGACAGTTTTTGTATTTTGAGGTTTTCAAACAGACGTCCGACAGCTTTGTTGAGGTTCTTCACCTCATCGTTGTCCTTTTCCACTGTTTGTATTCTTCTTATCAAAAAACAAATATCAAATATATATTAATATCAAAACAAAAAAACTTACACGCTCAGATCAATTTATTTGCCTTTCATATTATATCTTATATTTAGATTTTGTATACCATAGCTATATACTAACAGTGTCTTAACCATGAGTCACTTAATAATTCAAATCAAATGGACTCATGTGTTTGTGCTCCACTTGAGCATACGATGGTGGTTTTTTTGGTTGAAAATAATTTTAGTTTAAAAAAAAAGAATCCAAACACTGAAATGCTGGAGGGCCGAATTGATATGTAGTATAGAGTCTGATAAAAGAGGAAACAAGATCCAGACCACACATTTATGCCACAATTAGCACACCTGTCTATGTATGTATCTACATGTACATGTATATATCGTAGAAACACAGCAAACTACATACCGCTTAGAACCGAAATCAATAAATAGGAAACAAAAGTTATATACTTTACGATAAGGAAAAATAATATATTTTATTAAAATTAGCATCACGGGTATGTTTTAAAAAGAGAACCGTTTGCTTTTGTTCCCCGAATGATCAGTTTTATTCAACCCACATGTACTAAGTAATGCATCGATTGTAAGTCAAGTTTTGTTTGTAAACAACTTTTGTACATCACTATCTAATTGATATGATTATGGCCTAATTTACCGGGAAAACTACTGCAATGCCTTCTATCATACACATACTTAGCATAACCATCGTTTAAAAGCTTAAACAAAATTTGATATAAAAATCAGACCAAGCAGCTCTAAAAGTATTTAATAGTTATTCAATTCCGTGTCTTAAAAGTTGAATACAAAGTAAAATTAATACAATTGAGTATCAAATATTTTGTTATGAAAAAAAAATAGCAGGATAAAATTAACACAAATTGAAATTTCTGCTTGCTTAATCCTTGAAAAAGTAATTGTTCTGTTTGGTTCATTGTTAAGAAGTCAGTGAACTAGTACTGGGTCCTAATCAATCTAATCACGCCAGAATGGAAGGCCTTGGAAATCACGGCCTGGCAGTGAGACACACTATACAATTACCCCAGACCAGGAAAAGGGTCTCACTTACAGAAACCTGAGACAGGGTTGTGATCCTTACGCCAATGAAAGAGAACAATCTCTTGTTTATAATGCTTATCTAGTTTTTAACAATGATCATAGACATATATGGTATTTTTCTGAATGATATTTACTCCAGCAATAATAATTAATGGTTAATAAATTTATTTATGCTAGTCTTTGGAGATTTCATTTTTTATCGATCATTGGAGAAAAAAATCATGTAACCCGCTCACACGGGTTTTGTATTTTTTCTGCATGTCGCCACATTCATATTCCGCAAGAATAAACGGTATTCTTCATGTGTAATTCACACTCATATTGGTTTTTTTGCAAATTTTATTGTTTTGTACAGTTTTTTTTATTTCATTTTAATTTTACAATTTAACGACAGTGCATAAATCATGTTGTACAATGTATTTATAAAAAACAGTAAACTCAAGTTTGGGGGAAATCAGCTACCAGCTCCGATGAAACCCGTGGGTTATGGAACTAAACTTCTCTAACTTCGCTCAAAAAAATAAAACACGTGATATAGAAGTAAGATGCTTACCTCTCCTTCTTGGGGTCCGCTATCACGGAGGTGGTGGAGCGCTTTGGTTTGTCTGTCTGTGGGTCTGATGGCGGTTTACTGATCGCCTTACTGCTAGAACTCTATAGACAGAAAAAGAACCCTGAACGTCTAATATGAAGTCTTATTGTAACTTTTTTTTATTTGGTAGAGTCTTTCCTATACTTACTGAGAGAAATTCTTTCTTGAGGTGAATGAATCCCGATTTCACGTTTTTGAATAGTCCTTCCTTTTTCAGTGCCTTTTCCAGTCCTGTAAGAGTTTGGCGAACCTCGGCAGCCGTTGCATCACCGCTAATGACCTGAAAACAAGTCAAATGGTTTGGTTCCATTTGAAGAGGACTAAGGGGAAGCATTTGGGCAATTGATACTGTTACTAATACCAATGATTTCAGTAATATCTAGACTATAGTATACGCGCTGATTACAACGATAAGCATACTAAGTAATACATTGGATCCGAGACTTACCCTAATAGAAGTGAGTTTGAACTTGTGGAATTCCTCCGCTACAACCCGAGAGTGGAGGGCTTTCTTTTGTGTCAGGAGATCCGCCAGGTGCTGCTGAAGGAAGTTCACCTTCGATTTGTAATTCGCCATCTGAAGATTAACAAAAATTAATCTTAAACTTTTTGAAACAACAGTGATGAAGCTGTCCTGCTCTGCAAATTTCCGTTCACAATACCGGTATCAAGTACATGTATTGGTGTATGTTGGGGGTGGTGATTATAGTGTACGGTTATTAAGGTATGAATGGTACACTAACCACTAAGACTAGGAGGCTCAGTGTATCTATGAGCAATGTACTGTCAGTTTAAACTAAGAACTAAGTCTTGAATGTCACAGTAGATTTTATGTTTTTCAATACCAACTCAAAGCGCTTGGAATACAATTACAGCTATCAGATATCTAGCAGGAGAGGGCAAGTTCAGAAAACGAGAGTGAACAAAGGCTCAATTAGTACCGTTTGCCAAAATAATAAAAATTATCAAAAAAGACAAAACGCAAAGGGACAGTAGAGGTTATCTCACGTGGGTATATTACACGACTTCCTGTTGTATGGAATAAAAAAATAACAAGCCATGGACCGACGGGCTACCGGATACTTCTTATCTTTGTCCCACAGCAAGAGACTTACAGACTTTACAGACGTCATTTCATTATATTTACATTCTACTGTGTTTTTCCATTAAATTCCGTGATGTTTAAATGCCTCTAAATGCAACACCTATTCACTGCGTATGAATTTACATGTAATTTACATAAGTAGTTCTCAAACAGTGATTTCTATGTAATCGGTTAAAAAATGTATTTCATAAATGTTGTCAAAACACCATGATTTATAATTATTCAACAAAACAGTTGACTTTATTGTTAAAAGCAACATTTCAATAGTTATTTTTCATGGATTATATTTTCATGCTCGTCGATCTCATCTCAACGGTCTCTGTGAAAACCAGTTTAAACCGGTATTACAAATCAGCTGTTCTTGCTGTTACTAATTTACTCCCTCCGTGGTCTTCACTTTATATCGATTTATTTCAGTAAACAATTGATTTCTTCAGTAAGGGAATGTAAATATAAGCATTAAATGATTTATTTTTGACGTCGTCGTGTCAATAACTGCCGTCAGGTGAGCAGACAAATTATCATAACGCGCTAACGCGCGTTATTCAATTTGTCTGCTCACCTGACGGCAGTTATTGACACGACGACGTCAAAAATAAATCATTCAATGCTATAGTATTCAGCATGGTAAAAGCTTCGGGATTTCTACCATAGAACATTACCTAAATGTTTTCATCAAATCATAATTTATTTAAACTCGTATGTCTGTGTATATTAATTCAGGATATTGTGTCTTTCATTTCAATATTTGACCTTTTTAAGGAATCTTCTTCAAGATAATTTTTCCATTTTGACACACTGAAAGTATATTCCTGAATAATCAATTATTGTTAAAAGAATATTAAGAAATAGTGATGATGATGATGGTGAAAGCATTTACACTTATAAAGTGTAGAAAAATGTTTGAATTGTACCTTCTTTGTGTTTTTTTTAAAATCAAAATCTTCATTTTTTGTTTGCTATCAAATTAATGATTTTTCTTCGGGTATTCTAAAGCTCTTTACTCCCTGTAGAATCTCGTATTATATTTAGGAAATTAATTGGGATTGCAAAAACTTAAAACCAATAAAAACGACATTGTGAAGAAACACTGTGGATCTTTATGCCAGGACATAAATGCCCCTTCGAAAATCAAAAATAATTCTCTGCTTAATTTAGTTTCAAAATCTAACTTTAAGAAAAATGAAGTCCCATTTCTTCTATAAAAGCTAACTTTAAGAAAAATGAAGTCCCATTTCTTCTATAAAAGCTGTCGTAACCAGTCAAAATTCTCTGCCGTGGCATGCATCATTATCTCTTATGTCGTGTTTGTAAAAATATGTTTTCAATGTACATTTGTTCGATTTTTTTCATTTTTTTATTTATAGCCAATAAGTTTAAAGATCTTTTTTCATTTAAGATAAATTTTGCCAATTAAAATCCACATTATGTGAAACGTGGTGGAAAATTTATTCGACAGAATTAAACGGACCATAAATATTTCATTACATAATTTTATATATATAAATGTAAATGAATATTGGTGAGATCTATCAGTTTTACAAAGCAAATACAAACATTGCCTTATTATCATACATGTAGTATAACAATCCATTCAACTGCAAGTCTTATAATTTCGTCTGCATTGTTTACTATCTTCCAGCAGTCACAGGCATGAACAAGAGGCCACGCAGACATTGCAATATAAATGTTAGTTAAAATTCAAACAACACTTATCGAAAGTCTCTTGTTTAAAAAAATGGTTTTGTTCCAATTTACACGTGAAATCAAAGACATTATAAACGGTCCTCGGTCATCAAGTTTTCCATCATACTTGACGCGCGCTTTAAGTAATCTTAATCGGAAAAATTACATTAAAATATCGAAATTTAAAATCAAAACAATTTAATTCTTGAACATGCATCGAATCTGCAGAACGTGTGACGTGAAATCAATAAACATATGAACATTCAGATACAAATAAAAGCCCACGAGAATGATTTTATTTTGATCAAAAACCAAATAAGGACACATGAAAAAAATTAATCCTTTGAATTGAAAAAGCAGTTCATCATTTTGATTTACCTACCCATAATTTATAAACTCTCTCCTCAATGCCTGCGTCTAGGGAAGCCATGTTTAGTCAAATAAAATATGTCCTTCAGAAGGATATGGAAATTCAACGGAACGCATCAAACATAGAATAGAATAGATTTATCACACACCACCGGCATTTAAAGCCATTGTTCTCAGACAACAGTATCTTAATTAATCCGGAGATAACGGTATCAACACTAATTGTGTAGATTTAAATATAGCAGTATGCACTGTATGTGTATCTGTAACACACTGCTAATGTACCAGATCATGGGATACAAAATTACACCAATACCCGTTTACCCATTCTAACAAAGAGCGGATGCGACGTGGGCCAAGATTTAGAAGGGCAGTGCTGTAAACAACCAAGTCAGATAAGACAGATAACTTTGTTAATGGGGGATTTTTCTATATATAACCATGAACATATAGTAGGCACTGTCTTAGTTTAGACGTACTTAAACATAAATATTGTATATATAAACTTTTAAATAACAACATGAATGTACATGTAGTTTGCAGTAAACGGTTTGTTTCGCATCGTTGTGTCATGTTGTAAATTTTGAATTTACTGGGTGGGTGTAAATACAAAATTTACAACATGACAACTTGTCATGTTGTAAATTTTGTATTTACACCCACCCAGTAAATTCAAAATTTACAACATGACAGTTGTCTGTTGATTTTGCAAAAGAGACTGTTGGTTTTGTTTTAAGCTGGTCTGTTTTGTTCATGTATTTTAGCATGTTTTTAAAAATAAGTTGTTCGTTTTGCAATATTTTTGTTTACTCTTTCCGCCGCCCATAACGCATGCGCGGATCTAGAGGGGGGGTCGGGGGGATCGGGGGGGTCCCGACCCCCCCTGGAAAATGAAAATTTATTAAATTTACATAGTAAAATTATCGCGAAAATATGCCTCGGACCCCCCCTGGCAAACACAATTATCCTTCGGACCCCCACTGGAAAAATGTTCTGGATACGCGCATGCATAACGCACTATCATTATGATATGTATGCAAAAAATAGATCATAGTGAACTTTATACAATACATGTATAAAGCAAAAAAATTAATAAATGATATCAAAAATTATGTACGTCTTAGGTGTACAAATATTTTGTATGTTAATTACTTATCCTTTCACTGGATGAAACCACATTTTAGATATAGACAGAAAAACTTGTAGTTGACATTTATTTATCTGCCAAAATTATTCTGAATTTGTCCCAATTCAGCCATGAATATGCTGACAAAACATTATCGTTCTCTTGTTCACAATCAGAAAGTGATTTCATTGTTTTCTCATTTTTCATTGTTTAAAATACAAGGGAAGTGCGCTACATATTTTTTTTTTAGATATGCGAATATTTTGCAACTTGATTTAAAGAGCATTTTTAATCCAAGTTTATCTTAAGAAACACTTAAAAATATAAATCGGGTTCAAGTTTATATATATAGATTTAGGAAATTTCAAGGTTTGTTAAAATGATATACATCCCTAATTAGACCATTATATATATTTGCAAAAGAAAGATAAAAAAAACCCACAATGGCAACATTTTTGTATTTTTCAATTCCTGAATGAATTGTTCTTGCAATTACAAACAGACCCTTCCTAAATACATGTAAGTACACATATCTGCAACCACACGTGTTATATATACATTAAAGGGGCATGGTCACGATTTTAGTCAAATTTTATTTTCCTGTTTTTATTATTTACAATGCTTTTTGAATGCATTTCTATTGATCAAGTGAAATTTGGGTGGCCGTCGATGAGTTTTAAGCGAGACACAGGGCTCACAATTCTTCGTCATGTAAACAAGGCTCGAGCCCTGTTTTTGTTTACATAGGTTCAATATACCAGTAAAAAATCTTTTCAAGATGATTTGTCAAAATTTTTATTCATTTTAAACATAAATAAACAGTTCCTAACCATTAATACATTCATTTTAGGTATAAAACTGGAATTTTCACTTCAACATTCAAAATGTAAACAAAAGCTTTGTTTACATAGCGAGGAATTGTAAGCTCTGTAACTCGCTCATAACTCAACAAATGTCACTCAAATTTGGGTTGCCTATTAAAAATGCCTTACTGAAGCATTATAAAAATTATAATCGAAAAAATAATTTTTTGACAAAAAATCGTGACCATGTCCCTTTAAAACAAACCGCAAATCTTCTATTTCAGCATAATCAACTTTTAATTTTTTTTCTTTTCGTTAACATTTTCAAATTTACATATGTAATAAAGTATCTAACCAAAGCAGAGAACAGAGATAGTTGACCATCGCATTTTGTTTATGCTTGATTAAAACACTGAAACGTAGGGGATTTAAAAGGGATTGGTCATTCTCAAGATAAAAATCATTTGTAAATTAAAGTAAAATTTTGAATGTCGCCATTTAATGATTCTAATTGACAAATATTAAGACCGAAGTACGTATAGTAGATTACCTTGGCCGTGGAGGACCTTGTCGTGGCACTCGCCATGATTTAGTCTGTATTAATAATATGACTGACCAAGTCACAATATAATAACGTGAAGATAATAAATAATGAATGTTAAAGAAAAGTCCCTAATTAATAATTAAAGGGAAAGGCTACCCGTATTCAGTGATCCGCTGATGTGATTTCTTTGTGAACGTTTGTTCTACATTGAATCTGAAGGACAATGGAAACAAGATATAGGCCATATCAAATTTTTTGTTTTCTAATTAACAGCTTTTAAATATACGGATATCGATTATTTTTCACCTGGACAAATATATTCTTTACTAGTATTTATAGTTACTTGAAGATGCATTTGTTTTCAATGATGAATGTGTATTGTATTCCTAATTTTTTGTTTTGTTGTTTGCGTTTATTTAGATTGTAAAAAGTCGGATAAAGTTCCGGAACTGATTTGACACGGCATTGTTGTACACTATAATGGCGCTGTTTACCGGGCCGTCTGTGTTGTTGTAATCTAGTCGTGTAAAGCTGAAGATGATGTCCTCACAAAAGACAGGTTGACATATGTTTGTCAAAATATGTCGATCTGTGTCAGTGATCAAAATAACATCGCACCCAATTTATCTTATTTTTCAAGTTAGAATTGAACAAGTTTTTTCTTGAAATGTCAAAGAGTGCAAGCAATAAACTTCTATAGATAAAACATTATAAAGACAGAGGAAACAGATAACTCCTATATTTTAAATTACTAGTACACTCTACGTACAGAAGTATGACAAATGTACCATACGCAGTTTTGAAGCTGTCTGAAATGAATTAATTTATTTCTACTGATTCATAAATGCTCAAATCACTTATTAAAATTAACCATTCAAAACTCATATATTGTTGCGTTTTAATCACTGTTGCTAAATTAAAACATTAGGTTATTATACTGTAGTGTAGAAACCTTATAATATGATCTGTATGCATTTATATATACATCTACCAAGTATGATTCCCTCTATTTCTTTCGGAAACTTTAGTTAATTCATAGCTCTATAGAAACTGACAGGACTGAAATTTACACGGCCCGCTTATCGATTGGTCGAAATCTACAGCGACCTAAGAAAGACCACGAACTGCACGAAATAATCATGAGGATGTCAGACTCCACTTCCACATGAAGACGATTTGGCTAACGTATTTTAGCTAACGTAATGGTGTACATAAGTAGTAATTTAGTGAATTTTAAATACTTTTGTAAATATAAACAATAAAATGCTCTCTTTGATGATTCTTGCGGGTTATGAAGGTAGCAATCAATGCAGATATTTTTTTACATAAACCGGGTTGTGTATTTTTTCTGCAATGTCATCACCTTCATATCCCACATGAATCACCAAAGAAAGCATACTATTGTTTAAATATGAACAGTTTTCAATACCCAGGAACATTTAATTCAATCATATTGTACACGTTAAGAGGGACCGTCTATCTTACCAGGTTCGTCTACTTCCTGTTGTCTGTCGCCGCAAAGCATGATGGGAGCGATACACAGCCAGAGCGTGGTTCGGACTATCATGACTATGCTGACAGACAGTAGCCTAGCGGGCTAATGGATTATTCTAAACAAAATGTTGCAGTATTGTTTGCACACAAACACCTTAAGTTAGACATATCGAGAAGAACAGAAGTCATTAACGAGAGTGTGTTGACATTTACTCTTGAGAAAAAAGAGGTGCATGCATTTAAAAAAAGAATGATAATCAATATGATAGGAAAGTACAAGAAACATTCTCTACATTAACGTTGCAGACAGTCTGTGTTTGCCAAAGTGTACATATAAACAACATATAAAGTGAAATAATAATTGACATACATGTTTGTATCAGAGTAAAGTACTTAAAAATATCATCTTGTCATTCAATTGTAAATACCTCCGGGAGAACGACTAAGTACACACAAACTCCATTTCAACAGTATTCTTTTTTGCACTTTTAAATTGCAAGCTGAGTATATCCGATTTATGACTCTCGCGCACTTGTCTTTTCTGTTTAAATCATTTCGACTTTCTAAAAAAATATCAACATTCCAATTGAGATTTTGTCGAAGCTTTTTGTTATTATTGAAACTATTAATTATCATTTCTTAATAACATGTAAATATGGGTGTGTATAAAGTCGTAGTTTTCGAGTTTTGTATAACATTGAAAATTAATATTTGCATACCTTTTGATATCCTCCGTTTGTGTCAAATGTGTAAAATCACTTTCCATTTAAACAGAACTATGGAATCAGTTATCGCTGATATTAAACCGCGGATGAAAACTGACCTACTGTACATGTATCTATATAAGCAGGTGCCTAGTGCTTTTTGACAAGTCATCCCCTGTAAGTACTTGACAGAATTACCTAGATTCATCGTACCGAGAGTTATTCCGTTTATGTCCGGTGACCGTCAAACAATAGAAACAAAAATAGAAACAGGGTGATCCATCAGTAGTAGACAATGGGAGGTGATTTAAAGACTCGAATCTTTGGAGGAGCTTGATCTACTTACACTTGAAGTTTTGAGTCTCCTGAAGTAAGGATAAAGTTTACAAAAATAGAAAAAGGGCCTCTAACTTTGTTTAATTTTTGATGCATTGTTCTATGCATGAATATATATATATATATATATATATTTGAAATAACATAATCAATAGCTCCTATTTTGGCGTAAAAGAAATTAACTTGAGAGATACTAGATTCAAACTAAAATTTAAATTCACTCGTCTCTGTTTGTATGTATGCTGCGTCCAATCTCTTGGGCGAATCCGTTCAATGTCCGTTTTGGTCTGATAATGTCCGCTGATTTGGGTATGTTCAAAGCTTTAGACGGACACGACTAAGGTATCGGCCTGAAGTCCGGTTGCTAAGCCTTCGAATGCGTTTTGCACAATTTCCATGTTGTTCTTCACCTCTCCTTGACCGATCTGTTTTTCCGTTTATAATGTCAATTGGACTTGTGTCACGACACGATATCCATCGATCTTGAAAACGGACTTGCTTAACAGAGAGTTTGTTACTCAAACAGTAAAGTTGCTATTTAATTTGTCCTCTTGTAAATAACGTTTCCAGAACTCGCATGGTTGTTACATACATCTGTTTAATATGCGTCAACACACCGTCCGCTATAACCCGCATCATGCAGTTGCGGGAAGGAGAGGATTTTCAACAAAGAGCAACCAACAAACTTTTTCTGTCGTTTGGTTGGCGTTTGGCGTTGATGACTGTTACATTCGTCGAAGAGTAATTGGGCCATAGAAAGTCGTTAAATCACATTATTATTTTATACTAAATAAATTAAGTACTCAATAGGTTGGGACAAATCACCCAAATGAGATATAATAGCCCGTTTTGGATATGATAGACCAAATGGGATAGAAATTTGAAGTGCAAAAAAAAAAAACGGAAAGGAAATGTTTGCTAAAGTATATGGTACATCCGCATTAGAGTAGATGAAATAGAGCAACTTTTGGTAAACAACTTTTTCTGTAACCGTACTATCACGGAGATTGATCCCTCAGTACATCCAACACTTCAGGGGGGTCAATCTTACAAAGGAAAACTTGCTAATTCAAAGTTCTTGCATTTCAGGATATATAAAAAATTATCAAATCAAAATTTTTCATATTTTGCACTTTAAATTTATATCTCATTTATGATATTTTATCATAAACGAGCTATTATATCCCATTTGAGCGATTGGTCCCAACCTGCTTAATGGAAAATAATTATATATTATCTAATACTGTAATATTCTTAATGCACATTTAAGCAATGTCCAAAGCGCGGTAACTCTGTTCTGCCTCTTCGCCGGCGATACCTGTAATTGATCGAGAAATTCGCCACTCGGGGTGTTTGCAATACACATTATTATTTGTTTTATATTTTTTGTTTTAAAAATTACAAAAATCATTACAATTTGAATTAATCGGTGAATGCTGTTCAATTAATATACTTTAAAAAAAACCAGAATCATAATTAAAGCGCATCGAAGCAGTATGCGCAAAGGGGGGAATTTTTCTGAATTGAGAAAACAAAACTAGATTCCCTTTCAAATCAAGATAAGAAAACAACAAGTTTTTTTGTATTTACTCCATGATATATATCAGAATTATAGTGCATTTTAAAGCAATATTGATTCGGCCAATTGTAAAATGTATGAATAGCGTGTGCTTTTCCATTAAGCCATTAAAGAATATTACCTTTAAATTGGAAAAATAAATAGGTAAGAAAGTGTTCTCACAAAGAGATTAAAATTCATATTCAACCAAGCAAAGGAAGATGTGAATTTTACCTTTTGACAAAGACGAGGAAAGCCTATAGAAAAAAAATCACTTTGCATTAAATGAAATTCAATACATCTGGGTAAAGATTAAAACAACATATTATTTCCTTGGAAAGACCTTAAATATTTACCAAAGTAATCTTAAGGATGTCCCGCGTAATTTTAGAAACTAGTTCATAATCGAAGAAGCTCGTTCAGAAATAGTCAGTCTTCGATCGGAGTACATAGTGTATTAATACGTCATGAGAATGCCCCTTATGAAATATTTACAGTGCAATGAGATAACCACTATTGACCGCTCGTAGCTGACAATTGGTCATTTATCGGGAATCCTCGGGTAAAGGAATCAGAACCTATCCATGCTCGGGGGTTAAGGACATCTGTAACGGGACCACGGTCACTTAGAGCCCGCCCTCCCTGACGGTCACCGCCTGGTCAAGTCCGGAAAGGTAAATATTGAATGTTTGAGCTCGACTTGACGTCTGTAGGAGAGGCAGAATTCTCCTAAAGTATACCAACAGCCGGTCAATCTGTTCACTCTGCACCTCACAATCAGAGGAACTCGGTAGAAGCTGTAAGTTCAATTCAGAGCGCGTTGCTCTGTGTTTGCATAGGGAATTTACCGTAGATAACGCGTATGTAATCTGTTAGAAGAGCCCAAGTGTCGAGATAGTATTTGTCAAAAGACTTACTGATACCGATCGAAGCACTGCTTAGTATAGACCGGGGTCCCGCAAACTCCCGCATAATTGTCGACAGGGACGGACCTTCTGAAGTCCCACCGCTCTCAGAATGAAAGGGTTCAAATTATTTCTTTACTTTTGTATTATCAATTGAAACGATCATGATTTTTTAATTGAAGTGAATTTAAATTCCAATAACCAACAACATTCAATTATTTGTGGGCTGTAATTTTCCTTTTCATAACACAATGCAGTGCGTGTTGTCTACCGACCAACAGGTAGAGGGGATTAATTCACAATTCCTACGTGTTGCAATGACTTGACATCTCAAGGCTATTTGTGGAGACTTCGCGCACCTGCTGAATACATACATACAGCATAAAATCGTACATTTGGAAGTTGTACATATATGATCCGGACTTACAATTTTCCTGACCGTTTCATTGGCTGACCGTGTCGATGAAAGTGTACCCGTTGTTTTTTGACGCAGTGTTCTCGGAAACTATTAAGTGTTTGTTTTAGTGTAGTTAATATTCACCCAAGTCGTTACGAGGTAGTTCATTACAAATAAGGCCATGATGTTTCGATTTAAAATCGATTCTTCAACTATAAAGTTTGGTTGTGACTTGATCATTCTGAACTATTAAGTAGAAAAAACAAAAGGATTTACTGTAACCACATACGACAGGAGTCAGTGTTATTTACTCTTTATTTTGGATGTACATGTGAGATCTCCTTAAAGGTAAGACATTACCCGTATAAGCGTTGCCATTATAAGAACGAACCAATAATTTGATATGTATTTACAGTGTGGTCGGATATTAGGGTTTTTAATGCTTCTGCCTAGTAATTTGTAAATGATCCCCCGGGACAGATCTCCGTCAGAATCTTGAAATATCATCAATATCCAATTGCATCGCTTAAGCGCTTGTCAACGAGACTAATTGGATTGGAGCGGATAAATACTTTAATGTGTCAAACAATATTTATCTCAATTTATTCGAACCTTCCACTTTCTGGCGGATGACGTCTTGCAGTAGTTTGTGTTTACTGAGGTACAGGGAGAACCTTATGCCGCGGATTTTGTGAGTAGAGATATAGCCCTCTTTGTTTTATATGGTCTTCTATTCTAGATCCATCGCAGATGACGGTAAACTCCCAGAGACTCACAGACGTCCAGGTCCGGCTAGAGAAACTCCTGACGGACAAAAAATGTCTGAACTCCAAGGTCACGTCGGACGCCTTCGCGGGATTTCGGACAGCGATCGGCAAAGTAAGAGCACATACTGACCCATGCACGCTGTGTTAATCAGGTACTACGGGTATATAAGTAATTTGTTACAGAACTGTCAATTTTCACATCTACAGGCAAAATCTGGACAATCTGCGGATTTGATATCTTCTCTGAAGAAACTGGAGAATAGTCTCAAAAGTGAGGGATCCTATAAAAATGTCAAAGTCGGGTTCGAAGCCGCAAAGACCGATATCAGTGAGGTAAAAAATCCCTTCATTAATTAATAAGGTCTTAATTGTCGACTTGATATGAAAGTAACAAAAATATTGATAGTATATAATTATCAATTCTGATGACGTAAATGAAAATGAACTGTTAATGTTTAAACCAAATTGAGTGGGTTCATCTTAAGCTATAAAGGTTAGATAGGGAATACAGCAGATATAAAACAAATCAATCCTTGACGAACAGTATTAACATGGCAGTGTGTGTATTGGGGTTGTGGAAAGCGTTGGTCTCATACATAGGTGATTTTAAAGGCTTTTAAACTATAAAACTTCTATAATGTTTTCTCATACAGTTCGATTTAAACCTTACATAAAAAGGTCTATTCATTTAAAACTCGACTGGCAAAAATTGGTCTTTTATGAAATATAGTTGGATGAGTTCAATAGAGGAAAAAGGGTTTCGGCATATTTTAGAGTGTTCCTGGAGTTAGCGACAACCAGAAAAGGATTTAGGACCCGTTTTTTATTTCAATTATTTTGTTTGGGTTTTTTTTTTTCGTAAACCCCCTCCCAAGCAGCTACCACTTTTTCAACTATTAGAATACACGCACCCCAAGTGATTAGAAATACTATTATCATTTGACAACGATGAAGTGCGAATGAATACTATAGCCTAAATAAAATTAAAAAACACGTTCATTCACTTCCTTAATTTCATTAAGGTGTAAAGGCGAAATCGTCTGCAGTAATCTTTTCATGGGGTAGAATGCCTCTCATATTTTTACCGAAGGAAATCACAAATATACGCCTTCAAAATATTTTTTATGAAGATTTCATATTTTTAATTCAAAGACCAGTGTCATATATACCGTTGAACCGATGCCTGTGTGTTAAAAACACTACAAACACGCGAGAAAAAAGACCAAGTCCTGGATGATACCGAATCTTAATGTCATTTGGTTACATTTCAATTTGTTAAACTGATTTTTTTTTTTGGAAACAGAACTATGGTGTACTTCATTTGATGAATTTGCTATCAGTAGTTGTTACCCAATAACCTGTTGTTTTCAAAGCCTGGAGAGAAAAGTTGTTGAGAATTGCCAAGTTTAGATGGAATCATAACAGGCGGTTGACACCTTCTAGAGTTACCCGGGGTCTCTTACCCGCCTAATGTCATCACTTATCAGTTATTTTCTCCTACTTAACACGCGTTTTATCAGACGAAAACACAGAGAGTTTTAGGAAAACGATATATTGATGACATAACTGCAGATACAATGTAACATTATTATCAAATCCAAACAAATCAGACTCAAATCAATACATGGAACAATTTATACAGCGTTATATCACTGCCTGGGCGTATCAGAGATAACGACCCGCTTTGTATTATATTAATCGAATGAAATACTGATTATTGAGTTCTAGTTAATTTTTAATGTACTGTCATATTTCACGTTCAATTAAAGTCAGAAAAGGAAAGTCAGTGCAAAACATGCACAACATACTGTTAGCATAACGGATTAAATAATGTAATGTAAGCATTAATGAGACACCTTACGGGTTCATCGTTCTCCTGATAGACATCGAGAAAATAATTCTCCCTGGGTACTAATTTGGCAACGTAATCTCTTGTCCTATAGGCTACTGCTTTTTATTTACTGCTGATGGGGATATCACGTGGTCTTTTCTCGCGGTAGAACCATTTCGTGCTTTTGATGTTTTTCATAGAAGATATCCACATTGCTTCTGTCTCACTTTGATGGAATATTTATGATGATTGCGATGAATATTTGATGGGGTGTGTCAATATTAAAGCGCGTCTTTCCTCTCCCTCCCAGCTCTTATCGATTATCGAAATTCTAGGTAGCATCTTAAAATACTAGAGCCAAAAGCTCGCAGTATTAGTTAAGAATCAGGTACATTTCTAGACACCTAGACAAATCTTGGAAAATGTATTCTAACATTTTAAAATAAGGCAGAATATATACACGTATCTCTTAATATTTTAGATCTTTGAGAGATGCGTTCGAATAGTAAATATTGTCTGCCGTATCAGTCACTTACCTCGGCATGCACACACGTGCAGTGTTCCATCTTCCTCTTGTCTACACGTTTTGCCCATGTATCTAGCTTGACCTGAAGCATTTTCTTCTCTGTCTTGAATCCGAAATTGACACGTTTGACTTTGTGAAAAGTCATGACTGTATTCCATCACACAACCTGTCTCCGTGGTTACCTAGGTTTCTCACACTATTTTGGTCCCTCTCCCTACTTCTACCAAAAACCGTTTGGTGTTTTGATGACAGCGTGTAAGACAAAGTGTTGGGTTTTGGCGATTTAATTAAGGTATATCTTGTCTCATACAGGGGTTTAATCTCCGGGATTTGTTTCTGTCGCGAGTTAATCCATACTTAAACAAAAGTAAGATCTCTTGAAAAAAATATCTAATCTTTTATTGATAGTCATCTTGTAATTTAATAATGTGTACAGAAATATCTATAAATCTATAAATCGTTCGATACAATATAATCTGGGACATTTTCTTGGATTTAAGATACGGATATCTGTCAGAAAGGGGATGAATTTAGTGGCCTTCTGAATCAATATTAAGACTAACGGCTTTTACTAATACGATATTGCTGAAACTTTTTACATCTAAGATTCACATATAGATACGAGAGATAAGCACCCAGAGACTTTGGCAATCAATAGATATGGCCAACGGTCATGTTCATTCGGATTTTAATTTAGGAGACATTCAAATCTCACAATTGCTGATGAAATTTTGGGATTGTATTATGCGTGGTCTGGACTTTTGATGAAAATAAACATTCTGTAGAAATTAGTTTCTTATTTGAAAGATTACTTTTAATTCAAATAATAATGCTCTGCACTATTTCATAGTATCTCATGCTTTTTTTTTACTCAAAAATTTTCACTCTTTACATGTATGTGACATCTTGTTTTTTAAAAAAGGATGCAAAAATATCACGGTTCAGTGCAATTCACGTTTTTTTATGATTTATTTTAACATGCAATCTACTTCGTTAAAAACAACAGATTCTTGGGGCAGCAGAATCACCAACCAGGCTCAAGCCGCAACCAAAAGCCTCCTTGATGCCAGGGAAATTAGACTCCAAACACCCTAACCCCCGGGCAGTCACTGTAACGCTTTCTAACAGTTATGCTCGCCAGAAAATGCGAGCCAATGGGTACCAGAGACCGACCATAGAGCCTGATGCACCTCCAGCGATTCGGACTCGAAAACCACCCGTAGAAATGTGAGGTTTTTTTTTAATGAAAATGAAAACTTAAAAATTTAACAATTATTCTGCTTCATCTGACACTTATTCAAATAAAATCGATTGATTTAAGAATACTTTTCAGAAATACCATTTCTTATTTTTCTGATCTGTTTTTAAGAAAGGGACCTCAAGCCAAAAACCCCGGACCAGAGGAAATGACGTCATTGAATAAAACAATCTCCAGACTTTTTAACCATTTAGAGATAAATAAAATGGCCAGTGATTCCAAAGCTACTTCAACTAAACCTCGTCACGTTCGGAGATCACCAAGTCCCCATCGACGTCACAGGCGAGAGGACCATGACGTCAGAGAACTTCTTGAAAAATTGCAGACGTTCGAGGATGAATTGCAAAGAAGGAAAGAAAAACAGAATGAAGAAATACTCAGGTGAGATCTGGTAGTGGTAAATTTAAAAGGAATGATGCATGTATATTACAGATATTTTTATATAATATAGATACTAACGTACGGTGTATATATACATGTAGATACAAATAAATCGAGAAAAGGAAATGAATGAATGATTTCCTTCTTGTTTCAAAATTGCGAGCCCTCTATTTGCAAGCAACATTGTCCGTCTATTCATCTTTTAAAATATCTAATGATCCTTAAATTTGAAGCTTTTTGCAATTTGGAGTGAAATTCTTGGCAATTTGCTATAACTAACTACAAGTAAGCCGCAATCATTTGCGAACTGCGACGCGTCGTAAGCAATACTAAAACGGATAGAATACAGTTCAATTCACAGTTCATTCATTTATTCTCTCAAAACCATATAAATGGTACAAGAGGTACAATACATATAAACATATTAACATATACATGTATACAAACAGTCTGGATGAGGATACCTGGATCATTATATTTGTGGAGAACAGACAATCTCATAAATTTTAGTTTATGAAAATACATTTTTTTTTAAAAACAAGAGTTTGTATTCGACAATAAATTACCGAACTTTATAGAATTCGGTTGGGACACAGTATTTTCTTCTTTAAAAATTATCTTCTAATTAAATGTAATAAGTTATATTCTAACAAGTAATGAAATTCATCCCCAATTTAATTATCATTACACAGATTGCAACACAGAACACACTCAAATTTTTCAGATTCCGCCATTTCGCGGACGATTTGAAAAGAATGAATAGGATATTACTTTATTGGACGATTAGATGTAAACAATTTAAAAATATGTGAAATTGATATCCTTCTGAAAGCCTTATGAACAGTTTAAAAACCTGTAGAATTTATAAAGATGCTAGACAACAATTAACTTCAACTTTATTTTTCAAAATCACGACTGCAACGCGAAGCTTCTTTAACCATAAAACAAATGGCGTCATTTGTTTTATTGATTAAATATGAGTTATATTTGCCAATCCAATTTGCTGTCATTGCATAGTAAGGTATGAATAATTTGTATTTTTGTATGATAAAACCAATGCATAATACAGATTCACCTTCGATTTTATAAATGATTTTTTTTCAGTTTGCAAACACAGATTCAGAAATATAAAACACAGGCGTCTGACCAATCAAAAGAGATTGAAAGGTACGTTGCTGTGAAATCCTGAAAAAAGCATGCAGAGAAAAAGATGTAGATAAAAGACAAAACCTTCCAATGTAAAATACAAAACTATCCAAAGTAAATTAATGAACTTGTATTTATCAGCGTTTGATTTTTGAACGAAAAAATTTCCGTTTCTATTTGTAGTGGAATTGTTAATCGGTAATTTAAAGGTATTTCGATCTGCCTTTTGGAAAGTTTTGCTGTGTGTCAGCGTTAATATATTGAGTATTATATATCAAATCAATATACAACAGAGAAATCTTATAAACTTAGTGACAGATGTTACCGTGTATCAATATCCGGTATCATTTTTATTGCCTACCTTTTTTTGAAAAAAGAAGTGTAGTTACCATCTTCAAAAAAAATAATTAAACATTGAAATATGTTTGTAAAACATTAGCATAACTCTGAATTAGGTTCACACACGAAGAAACTAATTACAAAGCTTGAAAAACATTAAGTAATTTGTCGTATATATGATACTTTATAAATTTTTATTCCTGGTGTGTATACATGTATCTGTGGTCACTTTCACAGGTTGAGGGGTGTTCATAATATTACCAATAAAGCCAAAGGGAGACACGTGGGAATGATCGAGGAAAGGTAAACCATATCAACACTTTATCTGGCAGGAAAATATGTCTATCAAAATTGAATAAAAATAAATGAGGACTGAATAGTTTAAATACCATATACTTGTGTTATTTATCAATGTCAATCAGTTTCAACCCGTACAGAAAGGGTTGAATGTATTGATTATGACAAACTCTTTTGAGGTTTTGTAAATATATTTGTAGAGAAGTTACATTGTAATAAGGTATTCTAAGCAAAAGAAATTTTGAATTCATAAAGGTAATAATTTTTGTAACTATATTCAGAAATATATTTTCTGTTTTTTTTCGAGTAAAGAACTCATTAAAAGTAATTTATTTGGGATTATTGAGCAATCACTAAATTCTCTATATAGAGCGTCACTTCTCTAATGGTCTGCTGTTTGATTTATTTGTGTTTGGACAATGATGTAGCATTAAACTTCAGACTGGAATTATCACCGAGAATTTGTCCATATTTACCTGTGTCATCACAGGACATCAAAGAACGTTCTCAGACGAATGACTTAGCATACCAAATAACTCGTATTAGATCAATTTTGAACGATAAATATATAAATATTATAAGAGAATTAAATTAAATGTCGTTTGAAAATTGAGTCATTAAATGTTTATTGCTTTAATGGTCTTTAAACTCTAAAGAAAACATAGAGGACTAATAGAGTAGTGAGGGTGCAAAAAACCACAAGAAATGCGCAGTTTGAAACATTTGAAAATTTCATTTCGATGCGACGACGATAAAATGGAACTTTCAGAAATCTTTACTGGATTGGTTCATACTCTATGATGGAGAACTGTTGTATTCAATTAGGTTTATAATCCAACTGTTATATTTGTATACTAGAAGTTCTTAGGCTGCCTAAAGACTTTCGTTTTGTTTACAGACATGAACGTTTTATGTAATTAGCATGCATTTCATTTGAATTCAAATGTTCTTGTTTTCAAAATTATTTTCTAGGTACCAAGAAGAGAAAAAAGATTTTGAAACAAGGTTTAAAGAACTTGAAAATAATTTGAAAAGAAAATATGAAAGGTAATTTAAATATCATTTACGAGCTGAAAAAATTCATATCTTACTTCGATAATCGATTCAAAAATACAATAAAAAATTGAAATTTAACAGTGCAATGCAAGAAAAGGAAAACTCCGAAAATATGCTACGGACCGATCTAAATAAGCTGAAAAAAGAGATCCAAAAGATAAGCGGAATGACCTCCAGCGGTAAAGCGTCCAAGAAACCGCGGTACCGGACAGAATCGGAAATGTACGACATTGCTGAACTGATGACGTCATTGGACATGGTGGCCAAGGACTTACAGGGTCAGCACGATCGGGCCAGGTCAGTGAGTGGTCAGTGGGTGAATGTAGTGTGTAAGACGGTGGAAAGGATGAACAGAGGGATAAGACAAGGCAGGACTTATAGTACACGTGTACATAAAAAGGATCAATATTGACTAAATTGCTAGGATACAGAAAAAGGTCTACATAATAAAGAAAGCCAAATATGTATTTAGATCTAATAACTAAATAAGACAAACTGGTATACTCACAAGACAATGTTCTATATTTTACAGTATTTGTTTACTTATTTGTCATTGCAACATTTGCAAAGGTGAATACGCATGTTCCCTTTGAAAGACAAAGCAAATATTAACATGTTCGTGAATTAGACTATCATCGGCTTCATCGCCATCCTGATATTGTTTTCCTTACTCAATGTAAGAAATGTTTTGAGAAGATACAGACCCTGAAACGTGCTACTACACCAGTTGCACGGTTCGGTTCGTTACGCTTTATGAACGGTACGGTTCGCTTTGTGAACGGTACGGTTCGTTTTGTGAACGGTACGGTTCGCTTTGTGAACGGTACGGTACGCTTTGTGAACGGAACGGTTCGCTTCTTGCACGGTACGCTTTGCTAAAAATAGCTGCACGCTTTGTGAACGGTTTGCGCGCTTTATTAATGAGGTAGGCGTGGCCTGAACGCTTTGATTTTTCTCCATATAATTTTGTTTAGTTTTTGCCCGATCTACTTCAGCAAGGTGGTAATTATGACAAGAATTTTTCTTTTTTTATATGATATATTAAAAAAGAATTTCATTCGATCTATTTAAAATCAGAACGTCCATCCGTTCCCCCGTTTTTGATACGTTGCGTGAATCGTGTACTCAGTGACAATTGGGAAGCGGGGGTAATTTTAATTTTGATCAGTCTGTTATTATTAGTATTTAATTTAGATTAATATAATCATTCAGATAGATTAAAAGAACTGTTTGACTTTAATCCGATATATTTTTGTTAATTCAGCGAGCTGTCGATAATTTTACAAAGCATCTTGAGTTTTTATTTCTATACATGTACTTGAGTTGAAGTCATTAAATACTTCTAATCCATTTAAAATTGCTATAACAAATTGCCCCGACTTTATTCCGATATTTTTTTTAGTTTAGTTTCCTTTATCGTTGTCTTGATTCTCGGCTAGTTTTTATTATTCATAATTCGTATGATCATTCTTCATTGCGTACTACTGTAGTACTATTGTCGATCGCCGATTGCCTTAGTGAATAGACGATGTAAAATTAATGGATAGATAAGAAATCTTGAAATCAACTATAGTTTTTTGACACGAATTTTTATTCATTTAAATATTAATTCTATGATTTTCTGCACTTGTTTGTATACATAGATCATACCTACATCTAACCCGTCATCGCCTCTCTTATCTGAACTAAGATCGCGTGTATAGTCAAAATATGACTATTAGTTTTTGTTTTTCCGTTAAACTATACATGTTCATGTAACATATTTCATACGATATGTACACAACTGGATATACACAACAAGTCAATAACTTTTATTTATATAATGGCGATATTTATTATTCTGTTGAACAAGTGTCCGCTCTTCACTGTATGCATGCGATTTAGCTGACGTTTTACAAATGCTGACTAACCTGTTTATATTTTATTTACCTTTTTACACACATACTTGTTGTAAACAGGACACGAAAAAATACCCGGTAATCAACAAATGAATGTTTAAAGTTATAAATATATAAAAATTTATCTAGTAACAAAAATAATACGACAGCGAGGGAAAACGAATCTGATCGCCAGTACATGAATTATAATCATGAAATCGGAGAGAAATTATTGTTGAATAATTTAAAATAGTAACACTCTTTTCAATAGGGATATAAGAAAACAAAACAAAAACGTTTCATTCGATAATTTTCTTCTAACCAAATAGGAGGAGCCAAGTAGCACGCGGCGCGTGGCGTGATCTGTACTGTTATACTTAAACTGATTGACAGGCGAAGCACGTTGAGTCCTAAGATAAAATCCCGCTCAAATGACCAACTATAAAAACCTAAAGCGAAATTTTAAATAATAAAGTTCAGTGATAAAATTTCAATTTAAGTATTATAATCAACACAAAAGTTCTCTCTCTCTCTCTCTCTCTCTCTCTCTCTCTCTCTGAGAGGGTGTATGTGATTGTGTGCAAACCATTTGGAATTATTAGATTTTTATTTGTATGAATTGAATTCATTTATTTTAGACTCACGGTTTTCACAACGATTTCAACACAATGACTAAAAGCGGACGATGTACATATAGATTGATCTCGACGGTTAAAATTTCGACGCTATTTCACATCACACATATAAGATTGAAAATAAATTTTAAAAGAGCTGTGTTTGTGCTTACATGTACTTGTTATCTCATTCAACTATTTATGATTTAATTAATCTTTTTTTTTGGTACATTAATGTACCCGGTAAATGATATTTTTATCGCAAGTTTATATGTGAAAATTCCGCATGTATAGAGTCGCTGAATTGTTCCACGGATCCACGCGCCGATAGTCTTTCGTGTAGTTGTTTGTGTCCATTTCTACAGACGGTTCTTTTGTTTTTTAGAGATTAAGAAAAGCCATGAAACTAACAAAGTAGAAGTAAGATATATTCAGACTATACACACGACAGATTGTGTGAATACCGGCATCTCGTGTACACCTATTTAAGCGTCCAAATATACAGAGTTAGTTGTAAAGTACAATAACTGCTAAAAACCAAAGAAAGACAATAACACCTGTTGTGTATAGAACCAAAGATCAGCTTCTGTACACGTGTTTCGCACGAGTGATTTTTGTTCATGTGAAATCACGACGCCATTACCAGCTATGCGGAAAATAAAGTTTAAAGTTATTTTATGGAATGCGTGTTCTTTTTTTCCGTTCAATGCTTGCATTTAATGCATTAAGATTTTGTACATGTATTTATTTACAATTCATCATACATGTATGAGTGATTTTTTGTTTATTTATTGGTACCTAAATAGCTCAAGAACAAATCACTCGAGTCACCGGTAATATGTGGTTGTCATTTACATTTTCTGGGTCTGCGTAACTTAAGTCGACATTTTTTTTAAATTTAAAAATGATATAAAATTATATATAGATATATTTCAACCTTGTTTAGCCATAGTGTATATATATATTTCTAAACAAACGCTACTTTTCTAACGTTTCGGGTAACGATCTCTCTCTCTCTCTCTCTCTCTCTCTCTCTCTCTCTCTCTCTCTCTCTCTCTCTCTCTCTCTCTCTCTCTCTCTCTCTCTAATCACTTAAAGCTATGTAAAGTCCAGTATGTACCCAATGTTTCAAACATTTCATAAAAATAATCAAAATAGTATCACCACGGATTGTGTGAACGTTAATAGTTTACAATGTTTAAGGAATCGGCGATGCAAGTTTTGTCGAAAAACAAAGAAATGGTTACGGTCTAAGAAAGGAAATATTTTTGTGACTGTTTTAATAAGAATTACAGTTTTAAATCTTAGTATGTGTTATCTAATCCATTATAAAAAATCTAGCAAAATATTGAACTTATCTGGTCAGCGATAATCTCCGTCCGTATTCATCGAAAGACATTAGGTCAATAAGCCATATATGGAAGTTGCACGCTTGTTGCACGGTACGGTACGCTTTTTTGTCCGTCTGGAGGCGGGTCTTGCATAAATTATCTTGCACGCTTTTTGCACGGTACGGTTCGCTTTGTGAACGGTACGGTTCGCTTTGTGAACGGTACGGTTCGTTTTGTGAACGGTACGGTACGCTTTGTGAACGGTACGTTTTGTTTTGTGAACGGTACGGTTCGTTTCTTGCACGGAACGGTACGGTTCGTTTTAGAGGTGTAGTAGCACGTTTCAGGGTCTGTAGCAAAATTGTTTGAAGAACTTCAGTACTGTATATTGTTCTATTCATATTCCATTCATAACAAATCTTTTTTGTTCCCAGAGGAATAGAAGAAGATAAATCTGTCTGGAAGAGTAATTATTTGGAGCTGGAAAAAGATATAAATAGATTTTGCCACGACATTTCGACGTCTTCAAAAAGCAACCAGAAGAAAACTAGTACTCCTCGCTCTAGTTCCAACTCTGTATCAGCTCTCCAGGCTCTGCTAGTGGACACAAAGTCACAGGTCCTCGCTCGCCTCAGGCAAATAGAAGAAAAAGACAGGTCTGTATAATGCCAGTCATCTAGCACTGTTAAACTGGTGGAAGAACAGTAATTCATTCTGTCCTGCTTTTGCTTATACTCTTCAATAATACATATTCTATCATTTCTTCTTTAAAGAAAGCTATCAACTTTTTGGATTTTAATGATTTCAATAATAATTACTCAGCACACTTTAAAGTGACGGGTTCTTATCATTTCATTCTTATGCAGACTTATCTTATATATTTTACTACTTCTAGATTGTAGAATTTTAAATGTTAGAATCGATTATTTATCGATTGGTTAATTCTTGCTTTTATCGCTCACGCTTTGCTAGCAGGCCTGTGATTGGTTGTGGGTGTTTCCTTTTTGTTTGAATTTCCTACATTTTGACGGTTTCTAGGGTATTGCACGAACAAGACCAACAGATCAGCCGACTCCGAGAATCCGGAAGTTTACTGGCTCAATTGGTCAGTGAAATCGAGGCTTCCTTCAAAGAACTTTCGTCTTATACCGACCTAAGTCAAAACTCACTCCCCGCACAGGACATTTCCAGTCTTAGATCTATAGACATGTTAAAGCACATAAGACTTTTCATTCATGAATCTTTTAGGTAAACTCATATTCTTTTTCTTTTTTATATATGCATTTTTCTACTTTAAAGATTTTTTTTAATGCTTCTTTTTCTAAAATTCATAGTTGTAGTGTGAAATTTTGGTTTTTAAAGAACAACTTTTAGTTTGTTTGGTAGAAAGGTTTACTTGCAATTGTAGTGTGTCAACAGGCAAAGACAAATCTCTTAAGGAGTTAGAAAACGATATAGCTGCGTTGGAGACTCGAATCAGGAACCTTGACACTGGAGTGACCACCACTTATACTGACGACAATATACATGGGGACACTCCAACTCCCACCAGACAGCTGTCAATCGTCAGTCAAACTCACGAGGGCGTGTCTGAGTCCTGTAGCCAGTTGCTGAAGAAACTGGACATTGTACAGATAGGATTTGTACAAATCCAGTCCCAGAACAAACACATGGTCAAGTTAGTCCACGTGGTCAATGCCCATGTCCTAATTCTCTATCTCTTTGGTGACAGTATTGTGCATTTTGTAGAAAACTTGTCAATATCTATCTTAGAAACGCTAGATTTTTTTATCCATTGTAATTCTCAATGAAGTTGTTGCAGTGTTATCTTTAAAGAACGTTTACTATTTCGATGGGTTTGAACTCTCTTTATATGTTTTTTATTTCTAATTTAAAACTTTTTCTAGTGAAATCAACTCTCTGAAGAAAGTATCTGAATCTCTGAACAAAACAAAGCAAGAGCTGGAGGGGATCTGTAAAATTCTGGGCGTGTCCCTGAAGGAGGTAGATGTCTCAAATATTTCTCACGTGGTCCGCACGTGTAAATCGGGGGCGGAGGGCAAAGTAAAGGAAGTGGACATCAAAGAGGGGTAAACTTCCTTTGAAACTAAAATAATTCATACAGCACTGGTTGTGTAATATGATTTATATACAAAAGGAGATCAATGATTTTTAAACTATAAAGTGTAGTTTATATAAAAAAATAAAAGCTTCTTCTTCCCTTTTTGTTATCCCAACGTACGAATGTAACGCTTTTTGTCCTAATGATGAGTATTGTGTCTGTTCACTGAGCGCCAGATCAGATGTGAAGCCCCTCTCGGGCATCAGTGATGCTTTAAGTAGGAATTAATCTCCACAAGACTTTGTAAAAACGAAAATTCTTAAATGCAGATGTTTTATTAACTTTGATTTTTTAGTTATTGAGAATATTAAGCGACTAAATACTAGTAGATCTAGGGTTAGACTGTTCTACATAGTACACACATGTTGTTTAACGATATTAATGTACTACAGTTTATCAGAACATAAATTACATTTACATATATGATAACGTTCATTACTCGATCGTCTGCTTAACAATACCAACAAAGCAACTATAGATATATCTTTACAACAAATGTCTTTCGCGAAGATAGCATCGCTAAAAAATAATCTCATCGTTGTCGACGTGTGTCTGTCTATTCCAATCACAAATTCACAATAAATCAGTTAACGCGCTGCACTGTATGACTGTCGTGACGTCATTCTCGGTAATAGGCACCGGCCCTAACCCCCTGACTAACGTAATTCCTTGTCAGCGCTGTACTCATTAAATCTTGATTACTTAGCCGAGTTATGTCTCTTGTGTTAGCCATTTTGTAATAAACTGAGGGGTATTGCAGGATTATTCTAAAGACGAGGTCGGAACTGGATAAACTCCGAGACGATATTCACAATTTATGGGAATACGTCACGGCCAGCGAGGAAAGTGCCACCTCAAAATCACCAGAGGGCGACAAATCCAGTAGATCTACACCGCACTCTAAAACTCCGGACTCCAAACAAACTACCTCAGTCAAAGCCAAAGCGACGAAGCCCCTCACAACAAAGGATGAGTTGGACCAAATTCTGCGACAATTCAACAAACTCAAGGGAGAAAACTCCACATTGTACACGTATGTCCAGATGTCAGACAACAAAGTCTTGTTCCGTCTAATAAATATGTATTGAAAACAAACTTTTAAAACTTATTTTAATCTGTCACAGAGCACTGAAGGACAAAGATGTGACGGTGATAGATGCTGAGAGCAAACTGAAAGTAGAGAGGACACACCTGGCCCAACAGGTGAAGGAGAGAGACGAGAAGCTGACACAGGCTCTTCTGGAGTGCGAAAGGTTGGTCTCAAGGTCTGGGGTCACAATCTAATAACTATAGCGTTTACAAAAGACATGAAAGGTGACATTTTTGTTTTCTTTGCAAATGATTATTGACAGCTTGAAAGCGGACTTGGCTAAAATTGCTTCTGAAAAGAAATCGGCTGAAGAAAGCGCAGACAAGGAAAAGTCCAGTTTAAGTCAGCTCAAGGCTCAGCTACTGGAACTGGAGGACGAGTTCACGAAGATCAAGGACACGTATGAAGCCCGAGTCAATGACCTACAGAATAAACTAAAAGAGTCGTTAGAGGAGATGGATAAGATATCCAAAGACAAGCAAAACCTTCTGACAAGGTAATGCAAAAACAGTTATTTTAATGATTTTACACGAATTTTGTAATGAAACTAATAACACAGTACAAATAACTTACAGGCACGTAGCATCGGGAGGGGGAGGGGCATTTTTTCTTCGAAGCAGACATTAATCTAAAATTGATATTGGAAATAATAATATTGAAGAAATAATATTAACCCCCCCCCCCCCACACACACACAAACTGTTTTGGGGCTAAAAATGAAAGGGAGCCATAAATTGATAATTCAACGAATAGTTATATATTATATGAAACGGCAGTTTCTGTTGAAGTGATCTGAAACACTACGCATTTTACAATTTAATATTCGTACCTGCATGAAAATTAATCAAATTATGTCACCTGTATGTATTTACAAAGGATGACCTCTGTTTGGGTGTTTATTGTCTGGTCAGCGTTCATGTTTACGTCCACACTCATTTGTAACACAACCGGTGATTGTTTGTATAGTGTTATCCCCAGTTGCAGGAATGGACGTCTGAAACGATACATTGACAGGTCCATAACAATCTACACATGTTTCGTTATTTACTATTACAACTCATGATAATTGACCACTTATCTATTAATGTTCAGACTGAGTGCGGTAGCTAGCACCCAGCTGACGGATGGGAACCCCGCCATTACCGACCTGAGCGATACCAACCGACCTACGAGGATCGCAGAGAAGTTCTCGGAGCTCTACGACAATGAATGGACAGACGCCTTTGAGGCGCTGACGTCACAGTATCACATGTCTGAGAGAGAGGCTGTCGACTTACTGTTGAGGATTCTCAAGGTACATGTCCAGTCTTGTTCTGAGACCTTTGACATATTTAACAAATTTGAGGACCAATTCTTAGGCATATGACCAGATATATTGTTATTGAAATGTAGCGGTTACATTTATTACAAGACCTTAGAACACACTGGACGCAAAAACAATTTGTATACAAGTGTCTTTTACTAATTAACAATTTTTTATTGTCAATAAGTCCATGACTAATTAGTCATGGACTCATTGACAATAAAAAAATTGTTAATTAGTGAAAGACACAAGTGTAACGTCAATTCACACAAAAGCAGTGTCTATATGAACGACGTTATGGGAATATTCTATTCAGTGTGTTCATGAGTACATATTTTAACCTGTTTTATTAAACATAATTTATGTTGTTGTTTTTTAAATCTTTAGTATTCAAGCTTCTTATTGAAAACACCATCTGTTTAACAACATAAAAACATAAAAACTTGCATATAGTTTAAGTAAATAATTGTTTGTAAGATATTTAATTGTGCTTTTAATGTGATAAAAATGATCGTAACACCTGGCCTGGTTGTCTGTAGTTTATGGGTAGATTATTTTTCTGTGATGTGTTCCTGTATTTGATGAGTAAACCGTTAACCCTGTGATATATTCCTCTTACAATAGGACTGCTTTAACTTCGGTAAAGTGGCCGCCAGCGGCCAGCTCTCGGAGCTTCACAAAGTGCTCCTAATGCTCCACACGACCGGTAGAACCAGGGAGACCGTGAGTAGATTTCTACCCTACGGCGGTAAACGTCCAATCATCACTTGATTGGGGACGTTGTTTGCAACGATTCTTCTGTTCTCTGGTTTAATACTGTATATATAAAGTAATAGTTAATTACTTGCAGGTGGTGTTGTCGAGTGTTAAGAAGTTATCAAAAGAGGAGTTAAAAGCCATAAAAGACATCAGAAAGGCTTGCGCCGTGCATGCGGTAAAGGCCGTTCAAAAGGTATCCCCTCAACATATTAAATCATGATTTTATTTTAATTTGAGACTTATCACGCTTGGATGAGGATATGCTCATAAAGTTCACCAACAGTTAATATTGTAAACGTCATAAGATTATCATATTAACGAAAAGATTAAACTGAATAAGTTTATTCTAGTATTAAGATCTATTTTTGCAATATTTCTAATAGAAAATTATTCCAATATAGTACTATGGTTACCTAGTACTGATAAGGTCAATTTCTTTATTAGTTTTTTAGTGAAACCCCTGACGGTCGGACCGCACTGAGTGACGCCCAGCAATCTTCCTGCGCGGGATTTATCACGAGGGCCGTGGAACTATGCTGGCTCATGAATGTCCAAGACCCGCCTCTAGTGATCACGTGGTCTGTGAAACCCGGCGAGATTTGTGATAACACCCGATACAAACAGTTCACCCACACTGGCCAGTTCGTGGAGTTCCTTGTTTGGCCACCTCTGTACTTGTTCAAGGAAGGGCACCTGCTGAGTAAGGGAGTGGTTCAGTGCATATGAAGGCATGTGATCATAAGCAGCACACATCACTATTTCATTTGCCAAAAACTAATGTTAATCCTTTTGCAATACTATTACTACTAGTTACTGTTTGTTTGTTGGTCATTTCCACTGTTTACATGATTAAATTTTGAATTTAAAATGATTTCAATGTATTTTTTTTTAACCTTTTATCACGATTCGCGTCAGTGTTTTTGAGGAGACAAATTTTACCTTTCAAACCTTGAGAACGCTGAAAACTTCCCTTGAAAGAGCCAAATATTCCTACTATATATGGAGAGGGGTTTTATGTTTGTTTTAAAGAATGATACCGTTAAATTGCCAGCAAATATTAAAGCAGTCTACTCTTGTTGGTAATCGAAATGCAACGTAAAACAATTTGTGCAAAATTGAAAAGTTTACAATCAATTCAAATACATCAGTTCATTTTTACTCCTTCTACACTTTTTTGTTCCACGTGTTTGTCATAAAATTGATAAAAAAGCCATCTCAATCGAACGCCTTTGAAGTTAAATGATGTAACATCGGCAAGGGCCCTTGACTGCCATACACCTGTTGTATTATCACCTGAGTAACCATTGCAACATCACTTAACATCAACTTGACCAATCTCTGCCAAGAAATCATCAATGGTTTTTATCATTATTAATAACCGATATTTGGCCATACAATGATGCTTCACCAATTTCCGTGAAAAGATTTAATCTTCTGTGGTAAAAGTCGAGCCCATCATTTCACTTAGAGAATTGAACATTCAGCAGATTTCAACAGTTATGTTAGTTTTTATCGCCCAAAGAGGAGGATGAACAGAAGGTATAGACAGCATGTGACTATGCAGTTTATCAATTCAGCTAATGTCTAAAATACAAAAAACGGGGAAAAAATGTAAAAGCTATTTGATTAAACGCAGTTCAATTTTATTCCTTTATCTTTCAGCTAACACATTATGTGTATTAGTTGAATTCTAACTTTTTCTTTTAACAAATGGCTTCATGAGGTTTTGATTAATGATAAGAGACCAACCTTTCTAATCGATAAGCTTCAGGACATCTGACAATTTGATGTTTTTAAGCTAAAACGCCCGTCACTTGATAAAATTCAAAATAAAGATAGGGGATGATATCATCAATGTACTAAGTCTTTTGTATTGTTCACAGAAAACGGATGCTTTAGTCCGTTAGCGCATGTCTGTAGAATACCCTACTTGGCTGTAACCTTCATGAAACTAACCTTGTTGAGATTGATGCTACGATTAAAACCTTTTTTGTATTCACTACGGTATGTTACAAACTTTTGATACCTGCAATACTAAAAGGTAAACGATCTTCAATTTCAAAAGAGCACCAGTGCTGCAAATCTTTTCTAGTAACTGCATCAACATTCATCGATTTAGTCTTTGGGAGGAAAAAAACTTCCTATTCTGGAACAGCTATGATAACAGGTTAATCTAAGGTGTATGTCACTAGATTATGGTACAGCTTACAGTCCATGCAAACAAGAAAATGATTGAGCGGCTTTTTGATGTTGCAGACAAGATCCCTTGATAATAATAGATTGTTCATTCCTTGTGGCAACATGTCCTCAAATAACGACGTGTTACTATTTTATGGCGCAGTCAGTAAACTAACAAACGATTTTATCTGAATATTATTACAAACTGTTTCAAGAAGGGTTGTTTTCAAAAGTTAACACTAACGTCAAAGAAAAAAATGAGAGGTTTACTTATTTTCTTCGATTTTTATGAAATGGTAGTTAACCAAATGATTCGTACAAAATGATTTACTGGTAGAATATAGTTATAATACCATCGAGCGAGCTCGTTTTTTCTCATTGTATAATTAGTTTAATGCGTGCTAGAATCGTTTATTTTCATATGACGCAAAAATGATGTGCCAGTAGTTTTGGTTCTTTCTTGTGGATATCGAAAGGGTTACCACAGAAACAGCAATGACGGTGACAAAGATGAACGACCTGTCAAAGCCTGGCACCAGTTTCTTCCTTATCTATCCAACATATTGTTATCTTGACGTCGCTTTGGTGGACCTTAGGGGTGTGTGATTGTGCAGATCAGTATTCATTTGGAACATGCCGTCATCTGCAGGCAGAAAGACCGATGTAGTTATTCTTCAAGATACAATTACATTGTATTTATATACTAGTATATATGTATGTATACATGGGCATATAGTGCTAGAATAAGTACATGTATAGTCCTATTTAGAGATCATGAGTATTGGTAAATGGAATCTGAGAATAAATTGGTATGCCAATGGAGAATGTATCCTTTTGCACAAATGAATATCGCTACACACAGCCGGTATAATTATACACTCAACAAAACTTCTAAGTGTTCACCCTGATAAATAGAATAATTTTTAAATTAGGAACTAAAATAATCTGAAATTTTCAACATTTTATAATTGATATGTCTAGCACAGATATTAAAACAAGACAACAACGATTGATATCAATTGCCCGTGACGAAATGTCAAAACAATAAATTTATTTTTTATCTTGCTTAACATGATTGACAATTCTTTGTGATTAAAATTTGTCTTTGTTGATAGGTTAAAAATAATAACACTTAATATGGGCAAAATTATCATTGGAAAAACAGCCAGAGCCGTTTGAATATTGGTGTCTGCATTGTTTTAATATACATTGTACTGACTTTAAATTTTCTGTTCGTCTTCATTGTTTTAAATATTAAGCAATCCAAAGAAAACCTTATTTTGACATAATTTTTCTCTTTCATAGGTGTAATGTCATTTCCATCGGCAACTTGCAACAATCCAATATTCAACCAAACGGAAGTGTTTGTGATATTAAGCAAATGTCAAGATCTCGGGTCGCAACCAGAGGTCAAGGTCAATGCATCGTTCTTAACTATTTGAAAGTTAAGTGCAAATCAGAAGTTTTGGTTGGTGTAGATGATTTTTGCTGAGAATTTGTATATGTTGTCATTTGCAGCGATAAGTGTTATTATACAAAGGGTGGCAAACGTAGTTTAAATGCTGTTGAGTTTTTTAAAGTCCATATAAAACTTAGCTGTAGTTCATATGTTATATATATTCTTTAAAATTAGTAATTTTAAATGTAACTCAGAAAAAGATATGTGTTATAAGATACAATTGTGATATTTCTTCTTTTGAGCCATGAATTATGTCCCTGCATGTGTTTGAGTTTTTAATTTATGTATTTTTAGATTACGTTCATTTAAACTGGTGAATAAGAACATAATTGAACCATTCAACAAAGTATTCCAAACAGAGAAAAGCTTGACCAAAACCAATAAACCACTGGGGAATGCGAGTAATTGTCATCAGTTTTAAGTGTGTCGTTAAAAGTATCATTAGAAACCAAAAAAAAAAACAAACACAAAAGACATTAAAATTCTAAGGGTATATATATATATTTAATAACATGAAAAAAGTCGCACCAATGTGCGTCATAACGGTGTTTCCATTTGCAAGATGCTTTGACAAGAGGGAGAGTTACTGACACATTTAGGGGTATGTGGAATCAGGAGACCCAGCTGACACGCCTCCTCCACGCTCAGCTGTTTGATGTTCGGAGGGCGGATCAGAGGAGGGTGCTGGCAACACGCGTACCCAGCGTCCTCCGTCACGCTCCGACGGGGACGAGAACGAGAACGAGTCCACTTATCACTGGATACACGATAAATCAAGGGGTCATCCGATGACGTGCTACTCGCAGAATCTCGTCTTCCCTCTTTCGATTTTTGGCAACTTGTTTTGTCCGTGTTTTGAATTTTGATAATGGGAGGAATATGAATGGGGAAATTGTGTGGGTTTATCTTTGAAACAGGAGTTTTGGGTTCGGAAGACACACTTTGATGTTGTGCTGATAGAAAAGGATGAACCCTTCGGACCGGAGTTTTTGGTTCCGACGAAAGGCTCTGGTGCTTAGTATTAACTAATAATGGACGTTTTCGACGAGTTTTATCTCTACTCTGTCTCTCGTAGGGAACACGTAACTCATGAGAATCAAACATAGGGATACTCTTATTGAGGTTCAAGGCGTTCTGAGAATGCGCACAGGCCGTAATTTGCCTGTTAAACATACAATTCGGGTTCGGACAGCACACTTTTCGACCTTTACCTTCCTCCAAGAAATCACTAGTAGAAGGACATATCGTATCAGATTTGACCTTTACAATTATTCCTCCTGGATGCAGGAGTTCATGCTGTTTATGAACCCATTCAGCGGTGCAATCGTCTGTATCCATGAACACAATGGGCAGGGGGTCGTGCGAGTCGTCTGTGATTGTAACCTGAGGTACCATGAGCGCATCGTCTGCGGAATGCTGGGTAATATCACCAAGTCTGTACTGTCTGTAGTTGTATGATCCTACTGAATCCGGGTTTTCACTTTCACTTTTGAAACTCCTAAATCCCATATTATGAGGCTTGTCATCTGTGTCACACATAAGTGCCTCCTCAATCTCTTCGATGTCGTTTGCAACGATTGGTTCATTCCTAAACGCCTTCAATTTTTCTTTGACAAATTTAATCAAAGGTTTGCGAATTTTTGTCCTATAAAATACGTACATAAGTATAAACAGTAGTAAACCCCCGAGGATTGCCGCAGTGTTATATCCAAGATTAGGATCGTAGGTATTATAAAACAGAGCCTCTTCCGTTCGGTACCTCTCTTCTGGGCTGAGCGTGATTTGAGAAGATAGGTCCTGTGAGGGATTTGCTGTATTTCCGTTGTCAACTATCTCATACATCAATGTTGAATTAGACTGCCTGTCTTGTGCTTCTGTAGTAATATCATCATCTAGCATGTCGTCATGAATCTGAAGGAAGAAACACAAAAACGTTACTCACTCAGTCTCCTCATGTTTACAGCTAGTCAACGCATCAATTTATAATATTGTTGTGCATTGCAAAAAATCATTTGGCGGTGGTACCGGTATGACAAATCAATACAAGGATATACCATATTACAGAGATGTTCAAACAGAGAACTTCTCAAAATTATTTTAAGCACAAACGTACATTTCTATTCAGTCTAACGGGTGTTTAACGACAGAAGAAATATAATATAGTAATCTTGGTTGGGTTTTTTTTTTCACATGTTCTTAGATTTTTCAAAATTAAAAAAACGGGTTTCATACTACACGAACATCGTGATTGGTATAATATTATCAGCATACACCTACAAGAAAATCGATTTTCGGTGGTACAGATTTGTCACACGTGCGGTTTAACAGAGTGTCATTATGGCCAGGCTTTCATCTTGACAATCACTCTAGAAGGACACAGTTCTTGTTCGGTGGTGAACGAGCATCACGAGAGAAATCTACATACGCTAAATGGAATAGAATCAAATGTTTTGGAGATGCAATCAATTTAAATCCAGATATCCCTTTCATTTGCTAATAATCTTAATGCTCTGAGTATAAAAAAACCGATGGTGCACTGCATTTGTCTACCATGTCAGCATTAAATGATAAAGAACACTAGACACCATACATGCAGAGTCATAGAAGATAAAGAATTAAACAGCATTCAGTATTTCTTTGAAGAAAAGACCTAAAACGAAATTGATTTTTTTTAAATACAAGGCCTAGTCAAAGGGAAAAACCAATTAGACATACCGGTATAAATAGTAATTGAATTAACACCACTAGGAAAAGACAGGGTAATTTAAAGTTAATTGTTGGGATTTTTTAATTATTTAAAACCAAGATGTATTTTGAAGTCAATGCGATTAGGAGGGACTATGGCTGTGTTAATTTCATTGCTTTGCGGCGTGTAACTCAACCCAGCGTGAAATGCAATTTTCTAGGGCAAAATTGCAGTATTGATCATGTTGTAGATCTTTAACATTTCAATTGAAGCTGCACACGTACTAATTAAACACATCAATTCGCCTTGTTTTATCAAAGGTCTCAACATGTCTAAACCAAAATTACCGTAGAATGTATTGTAGGGGAAATTTTTTCCCTCCATGATGTAACTTAAACCTGTGTTGTTTGTCTTTTTCAAAACAGTCTATGGCATAAAAACTGGCGCCTTGGAATGATATAATATGGTCGATTTGACAAATTCATTTGCATTGTATTACTTTTAGCTGCAGTGCACTAAACTACATTACCATTAGCAAAGTTTTGCCTCTGAATCTTTGTTCTGAGTGATGGAATATGTCAGAATTTACACACTGTCTACTCTTTAAACAAATCAAAAATGGCCCCATTGCATTCTGATTATATCTCCCGCCCCCTCCCAGAGAAATGACGCCTGTCGCTACCAGTACTGATTGCAATCACCCACACATCGTTATTACATAACTTTATACGAGACTCGTTGGTCTTCTGGGGCATGATTGCACATTGTTAATTGCAATTGCATTTTTAAACGTAAAACCTATTCATTAACATACTCCAACGCTTCAAAACAATAAACCATTGTAGTAAATTGTTTTGACTGGATACATGATATGTCGATATGAAATGATCATATATGTGTATTTGTGGGTAGGCAAACCTAAGGTCTCACAAACCTCAATAATCTGAGTTATAATAAATTTCAAGCACATTTTTTGCAGTTATTCACCGAGACTTTCATTTTTTGAGGGGAATATGATGCATGAAGTCATAGACAAAAAATTCAATCCATTAGAAGTTGTAGACGCTAAAATAAGCAATTCACTTGAACGTTTTGCACCTGCTGAAACATGCTATGATCAAAGACGTAATACGCAGGGGCCAATAAACTGTATGGTATACTGAGTATGTATACTATATACCATATCAATATTAATTAACAGAGTCTGTGGCTCCAGATCACGGTAATTCTGGTCACGGATTAGCGGTATCTTGTGATTAGGATCACAGTCTATCGAGTTCCTATCTGCTCGGATTTCTCTACCAGTCACTTCTATACAGATTGGTGCTATCCGTGAGACACCGCTGACAGCAAGATCAGCCACTCGGCTTTTGGATTAGACAGTCGTATAACCCGTGATTCGATTCACTCCGTGATGAATACATCTTCACAAGACTTCTGACATACAGAATCATAACCATTAGATTATTTCATAAATCCTTCAGGGTTCAAATTGTACGTAGCTGCGTTTAGACGGATATTTATTCGATGTTTCAGCCGTTTTTTAGATTAATATATCGAACTTACTGTGCTGTTTGAAACGTCTGAATTGTAATAAGCCCCCAAAAGAATCGCCAGGAACCAAAATATTTATAAATTCGTAAGCCGTACGTTTTTGTCGTTAATCGCCTCATTAAAAAAGCGGTTTAAGTTCCAAGTGGAAAAATATTAGAGCATTCACCTCAATGATACGTCACAAGGGATGAGTCGGGGCTCGGTATGATCGATTGTACTGTAGCAGAGTTTGAAGATTGGACTTGTGTTCACTGAGCAGTGCATTCTGTGACACACGAGATCAGTGTGTTTTACTTTTACCGTATTTCTAAAGAGAGAATGTGGTACTTACAAAAAAGTTTCACAAATACTATATCGCTAGAATATGTATTTCTCGAACGATGGTTCTATATAAATAAGGCATATTTGAGACTATAATAATATCATACAACATCATTGAGATTACATTTAGCTCCCATTATGCCAGATGTTACTAAGACAGACATAGGTAGAGGGAAACCAGAATAGCGTCATAAGCCTCCGTCTGATGGAGTGTTGGAACATGTATCAATACAAACATCGGGGGCTTGTATATAAACACCCGTTAACCCCGCGCACCATCTCATGCCCGTTAAAGACCAGCCATTGCATCACCCTGCCTACTACATAAATACCGCCATCTGTTACGCCTGATAATCAAATTTACCCATACTTCAGCCAAATCCCCCAATCATTTCATTTATTAATCACCGTTCTATTAATTAAATCTTCAATATCAACCCGTATAATTGAATCCCTACAGATATTCAGGAACTAATATGATTTTCAAGGATTTTGGGTCGTTTAGATATGTACAGGAGTCAAGCATCAAAGGCAGACATCATTCCTATCGTTTTAGAGAGGATTATAAATCAAAGAGGGCTTTTCTTTACTGCGTCTGTATCAATAATCAATGGCGATGATGGTTATATTTTGGGGTCCTTACTATTTACTTATGTGCTGCCACAAGTGGTCTACTTCCCAAAGCATTTCTGTCACGACGATTCCAGCAACAGAAATAAACACAGAAACCTCTTAGACAAATATTCAGTTTCCGATTTTTCTAATCGCGTTCCTTCAATATGTTTCATTACCTGAAATGAACTTTAACAATCGACTAAATTAGTGAAAATTAATAATTGAACAGATCCTAATCCAATTAGCATTAAGGAAAGTCCACAATGAAACACATCAGCAACACTCAAATTAACAGAATGAGCCAACAGTCAGTGAGGATTTCCACGGCAATGATAGGTGTTTTATGGTTACGACTTAGAAATATCGATACCTGGCGTTCAATTTAAAAGAAAACAATGGAAACCTTAAATGAAACCATTTTCTTTAACTTAAAAAATTTAAGATCTTGTTATGCGTGCTTAGTATGTTTTTTCCAGATTTTTAGTTTCACCAAAGTCTTCAAATGAGTGATTTATTAACGCATATGGTTAAGATACGAGCATTTCACTCTCTCTGGTATTAAAAAAAAAAGTGTCCAAAAGATCCCTCCCTCAATGATTTAAGAAACAAAAGAATTGAAAAAAATACTCACCCAGAATAACTCCCCTAAACGCTTACGATAACCATGTAAGAATGAGGTTACGATCGTATATTACCTCGTCTTAAATCACGGCTTGTAATGAGCGCGCGTTTTTAGCGCTAAGGGTAAAACCCGCCAGGGTGATTGGGTAACGCGACAGCTTGTTGCCCCAGCCAATCCCATCGCCCTGCGTTGTAACCAATCTCTGGTTTTGTTACTTTTATGTTGCACTTCTATAATGTTTATCTATTATATTTCTATTCCAAAGTGCCAAATTTTATTGAATTTCTTTAACAAAAATTATTGTATATTGTCTTACGATTTATTGTAAATTGTGTTGTAAAATATTAGTTTTAATTATAATACAGCTATTTAAAATGATATTGGTACTTTTCTTTGTAATAATTGTATAATAATCATTCTATGAATTTGTCTAAACTCACTTATCTATATGTATCCAAATTTTTGTCTATACTGCATCCATTGTTGTTTATTCTTTATCCAATATTTGTTTTGTAGTGTATTCCAATAGACATGTAACTTAAACTATTTAACAAGTAGTTTTGATTTTATCATACTATCTTTTATTTTGTAAAACTGAATATCAAATTCTATATAATATCAAAACCATACAGTCATTTAACATAATTGTATTCCACATTTTGTCTAAGTCAGCATTGTTTTAAACCACAAAGACTATATTGTGTTACATTTCTGTATGCAGTTAATTATCCAAATTAGTATTGAAACATAGTAATTGTCTATATCGTAACATCTATCATCCTCATGTGTAATGTATCAAAATGTAGTAAAAACTATAACAATATATAGTAAAATTGTATCATCTTCGTGTGTAATGTATCATAATGTAGTATACAGTGTATCATCCTAAAGTGTAATGTATCATAATGTAGTATACAATGTATCATCCTAAAGTGTAATGTATCATAATGTGGTATACAGTGTATCATCCTAAAGTGTAATGTATCATAATGTAGTATACAATGTATCATCCTAAAGTGTAATGTATCATAATGTGGTATACAGTGTATCATCCTAAAGTGTAATGTATCATAATGTGGTATACAGTGTATCATCCTAAAGTGTAATGTATCATAATGTGGTATACAGTGTATCATCCTAAAGTGTAATGTATCATAATGTAGTATACAGTATATCATCCTAAAGTGTAATGTATCAATTGTATCAAAATATAGTAAACAGTGTATCATCCTCATGTGTTAAGTCAAAATGTAGTATACAGTATATCATCCTCATATGTAATGTATTTGAATGTGGTAAGAAATGTATCAAAATATAGTAAACAGTGAAAATGTAGTATACAGCATATCATCCTCATGTGTAATGTATTTGAATGTGGTAAGAATTGTATCAAAATATAGTAAACAGTGTATCATCCTCATTTGTAATGTATTAGTATGTAGTAAGAACTGTATCAAAATATGGTATAAATTTTATCATCCCCATGTGTAATGTATCAGAATGTAGTAAGAATTGTATCAAAATATATTATTGTATCATCCTTATGTGTAATGTATTTTAATGAGGTAAGAACTGTATTAGAATAAAGAATACAACATATCATCCCCATGTGTAATGTATCAGAATGTAGTAAGAATTGTATCAAAATATATTTATACAGTGTATCATCCCCATGTGTAATGTATCAGAATGTAGTAAGATTTGTATCAAAATATATTTATACAGTGTATCATCCCCGTGTGTAATGTGTCAGAATGTTGTAAGAATTGTATCAAAATATATTTATACAGTGTATCATCCCCGTGTGTAATGTGTCAGAATGTTGTAAGAATTGTATCAAAATATATTTATACAGTGTATCATCCCCATGTGTAATTTATCAGAATGTAGTAAGAACTGTATCAAAATATATTTATACAGTGTATCATCCCCGTGTGTAATGTGTCAGAATGTAGTAAGAACTGTATCAAAATATATTTATACAGTGTATCATCCCCATGTGTAATGTATCAGAATGTAGTAAGAACTGTATCAAAATATATTTATACAGTGTATCATCCCCGTGTGTAATGTGTCAGAATGTTGTAAGAATTGTATCAAAATATATTTATACAGTGTATCATCCCCGTGTGTAATGTGTCAGAATGTAGTAAGAACTGTATCAAAATATATTTATACAGTGTATCATCCCCATGTGTAATGTGTCAGAATGTAGTAAGAACTGTATCAAAATATATTTATACAGTGTATCATCCCCATGTGTAATGTGTCAGAATGTAGTAAGAACTGTATCAAAATATATTTATACAGTGTATCATCCCCATGTGTAATGTGTCAGAATGTAGTAAGAACTGTATCAAAATATATTTATACAGTGTATCATCCCCATGTGTAATGTGTCAGAATGTAGTAAGAACTGTATCAAAATATATTTATACAGTGTATCATCCCCATGTGTAATGTGTCAGAATGTAGTCAGAATTGTATCTAGTGTATTATCCTCGCAGATAATTGATTGTGAATACATAAAAGATTATGAATACATGGTGTTTTCTTCATAATTATTGTTCCGTTATTTTATCATGTCTGTTTTGTTTTACATATATTCTTACATTACATTGTAATTTATTTTATAAATTACATGAAATTATGATAATGTTTTATCAAATTGTATGCTATAGCCATACTGTTTTACACCGTGAAACACATTGTAATTTCAAGAATTATTTTCATTCATTAAAATTAAAACTTGTATCTCTTTGTAATGCAAATCAAGAAAACGTTTGAATAGAAACTCTCTTTTTGCCAACTGAACTTCGAATCTCGATAAATATTGTAATTGTGAAGCATTGGATAACACGGATATCGGTGAATGAACTTTTTTATAAAGAGATTCTTTTTAGCAGTCAGTCGTCCTATATAAAAAATACTATGACGCAAATGACTTCCTCCTTAAAAAATGATCAACTGTTGATTTAAATAATAATGCTAATCCATATAAAATAAAGTTAATCACTCAAAAGAGTTTAACCTTTTTATGCTGTAGCGAATTAACTTAATTCTTTTATTGCTATTTCCAGGGAATAAATATACGCCTTTGGGCAATTGGTAAACTAGTAGCAAAGAAAGGTATTTGACATTTTAACCCGGTTTTATTTTCAGGTTGATCTATGTGTGATCTCTTCGAGTAAACAACATTTCAACGGAAAAGTACGCATTGTTTTGTTTACGCAGAAGATGTCGTTATTGAGAAGCTGTGTAACCGTTTCCACAAACACACCTTAGAACACAATATGTTACTTAATGAAGCGTGGTTGTTTTAAGTAGCGAGGAAAAGAAACAAATCGCGAATCGACACTTGTGAGTAGTTCATCAGGCGATGATACAAAACAAATGCTCTCGCAGCGCCCTCTCCGAGGGAGAATCTCCGCCATTGACGCACGAGAAGTTAATTGTCTATAGGTGAGGGTACACACAGAAGCCGACCCTATCAGGTCTCGGAGAATAACATGTAAACTTCCCAGCGGATATTGAAAAAAATCTACCGGTTTCATTTTTATAAACTTATGAATCATTGCTTCTTTATCCGTACACAGCGGGTTCCGAAAAAAATTCTTCATCTTTACTTCCTTTCGAGAAAAAAATAAAACTCATCTAAATTTTCTTCTAATATGATTTGTATTCAACCTGACTGCTTTTATGGCTTAACTTTCTGCTAATGGCATCGATTCACAAGCGCTCAGATTAAGATTTATGCACGAGTTGTTATTTTTCACGTTCCCTTTTGTCCGTATTCATTTAAATTGTAAAGTAACCGATACATTTTCTGCCCAGCAGGCTCTGTCTGCCTGATATAAGCTCTTATTGCCATTCTTTCTATGAACTACTATCTTATTATTAAAATCCGAATGTCATATAACAACTCCTGTACAGTACAGACCGAATGTCATATAACAACCCCTGTACAGTACAGACCGAATGTCATATAACAACCCCTGTACAGTTCAGAGGACAATCTATGACTTGAATTGCTTAACTCGCTGTGATACTGTATCAGACTTTCTTATTTTACCAAAATTCTTTATGCCGATATAACAGTCAGTGCATGTACATGTAACATCTCTGATAACAAAATCTTTATGGACATTTTCGTATCTTAATTTTACTGCATTAATTATACGAAAATGTTTTGCAAAATAAAAAAGATAGCATTTTGCTTATAAACGTGTATTTGTAGTCTTCGATAAAAACATGTTTCTCAAATAAAAATAATAATTTGTTGTTCACAGGTTCAATTCATTGTCTCTAATAGGATTGGTAGAAATAAGAATAATTTTTTTCTGTTTTTCAGGTTGCAAGTTCCCTTTGTCACCTAATTGTATCATCCGAGTTGGGGACGCGGAGATATTAGACTCATACACATGCTCGTAGAAATCCATCACAATATTTTTTTTCTAATGTAAAAAAGACAAAATTATAAAAAAACAAACTACATACCTGCAGCAGTAAATAGTCCAGGGAATAGAGAGGTCAAACGCAATCGGCATTTCTTGTACTGCGGTACAACGCCAGCACAAGTCACAGGAACGGCTCTGCTTTTAGTGTTTGTACTTTTTTTCAACAATAGAGAGGTGAGATAAAATTAATAATGGTTACCAGGCAACCTATATTATGAATGATGTAGTCACCGTCTCCCTTGATCAAAATCCATGGCAACGCTATTGGAATTTTGGTCCAAAACCTGTATTTACCTGGTTTTCTTCTACATCACAGGCGAGTTACGTTAAAATGCCCTGGGAACACAGCGTATACTCAATATGTCACGTTGTAAAATTTTCTAGGATGAAACAATCAATATCTCTCATTATAACGATGTTACTGCAAAGTCCCCACGATAGAAATCAAATCCCTTGTAAAGAAGTATCTGAATCTATCCCAAACCTTCCTTTTGTTGTAAAATAGTATCCCTCTGCGCGCTCCTTCAACGCAATCACCAGGTAATGGCCGTCCTAGAAGGTGTATTGATGTCTGGTGTTCCTGATCCTGTCATCAACAGAGATCTGCTTTAATAAATAAGTTTGCTAATAAGCACTGATTAGCTGACAATGTAAACACGCAAAAAGGTTTATGTCACAGGAAAGCGCGACAGTTCATTGGTGGGTGTATCCCCACGTGACGTCATCAAGTACAAAAGTAATAACATACATACAGGTATTGTCTAGGAACGGTTGAGGCAAATCTGTTTGGACTTCCTTGCCACAAGATTTACGGTGTGAAAATCCTAAAAACCTTGTTCCCGAAAGAAATTGTCATTTAAAGATAGATCACATTTGACAAATATTTTGCCAGTAAATCCTTGCAAAACTGTGTGATTCAGTTCTCTGTCGTACAGTAGAGGCAAGCAAGGAATGGATTGATTTGTATGATCGTTCATTTTATCAGATTATCACGAGAACACAAATCAAGAGACTGAATAGAACTTCACATCAAATGCATCAATCCGTTAATGTCAACCAAATTTAAAACGGGAGCACAGAAAAAATTAATCTGTAACAATTAATGTGGAGTAAAAGTACGTGTTTGTTTCCTGTAAATTATGGAGTTCTAATGTTGTGTTCTAGAATTAAGAATTTAATTTTGCCGAAAAATACCATTTACATTGTCTATTGAATCACACCTTTAAGAAAACTTTGATAAGTAAAAAAAACTCAACGAAACAATATCCAAATATTAGTACTCCTAACATCAAAGAGTAAAATAATGAATATACAAACGAACTGGATGCATATTTAGTGTGTCTCAGTGTCTATATTAAATCTTATTGTTTTGTTCAGTCATGCCAATGATGCTAAAAGAGAGTGCCGCCAGTCATTTCATTGTATATCTATGGTAATTTCTTTCCCAATTATTCATCATACATGTAATATTTGTGTAAACAGCTGCTCAGCATAGGGACGTCTATGTACGACAGAACCAGCAGGGGGTGTTCAAACGCTGATAAAACCCATTTTATTTTCTTCATTTATACTCCATCTAGAGCATTAACACACAGATTCATTACGATTTCTCTGGCGCAATAAAAGATGCCTCAATCGATGTGTCCATTTAGTTTTCAAATTAGAATCGACAAAAACAATCTGTTTCCAGTTCCGTTATCCAGTTCATTTCTATGTCTAATTGTAGAAATTGAAACAAATCATGAAGATATGGTTAAGAATTTAATGAAGTGAAGTATTTTTCTTCATTCGCGAATCTTTCAAACCTCTACAATTCCAGCAATAATTAACTATGGATAGGTAATAAGGGAAGAATTTTTTAACGTTGCGTGGAAATCAGATGAAAAATGGGACTTTTTCTTCAAACGGTCAGTAGAGAACATACAAACAATTTTGTAAGGGTTGACTTACATGTATATGTATGTACATATATAATAAACGTTTATCTGTAGCAATTCTTTCTTTTTCCTTCTCAAACCGACCTTTCTGTTAAGGATTCGTATCATCAAATCGAACTTCTTTAGATTAAATACGCTTCAATCAAATGCATGACATTCATTTCAAAGTGCAAGTTACGGTCACAATTATGAATATACTCGAATTATAATTGATGATATTAAAAACAAAACCCTGATAATAATTGTTGCTTAAAATAGAGATATTCGTGTTATTTTGGTGACTTTAAAGATAACAGTCAGAGAGATATTTTATTTAAAGTTAGTCTTTTGTCGTGCGTGTGGGCTGATTAAGAAGCAAACAATATTTCTAAACATCGTTAACAAAAATGACGAAATCCCAAAATAGCATCAACGCTCTGATTAGAAGATAAACATCTCGGTGACTTACAGGGTTGATTCTATTTTGAATCTCAATTGTCACAAAACGTCAGCATGGCCTAAGATCTTTGAAAAAATAAACGATAGATCATAATCAAGAAATCATCAATAGTTATAAAAATAATTTCACTCAATACCAATACACCTATATAGAATCGAGCGAAGAGTTTAGATACCAACGCATTTTATAAAAATGACGTAGAACATTTTAATGTCATTCTTTCTTAGTTCATACGATGTATTCAAAATTATCTAATGAATCCATTCTGTCAAGGATTGCCTGTCATCAGACAGCGCCAAAGCTCTTTCATGTGGTGTGTGCGCGGCACTCGATCTACTCTTTATAATTGTGGCCTCTTTTATCCAAAGCAGCAAAGCTTGAAGTGACTCAAATTGCTGCACAAAAAAGAGACCAGTGTGTTCGTTATCGCTATCAATCCAGCTGTTACTTCACTTGGAGTTTTATTTCATTAAAGAAAAGCTGAGTCTGTAACGATAGTGGGTTTTAGAGATAGCATGTTGAGAACCGGAAGTGACGAATGATTGGATCAAGGATATTTAGCGAGCATCTCAAAATGATTGAAAGTGAAACACGTCAGCTAAAAGCTTCGGTTACCAAGTCTCATTGAGCATATTATTTTCTCAAAATTTCATAACAAAGTATTATACAGTAACAAAAAAATATTGCTAGAAGTGATTATTATAAATAATTTTCTAAACTGAATGCAGGTGCATGACATCTTTTACACGTATACGCTTTGAAGTCTCACCCAAATGTCTCCCAACCTCAATTTCTATTTTATTGCTCAATGCTTGACAAATGTAAAAATCCAAATAAAATGATTCATAAGAGATAAATCTATCGATGCTGTTCTCTTTAGTGTCAGACTTGTTCTGGCAAAAATCAGCGTTATTTGCAGATAAAGCCACCCATGTGTAAGTGTAATGTTGCGTTATTATTCATATTCATGTAAATATATTTCGATTAGAATAAAATCATCATTTAATCAACTGATTGTTAAAAAAAAAATGGACATCGTATACGACACATGTAAAGGTTAATGAATATTTTCTTGGATACTGTTCTTTTTAAAACATAAATATTCATGTTTGTCTCTAATTTTGGATGATTTATTTGTGCATTACTTTATAAAAATATCAACTTAAACATAATTCTTTGTGTAAAACCAGTCCCAACTTTCATTCACCTATAAAAATTCTCTTACAGTGACAGGTTACATGATTGCGATCGATACGTGTAACACATTATATCTGATTTGTCTGGAAAACTCATTAGAATGAGATCCTTTCAATCTTTAATAACAATTAATATTTGAATTTGTTCATATATTCAGGCCAATATAACCTATTAAAGTGCATGGGACTTTCTGTGAGGAAGTAAAGTAGCCACGGGAGCGTTCGAACAGAATGCGTTGATCGCGTTTCATTGTGTAGAAATAATAGATCTCACTGCCCAAATCAATGAATGTCTTTTTGTTGTACGGAGTACTTGAGCACCCGATAGCATTAAATATATAGATCCGAAATAATGTAAAATTTTACCGCTGAATCCCAGAGTGAATGCAGCTTGTTTGTGTGGAATGGCATTGTGATCGAATGCGATTTCGTACTGGAATTCAACAATCTGAATGCAAAGCAGTCTTACGGTCATTTAAGAGAAGTTACAATCGATGCTTTGAATTAATGCAATAACGAACTTATTCGTTTATAGGCAGCTTATGTGGACTTCACAAAATCAGATTTGACGACTGTGTATTAGCATTTACATTATATATGCTTCAATATATTCTGGTAGAATCAAACTGCTCCCTCCGTCATTTTGGTCTCTCTGTGGTCTAGAGACAAACATGTTCACAAAAACATCACATCGTTAAATCAAGGTTGTTGGATCAAACCAGGGTTAAGCGGGTGGTTACTATATTGTGAAGCTGACATGAGTTCACAAAAGGCAGCTAGTCATTATGGAGACATGCAGTTTTATGGATTCGGAAATCTGCTTGTTAGCGACAATCGTGCGACTCCTTGTTAGTAGTTGTAAGGCTTCCGAAATCACAACATTTTATGATCTGTCCTTCCAGATCCTACTGTAAGGAGGGTTGTAACATTGCTGAAAATATATGGTGGGTTTTTTTTGTATTCTAATACAGTATTTTGGTTTCTTTTTCTATCTGATTATTGGCTTGAGTTTAACCGTTGTTTGTTGTTTATATTTTGATTTTAGCTCACCTGATGACTTAGTGATGTACAAAATCACAAATTTGCCCAAAAAAAATTATACGAACTTTATTTGAAATACACTCCGGTTGGTCTTGAGCTCATATTTTGTATACTTTTTATAAGCATTCTTACTTATTGCAGATTTTTGCTAGAATCATCATGATGCATGACTTTCCCACTGTGTCTGTTCCAGTATTTATCTCGTAATCACCCAACATTAACACTTGCATTTCCAGATGAAGTTTTAATTTAGAATGCATCAAACCCAGTGTTATTATTTACTTTAATATAAATCCTGTTCATTATCAAAATGTGAAATACCTGGGTTTTTTAAACAAAAACCTGTCATTGAATATAAATTTGAAAGATCTAAGAAGTTTTAATTCAATTCTAGAGTGATTTCCCTAAAGTAATTACCATTTATTTTCGAATCATCAATAGTCTACAGGGAAATTTTAACATCTAATGAGATTCAAAAAATTTTCATGCGATTATCAATTTGTAAATACCCCCATCAGCAGATGATGGGATCCACAAACACCGATATTGGTTATAAACCCCCAGATGGCACTCTATCTTATAACATATATGGATTTAGCGGAAGCTGCACCTAACACGGGTACAGGGACGCCACCTTTGCAGTGATCTAATTATCGGGCAAGTGTTCATTCATCTTCCTTTGAATTATTCATAAAAAGTGAGTAAAAGTACGTGAATTATTATATGACCAATTATATAGCCTGTTATATAAATGAAAGAGCCAAGAAAAAGTTGACCAGCTGACTCTCTCCATATGCATATTCCGAATTTACACCTGTATTTTAAACAAGCATTCTGAGAGTATTGCATAAGCAATACCACTCAAACTCAATAAATGAGTGCAAATGAAAGTGGGTATTGGACGAAAAATGAAACAGTGTCCTCATTGGTGGAATATTGTTTTTTCAAAAGATTAATATATAAGGTTTATTTTTCTAATTTTTTTTAACATCAAAGAAAGAGTTTTTTTGTGAGCTCATTTCAAACATTGGCTATTTTTCTGTGGCTAAATTGCTCGGAAATATCCGTTACTCATCCACCTGTGCCTTGTAAATGCTTCAAAGAGACACAAAAGGGAAAGAATCCTAATAAATTTGATTTTTTATGAGACGTACATAAAATAGCTGCAAACCAGTATCAGGCTTTTGCTGATACTTCCGATTAATTTCTATCTATTGTCAGCTAAAAGAAATGATCCGAATATGTTTTTACAAAATCAAATGTCAAGTCATATAATCTAATCATACAAACTATTTCATATTTGATAGACAGAGACTAAAACTACAGGTTTGCTCAAATTTTATTCATTTAACTAACACCAAAACATCTAACCATTTAAACGAATGAAAAGCATTGATAAATCTTTCAAACAGAGACTTAAAAAATAGTACCTCTATTGTAACGAACATTACAGAATTAAACAACTGTTATTTCAAAATTATAAACATATCTAAAAGGTCATCTTGCATAGTATTTATGTTCATCCTAGAAATACAGGGACTGATACTAATCCTATTTTCAATTAATATTGATACTGATGGATATATATCGATTTTATATTCATTTGTGTATGAAGTATTGCACAGAAATTATTTTAGATACAAAATTTTTAAAATAAGTTTAATTTCTTAAAGCACATGTTTTGTTTTTGAAAAACAGTACACTTCGAATTAATTACAAAGACATCTATAAAAAAAAACAACATTTTGTTTGTAATATAACAGAGACAATTGTTGTAATTTTCGTTACAATGTGCAAAATGTATTAATTTTAATTAAATTCTTGATGAAACTTTTTGTTTCTTGTAAATGATGAAACATTTAAAAAAGAAATAGCAACTTAAATATCAACAAAACCATATTAGCTCAGAGTAACATATTTAAACTGTTTTTGAATCAACTTAAGGAAATGTCCGTTACCTAAAGATTATGGAGTTTTTCCCAAAGTTCATTATCGATTAAAAATAACCTTCTAGACTTTCCCAAGGGTTTTGGCTCTTGATTTTGCCATATTTTCTGTTAACAAATTAAATAATTTCGCTGTTAATCATTTCTTTGAGTGTGAAAATGTCAATGAAATGTTCGTAACTTTCGTATGAAATGTACGTTACTCTAGTTTACAAGGATATAATTTGAAGATACTCCAGTATACTTACATATTTCCTATTGATAAGCTAATATAATTTAAAAAATATATAAATATGTGTTTATACAGGTTTTTGTTACAGCCTTTATTTATACGTTTGGTATTGTGTGTTTTAAATGCTGAATTATATTATGTAATTATATATGTGCATTTCCTACATTGATCCCACTTAAGTAGCAAGAAATTAATCGAATATGATACCTAAATAAAAAATGTGTGTATGATTTCAATTAAAGTTATTTATAATTTCAATATTTGTTAAAAATTACAATACATGTCTATTGAAATGTTCGTTACCATAGGTAACGGACATTTCATTCTTTTTCGAGATATACTACAACGATATAAATAAACATTTGGATCATTTATAATATTAGAACTGATATACATGACTTTTATTTTATATACCCATTTAAGATTGTTTGATACACATAATATTAACTAATAAATCCTTATGAAGGTCAGACGTTTAGATGGTTTTAGCAGGAATCATGCTGTCTTATTGGCCTTGGCACTAATTGTGGATGTTGATGTACCAACAATTTGTCACGTGTTTTATTAGCATCAAACAATTTGAGCTAGGATTGAAATTGAAAAGAGTTTTCGTAAAATACGGTAACGAACATTTCAGTAACGAACATTTAGTAACCAACATTTACCTGCCTAGGCGGCTTCAAAATAAAACTGTAGTGTTTAACAAACACAGTTTTTAATGGCAACAAATACTATCGTGATGTTCAATACTCACTTTGAACAGTTGTTGCATTTACTTTCTCAGTTTCGGCAGTAACGAACATTACAGTCTTAAATACGCTCAGACTTTTTTTGTTTTTCGTACTGATATGATTAGACAAAAGGAATTATATTAAATGTTTTAACATTTATGTGGACAAAAAGACCTCGCAATGTTCTTTATAAGATTTTTGCTTTTTTTAATAGAATGTGCAACTCCTGCGATGGTTATATAGCTAACGTAACGGAGATTACACCGAAACTGGAGACAATGTTCAAATTAATCTAATTAATTCTTGGACTAGTGAACTTAACTCATTGTTTTTTAAATCATTAAATTTTCTTACTGAAAAATAATATGTAGGATTTTATTCCGCACATTGTCCAGTTAATACAGCAAAACATCCTCTTCAAAATGTAATTTCAAAATGGCGACAGTAACGAACATGTCAGTTTTAACATTTTAAACAGATTTCTCGCTGGAAATAAACACATTCCGTTGATCTTCTTATGTGTTTTGGAAGCACTTATGGACTAACTTTGTATTACAAAATCAATCACAATGCTACTGATTTTAATTTTTTTGTAATTTCATGGCGACATTAATTGCACCCATTTATTGAGTTTGAGTGTACACGTCCCCTACCGGTTTGTGGAAATTGTGAAAACAATGCACTGTTATGCAGAATATCGAACCCGAACATTAAAAAATAGGAATATAAAAAATTAATTTTCTCGAAAATATATCAACCAGACGCTACAAAAGTGTAAACTTGATCTGTAGTTAGACATTTTGATGCTGTTCAGCAAATTTCATATTATTCCTCAAACGCATAAAGAATAAAAGTGTGGAAAACTGAAGTGGGACAGACAGACGGACGGACGGACGGACTACTAAGATGATGCACAGGTAATATACACATTGAAGAAGTAAGTAGAAGTAGAGAAAGGAGATTTCAATAACTGATTCTCAAGAATTACGAAGCAGATGAGCCGGTCTGAAAGAATTCAAAATTTCGACCGTGACAATCCTTGTTATAAATATTGAACGCAATTTATCTACCTAGGGTTTAATGCCAAGATCCTTAAGAGGAAATTGAGGAGACATATATTACGTTTCGAGATGCCCTTGTCTCAACTGAACCCATGGTGCCGCAAACAGTAACCTTCGTCCTTCGGTTTACCATTTGACTGCACTCTGCATTGAGCCGTAGACCAGTCTTTATCTCTAGGCATCTGATTAACAGCACTCTCACTGGCGCCTCGTGTAGTACGATAAGGAATGGACCCGCACAAACCCAAGAAATTGGATTCATAACAGCCAATTTGATACAATTCCGTCCCGTATTGTCCCCTCGGTAAATTGTAAGCTCTATCTATTGCTTATAAACTACTCTTTTGGAGTCGTAAACTGGTCGTTAAGTTCTCTTTGTCTGCTGGCGACAGACGATTTCAGCCGACCATGTACGTGTACTGATGTAACTTCACCCATAAGCAAGTGTGTGTGTCTGCACTTCAGGGTTGATTTGGCTAAAAAGAAAAATTGAAAAAAGCAACTGACAACTTATTTAAACCCTGATAATTCAGCAGCAATTTACATACTTCATATCACTTTAATCACGTAATAAATCAAAGGACACCCCAAATAGCATAACGGTAATTCAAAACTTCGCGAAAAATGTTCAATTTGCAAAATCATTGCTGACGTATGCAACATAAAGTTGATTCAGACGACAACAAAGTTATAAATTCTGACAGCCTACATAGATTTTATACACATAGAACATACTACAATATCAGTGAATACTGTGGACTGTTGACTTGCTGTATATTGACCCTCAAAATCTCAAGTAGGGCATCGGCGATAGTATTTGTTCAATAGGGAGTGTTCGACCAATTGAAATCGCTGTGTTTTTAAACATCCCTATGTATTCTTTGAAAACAATCAAACACGTTTTCATTACCTGAACACCGGTCGCAGACCCATCGATAGAGTAGGTATTTTTCTGTAGATAATACATATTTATAGAATTCCTGTCATAACTTACAATACCCTGTGTAACATATATTCCACAATTAATCACATAAAATTGTGTCTTCCCTCAATATGCTTAATTAAGTATAATAAAGGTAATGTCAGTTTGTTATTCTAAAATATTTTGACGCAACGCCATTTCGAATACTTTTTACTTAATACTTAATTTCTTCTTTAAGGTAAAACTCATTGTTACAATCAAAATGTTGCCACAGTAGATTTTTTTTTATAAAAAGCATGGCCACTCTAGACAGAAGGCTTTGGTGTCCTGAAATCTTGACAAAATTTCATGCATATGTAATTCCGCAATTTTAATATCTATGTTATTAATATCATTTGAAATGCCAAAATTAAAAATTTAAATTGTTAAAACTCGTTAAGAGTTTCAATATTGTATTTGTGTTCCGTGCTCTGGTGTTTTGTGATAATATCATATACATTTCTTTCATTGAAATTATGAAATCGCGTAATTGCATATCTAAATATAAAACATTTTAAAAGAAAAATCAAGGTGAACAAATAATGATTTTTTTTTTCTGTTCAATATTAAATTGTGAGAATTCAAGTAATTAATAGTATATCTTTAAAATACTCCCCAACTCTACCAGGAATGTTCTACTGTTTGATTTCTATTTGCATGTATATGTACATATGTTGAATGATATTTTATGTGTACGAAAGATCATTAGTTCTTAAGAATTTAACAGTAAGATGAAAAAATTGTTCTGACTGATATGACTCAGTGCTAGGAGCACCAGATCTAAGGTTATATGTACAAATTTTGATTCCCGATATTTTGTAAAGGACAGTAACTTTATAAAACTGACTTTTTGTGCGCAGGGTTCAATACTACCAAAACTTGAGGTAAATATTTTTATTTATTATGTTGTGTGTGTGTGTGTTTGTAAAAATAATCTGACTATAGTAGGACATTATGATTAAGCAAAAGGACTAAGTGCGGTTTTATGCAATTTTTGCCCCCCAAAATCAAAGTTTCAGAGAGAGCTTTAAAATAAGGTGAAAGATAGTTAAAATCATATTGGAAATAAAGGTGTAAAAGGTTATCACCACAGTGACGTCATAATGTAGTAATGACGTCATGAATATTGCATTATTTTGATAAATTGATGTTTTGTAGCAAAATATGGGTGTTTTCCGATGGTTTTTCAACTGGGAAACATCGAGCGCAGGCTTGCTCAAGTACCATTTTTTAGTATGATCTGTATAACTATATGAAGAAAAACATATGTTAAAATCGCACTTGAGCAGACCTGCGCTCTATACTTTCGAATGCAAAATAAAGGGCAAAAATGAGAATATCTTCATTTGTTTGCAAATTTGCGGGAATTAGGTCATTTACGTGACGTCATAGATAAACAGCGAGTGAGCAATGATGACTAAAATCAAGATTAAAGTAATAGGATTCCTCTTTATAATGATTTGTGAAGATTTCATTTTATACGATACTATTTAAAAATTAGTTGAAATCGGTGGCAGATATTTGACCATACCGCACGTAGTCCTTTTATTATATCATAAAAATTATGATGGAAAAATGTTAATTTAAAATTGTATTTTACGATTGAACCAATGTGCATCTTATTATTCGCCCGTATTTTTATGAGAGGATTCGAGTGAATCCAGTACTTACTGCAAGATTTACCGATGTTCTGCTCAAGTCATCATAAACATTTTATAACTGGGTTATAGTATGAATACTTTAGTGAGTGAAAAAAGCTAAAAAGCAAGTGTGGGTAAAAAGCAATATAATATCATAGATGCCAAGCAGACTACCTTTCAAAGTGATGAAATGAAACTATCATAGTTATTATTATCTGAAATGGACCTAATCTCTTGCCAGACCATAAATCAAGAAATGATGTTTATATGATATCACGGAAAGAAACACTGTGTATTGATTTGTTGGAATTAAAGGGTGAGATATAAAGATAAGGGTTGATTAGTTACAAGATTTCTTCTGCGCTGTGTAGAGAGAGTGAATGTCGTCTTTCGATTGATTTTATCAATGGAGGCATTAAATTCCTATCGATCCCAAATAACCGAGAAAATAAAAACATCATATTGAACATCATCCCTACTTCCGGTGTGGAACAGTGACGAGGTTTCCTCGTTTTTGTTTTTCCCTTTATCGTAATTACCTGTGCAGTCCAACGGTTTCCTCTCTTACAATGCCATGCACTTTTCTGGTACAATTCACCAGCAACTTTTGTCTTCTTCGATCCGTGCAATGAGAAGACCAGGCTGAAGCTAGAAGCCACTAACAGCAGCCACTAAGCCCGTAGAAGCTAGCAGCCAATAAGGAAATTCATCAAAGGACTGAGAGTACTCGAACAGAAAAATTATATTTCACCTAATTATCGACATATTTTAATTAATATCAAAATGATTAATGCTCAATAATTTGTACGAGCATTGCTGACTTCCAAAGCAGTAAAGCTCGCCTGGATAAGAGTTATAAATGCTTCTATGTTGGATAGAAATGAAATACGTCTATACGGGTCATAAGTTATGAAAATAATGTTATCCTAAGTGTAGACTTATTGATACAAATAGAAAAACTATATGCATCGTATTGAGTGATATGCAAGCGTATTGTGTTTAAAAGAAATGATAAATTAAAGTAAATTAAAAGGCATAAAACGATACAAATACAATAAAAACTCAAAGCCAACTCAGTGTGGCAAGATAATTTGTTTACATCGACGTTGAATATGTGCGTGTTTAAAAATTTATCCTCGGGCCTTTTTACTCCCCCGGAAACAACATCAATCAAAAATCAAAAAGACATCGTATTATTACGAATATGAGACAGTAGAACACCCAGCATTGTGGTTTTACTCTCATAAGTAAATTATTATATGTCGCAGTCAAAATCAGCGAAAATCATCAGGTGAAATTGGGATTATTTTGTATCGGCCATGTTTTGACGTGAACCTTCAAATACAACATTGACAATGAAAAGGGTCGGGTTAGCTCACCCGAACTTTGTCATATTTTAGCATTTCACAATGATATAGGGGTTAAAAGTGGCCCATTATCTTCCTTATCTTTGAAGTGTGCATCAAACGAATAACAGGGTAGTGTAGGGGGCATATGGGGCTAATATTTCCCGGTCTCAGATTTGGGCTGTAGGGGTACCACCAAGTGGCTCCCAGGGGTTCTGGCTCATTTCAGGGATTTATATCTCACTTGAGATTGGCCACAGGAACTTGCAAACACTTGGATTAAGTAGAGGACCTCAAGAGGTATTCATAATAAGCGTGAGAGGGCACCTATGACCCCTACAAGGGTTCGGTTAGTTCACCCGAACTTTGTCATATTTTAGCATTTCACAATGATATAGGGGTTGAAAGTGGCCCATTATCTTCCTTATCTTTGAAGTGTGCATCAAACGAATAACAGGGTAGTGTAGGGGGCATATGGGGCTAATATTTCCCGGTCTCAGATTTAGGCTGTAGGGGTACCACCAAGTGGCTCCCAGGGGTTCTGGCTCATTTCAGGGATTTATATCTCACTTGAGATTGGCCACAGGAACTTGCAAACACTTGGATTAAGTAGAGGACCTCAAGAAGTATTCATAATAAGCGTGAGAGGGCACCTATGACCCCTACAAGGGTTGGGTTAGCTCACCCGAACTTTGTCATATTTTAGCATTTCACAATGATATAGGGGTTAAAAGTGGCCCATTATCTTCCTTATCTTTGAAGTGTGCATCAAACGAATAACAGGGTAGTGTAGGGGGCATATGGGGCTAATATTTCCCGGTCTCAGATTTGGGCTCCCAGGGGTTCTGGCTCATTTCAGGGATTTATATCTCACTTGAGATTGGCCACAGGAACTTGCAAACACTTGGATTAAGTAGAGGACCTCAAGAGGTATTCATAATAAGCGTGAGAGGGCACCTATGACCCCTACAAGGGTTCGGTTAGTTCACCCGAACTTTGTCATATTTTAGCATTTCACAATGATATAGGGGTTGAAAGTGGCCCATTATCTTCCTTATCTTTGAAGTGTGCATCAAACGAATAACAGGGTAGTGTAGGGGGCATATGGGGCTAATATTTCCCGGTCTCAGATTTAGGCTGTAGGGGTACCACCGAGTGGCTCCCAGGGGTTCTGGCTCATTTCAGGGATTTATATCTCACTTGAGATTGGCCACAGGAACTTGCAAACACTTGGATTAAGTAGAGGACCTCAAGAGGTATTCATAATAAGCGTCAGAGGGCACCTATGACCCCTACAAGGGTTGGGTTAGCTCACCCGAAATTTGTCATATTTTAGCATTTCACAATGATATAGGGGTTAAAAGTGGCCCATTATCTTCCTTATCTTTGAAGTGTGCATCAAACGAATAACAGGGTAGTGTAGGGGGCATATGGGGCTAATATTTCCCGGTCTCAGATTTGGGCTGTAGGGGTACCACCAAGTGGCTCCCAGGGGTTCTGGCTCATTTCAGGGATTTATATCTCACTTGAGATTGGCCACAGGAACTTGCAAACACTTGGATTAAGTAGAGGACCTCAAGAGGTATTCATAATAAGCGTGAGAGGGCACCTATGACCCCTACAAGGGTTCGGTTAGTTCACCCGAACTTTGTCATATTTTAGCATTTCACAATGATATAGGGGTTGAAAGTGGCCCATTATCTTCCTTATCTTTGAAGTGTGCATCAAACGAATAACAGGGTAGTGTAGGGGGCATATGGGGCTAATATTTCCCGGTCTCAGATTTAGGCTGTAGGGGTACCACCAAGTGGCTCCCAGGGGTTCTGGCTCATTTCAGGGATTTATATCTCACTTGAGATTGGCCACAGGAACTTGCAAACACTTGGATTAAGTAGAGGACCTCAAGAAGTATTCATAATAAGCGTGAGAGGGCACCTATGACCCCTACAAGGGTTGGGTTAGCTCACCCGAACTTTGTCATATTTTAGCATTTCACAATGATATAGGGGTTAAAAGTGGCCCATTATCTTCCTTATCTTTGAAGTGTGCATCAAACGAATAACAGGGTAGTGTAGGGGGCATATGGGGCTAATATTTCCCGGTCTCAGATTTGGGCTCCCAGGGGTTCTGGCTCATTTCAGGGATTTATATCTCACTTGAGATTGGCCACAGGAACTTGCAAACACTTGGATTAAGTAGAGGACCTCAAGAGGTATTCATAATAAGCGTGAGAGGGCACCTATGACCCCTACAAGGGTTCGGTTAGTTCACCCGAACTTTGTCATATTTTAGCATTTCACAATGATATAGGGGTTGAAAGTGGCCCATTATCTTCCTTATCTTTGAAGTGTGCATCAAACGAATAACAGGGTAGTGTAGGGGGCATATGGGGCTAATATTTCCCGGTCTCAGATTTAGGCTGTAGGGGTACCACCGAGTGGCTCCCAGGGGTTCTGGCTCATTTCAGGGATTTATATCTCACTTGAGATTGGCCACAGGAACTTGCAAACACTTGGATTAAGTAGAGGACCTCAAGAGGTATTCATAATAAGCGTCAGAGGGCACCTATGACCCCTACAAGGGTTGGGTTAGCTCACCCGAAATTTGTCATATTTTAGCATTTCACAATGATATAGGGGTTAAAAGTGGCCCATTATCTTCCTTATCTTTGAAGTGTGCATCAAACGAATAACAGGGTAGTGTAGGGGGCATATGGGGCTAATATTTCCCGGTCTCAGATTTGGGCTGTAGGGGTACCACCAAGTGGCTCCCAGGGGTTCTGGCTCATTTCAGGGATTTATATCTCACTTGAGATTGGCCACAGGAACTTGCAAACACTTGGATTAAGTAGAGGACCTCAAGAGGTATTCATAATAAGCGTGAGAGGGCACCTATGACCCCTACAAGGGTTCGGTTAGTTCACCCGAACTTTGTCATATTTTAGCATTTCACAATGATATAGGGGTTGAAAGTGGCCCATTATCTTCCTTATCTTTGAAGTGTGCATCAAACGAATAACAGGGTAGTGTAGGGGGCATATGGGGCTAATATTTCCCGGTCTCAGATTTAGGCTGTAGGGGTACCACCAAGTGGCTCCCAGGGGTTCTGGCTCATTTCAGGGATTTATATCTCACTTGAGATTGGCCACAGGAACTTGCAAACACTTGGATTAAGTAGAGGACCTCAAGAGGTATTCATAATAAGCGTCAGAGGGCACCTATGACCCCTACAAGGGTTGGGTTAGCTCACCCGAAATTTGTCATATTTTAGCATTTCACAATGATATAGGGGTTAAAAGTGGCCCATTATCTTCCTTATCTTTGAAGTGTGCATCAAACGAATAACAGGGTAGTGTAGGGGGCATATGGGGCTAATATTTCCCGGTCTCAGATTTGGGCTGTAGGGGTACCACCAAGTGGCTCCCAGGGGTTCTGGCTCATTTCAGGGATTTATATCTCACTTGAGATTGGCCACAGGAACTTGCAAACACTTGGATTAAGTAGAGGACCTCAAGAGGTATTCATAATAAGCGTGAGAGGGCACCTATGACCCCTACAAGGGTTCGGTTAGCTCACCCGAACTTTGTCATATTTTAGCATTTCACAATGATATAGGGGTTGAAAGTGGCCCATTATCTTCCTTATCTTTGAAGTGTGCATCAAACGAATAACAGGGTAGTGTAGGGGGCATATGGGGCTAATATTTCCCGGTCTCAGATTTAGGCTGTAGGGGTACCACCAAGTGGCTCCCAGGGGTTCTGGCTCATTTCAGGGATTTATATCTCACTTGAGATTGGCCACAGGAACTTGCAAACACTTGGATTAAGTAGAGGACCTCAAGAGGTATTCATAATAAGCGTGAGAGGGCACCTATGACCCCTACAAGGGTTGGGTTAGCTCACCCGAACTTTGTCATATTTTAGCATTTCACAATGATATAGGGGTTAAAAGTGGCCCATTATCTTCCTTATCTTTGAAGTGTGCATCAAACGAATAACAGGGTAGTGTAGGGGGCATATGGGGCTAATATTTCCCGGTCTCAGATTTGGGCTCCCAGGGGTTCTGGCTCATTTCAGGGATTTATATCTCACTTGAGATTGGCCACAGGAACTTGCAAACACTTGGATTAAGTAGAGGACCTCAAGAGGTATTCATAATAAGCGTGAGAGGGCACCTATGACCCCTACAAGGGTTCGGTTAGTTCACCCGAACTTTGTCATATTTTAGCATTTCACAATGATATAGGGGTTGAAAGTGGCCCATTATCTTCCTTATCTTTGAAGTGTGCATCAAACGAATAACAGGGTAGTGTAGGGGGCATATGGGGCTAATATTTCCCGGTCTCAGATTTAGGCTGTAGGGGTACCACCGAGTGGCTCCCAGGGGTTCTGGCTCATTTCAGGGATTTATATCTCACTTGAGATTGGCCACAGGAACTTGCAAACACTTGGATTAAGTAGAGGACCTCAAGAGGTATTCATAATAAGCGTCAGAGGGCACCTATGACCCCTACAAGGGTTGGGTTAGCTCACCCGAAATTTGTCATATTTTAGCATTTCACAATGATATAGGGGTTAAAAGTGGCCCATTATCTTCCTTATCTTTGAAGTGTGCATCAAACGAATAACAGGGTAGTGTAGGGGGCATATGGGGCTAATATTTCCCGGTCTCAGATTTGGGCTGTAGGGGTACCACCAAGTGGCTCCCAGGGGTTCTGGCTCATTTCAGGGATTTATATCTCACTTGAGATTGGCCACAGGAACTTGCAAACACTTGGATTAAGTAGAGGACCTCAAGAGGTATTCATAATAAGCGTGAGAGGGCACCTATGACCCCTACAAGGGTTCGGTTAGTTCACCCGAACTTTGTCATATTTTAGCATTTCACAATGATATAGGGGTTGAAAGTGGCCCATTATCTTCCTTATCTTTGAAGTGTGCATCAAACGAATAACAGGGTAGTGTAGGGGGCATATGGGGCTAATATTTCCCGGTCTCAGATTTAGGCTGTAGGGGTACCACCAAGTGGCTCCCAGGGGTTCTGGCTCATTTCAGGGATTTATATCTCACTTGAGATTGGCCACAGGAACTTGCAAACACTTGGATTAAGTAGAGGACCTCAAGAGGTATTCATAATAAGCGTCAGAGGGCACCTATGACCCCTACAAGGGTTGGGTTAGCTCACCCGAAATTTGTCATATTTTAGCATTTCACAATGATATAGGGGTTAAAAGTGGCCCATTATCTTCCTTATCTTTGAAGTGTGCATCAAACGAATAACAGGGTAGTGTAGGGGGCATATGGGGCTAATATTTCCCGGTCTCAGATTTGGGCTGTAGGGGTACCACCAAGTGGCTCCCAGGGGTTCTGGCTCATTTCAGGGATTTATATCTCACTTGAGATTGGCCACAGGAACTTGCAAACACTTGGATTAAGTAGAGGACCTCAAGAGGTATTCATAATAAGCGTGAGAGGGCACCTATGACCCCTACAAGGGTTCGGTTAGTTCACCCGAACTTTGTCATATTTTAGCATTTCACAATGATATAGGGGTTGAAAGTGGCCCATTATCTTCCTTATCTTTGAAGTGTGCATCAAACGAATAACAGGGTAGTGTAGGGGGCATATGGGGCTAATATTTCCCGGTCTCAGATTTAGGCTGTAGGGGTACCACCAAGTGGCTCCCAGGGGTTCTGGCTCATTTCAGGGATTTATATCTCACTTGAGATTGGCCACAGGAACTTGCAAACACTTGGATTAAGTAGAGGACCTCAAGAGGTATTCATAATAAGCGTGAGAGGGCACCTATGACCCCTACAAGGGTTCGGTTAGTTCACCCGAACTTTGTCATATTTTAGCATTTCACAATGATATAGGGGTTGAAAGTGGCCCATTATCTTCCTTATCTTTGAAGTGTGCATCAAACGAATAACAGGGTAGTGTAGGGGGCATATGGGGCTAATATTTCCCGGTCTCAGATTTAGGCTGTAGGGGTACCACCAAGTGGCTCCCAGGGGTTCTGGCTCATTTCAGGGATTTATATCTCACTTGAGATTGGCCACAGGAACTTGCAAACACTTGGATTAAGTAGAGGACCTCAAGAAGTATTCATAATAAGCGTGAGAGGGCACCTATGACCCCTACAAGGGTTGGGTTAGCTCACCCGAACTTTGTCATATTTTAGCATTTCACAATGATATAGGGGTTAAAAGTGGCCCATTATCTTCCTTATCTTTGAAGTGTGCATCAAACGAATAACAGGGTAGTGTAGGGGGCATATGGGGCTAATATTTCCCGGTCTCAGATTTGGGCTCCCAGGGGTTCTGGCTCATTTCAGGGATTTATATCTCACTTGAGATTGGCCACAGGAACTTGCAAACACTTGGATTAAGTAGAGGACCTCAAGAGGTATTCATAATAAGCGTGAGAGGGCACCTATGACCCCTACAAGGGTTCGGTTAGTTCACCCGAACTTTGTCATATTTTAGCATTTCACAATGATATAGGGGTTGAAAGTGGCCCATTATCTTCCTTATCTTTGAAGTGTGCATCAAACGAATAACAGGGTAGTGTAGGGGGCATATGGGGCTAATATTTCCCGGTCTCAGATTTAGGCTGTAGGGGTACCACCAAGTGGCTCCCAGGGGTTCTGGCTCATTTCAGGGATTTATATCTCACTTGAGATTGGCCACAGGAACTTGCAAACACTTGGATTAAGTAGAGGACCTCAAGAGGTATTCATAATAAGCGTCAGAGGGCACCTATGACCCCTACAAGGGTTGGGTTAGCTCACCCGAAATTTGTCATATTTTAGCATTTCACAATGATATAGGGGTTAAAAGTGGCCCATTATCTTCCTTATCTTTGAAGTGTGCATCAAACGAATAACAGGGTAGTGTAGGGGGCATATGGGGCTAATATTTCCCGGTCTCAGATTTGGGCTGTAGGGGTACCACCAAGTGGCTCCCAGGGGTTCTGGCTCATTTCAGGGATTTATATCTCACTTGAGATTGGCCACAGGAACTTGCAAACACTTGGATTAAGTAGAGGACCTCAAGAGGTATTCATAATAAGCGTGAGAGGGCACCTATGACCCCTACAAGGGTTCGGTTAGTTCACCCGAACTTTGTCATATTTTAGCATTTCACAATGATATAGGGGTTGAAAGTGGCCCATTATCTTCCTTATCTTTGAAGTGTGCATCAAACGAATAACAGGGTAGTGTAGGGGGCATATGGGGCTAATATTTCCCGGTCTCAGATTTAGGCTGTAGGGGTACCACCAAGTGGCTCCCAGGGGTTCTGGCTCATTTCAGGGATTTATATCTCACTTGAGATTGGCCACAGGAACTTGCAAACACTTGGATTAAGTAGAGGACCTCAAGAGGTATTCATAATAAGCGTGAGAGGGCACCTATGACCCCTACAAGGGTTGGGTTAGCTCACCCGAACTTTGTCATATTTTAGCATTTCACAATGATATAGGGGTTAAAAGTGGCCCATTATCTTCCTTATCTTTGAAGTGTGCATCAAACGAATAACAGGGTAGTGTAGGGGGCATATGGGGCTAATATTTCCCGGTCTCAGATTTGGGCTGTAGGGGTACCACCAAGTGGCTCCCAGGGGTTCTGGCTCATTTCAGGGATTTATATCTCACTTGAGATTGGCCACAGGAACTTGCAAACACTTGGATTAAGTAGAGGACCTCAAGAGGTATTCATAATAAGCGTGAGAGGGCACCTATGACCCCTACAAGGGTTCGGTTAGTTCACCCGAACTTTGTCATATTTTAGCATTTCACAATGATATAGGGGTTGAAAGTTGCCCATTATCTTCCTTATCTTTGAAGTGTGCATCAAACGAATAACAGGGTAGTGTAGGGGGCATATGGGGCTAATATTTCCCGGTCTCAGATTTGGGCTGTAGGGGTACCACCAAGTGGCTCCCAGGGGTTCTGGCTCATTTCAGGGATTTATATCTCACTTGAGATTGGCCACAGGAACTTGCAAACACTTGGATTAAGTAGAGGACCTCAAGAGGTATTCATAATAAGCGTCAGAGGGCACCTATGACCCCTACAAGGGTTGGGTTAGCTCACCCGAACTTTGTCATATTTTAGCATTTCACAATGATATAGGGGTTAAAAGTGGCCCATTATCTTCCTTATCTTTGAAGTTTGCATCAAACGAATAACAGGGTAGTGTAGGGGGCATATGGGGCTAATATTTCCCGGTCTCAGATTTAGGCTGTAGGGGTACCACCAAGTGGCTCCCAGGGGTTCTGGCTTATTTCAGGGATTTATATCTCACTTGAGATTGGCCACAGGAACTTGCAAACACTTGGATTAAGTAGAGGACCTCAAGAGGTATTCATAATAAGCGTGAGAGGGCACCTATGACCCCTACAAGGGTTCGGTTAGTTCACCCGAACTTTGTCATATTTTAGCATTTCACAATGATATAGGGGTTGAAAGTGGCCCATTATCTTCCTTATCTTTGAAGTGTGCATCAAACGAATAACAGGGTAGTGTAGGGGGCATATGGGGCTAATATTTCCCGGTCTCAGATTTAGGCTGTAGGGGTACCACCAAGTGGCTCCCAGGGGTTCTGGCTCATTTCAGGGATTTATATCTCACTTGAGATTGGCCACAGGAACTTGCAAACACTTGGATTAAGTAGAGGACCTCAAGAGGTATTCATAATAAGCGTGAGAGGGCACCTATGACCCCTACAAGGGTTCGGTTAGTTCACCCGAACTTTGTCATATTTTAGCATTTCACAATGATATAGGGGTTAAAAGTGGCCCATAATCTTCCTTATCTTTGAAGTGTGCATCAATCGAATAACAGGGTAGTGTAGGGGGCATATGGGGCTAATATTTCCCGGTCTCAGATTTGGGCTGTAGGGGTACCACCAAGTGGCTCCCAGGGGTTCTGGCTTATTTCAGGGGTTTATATCTCACTTGAGATCGACCACAAGAACTTGATAACACTGGAATTAGGCAGAGGGCCTTAATCCAAGTGTTTGCAAGTTCCTGTGGCCAATCTCAAGTGAGATATAAACCCCTGATATATATATATAGCTGTGTGAAATGCTAAAATATGACAAAGTTCGGCTGAGCTAAACCGACCCTTGCAGGGGTCATAGGTGCCCTCTCACGCTTATTATGAATACCTCTTGAGGTCCTTTACCTAATCCCAGTGTTATCAAGTTCTTGTGGTCGATCTCAAGTGAGATATAAACCCCTGAAATGAGCCAGAACCCCTGGGAGCCACTTGGTGGTACCCCTACAGCCCAAATTTGAGACCGGGAAATAATAGCCCCATAGGTCCCCTACACTGCCCCGGTATCCGTTTAATGCACACTTCAAAGATAAAAGAGATTATGTCCCGCCGCTCACCCATATAGCAGTGTGAAATGCTAAAATATGACAAAGTTCGGGTGAGCTAACCGAACCCTTGTAGGGGTCATAGGTGCCCTCTCACGCTTATTATGAATACCTCTTGAGGTCCTCTACTTAATCCAAGTGTTTGCAAGTTCCTGTGGCCAATCTCAAGTGAGATATAAATCCCTGAAATGAGCCAGAACCCCTGGGAGCCACTTGGTGGTACCCCTACAGCCCAAATCTGAGACCGGGAAATATTAGCCCCATATGCCCCCTACACTACCCTGTTATTCGTTTGATGCACACTTCAAAGATAAGGAAGATAATGGGCCACTTTTAACCCCTCTATCATTGTGAAATGCTAAAATATGACAAAGTTCGGGTGAGCTAACCGAACCCTTGTAGGGGTCATAGGTGCCCTCTCACGCTTATTATGAATACCTCTTGAGGTCCTCTACTTAATCCAAGTGTTTGCAAGTTCCTGTGGCCAATCTCAAGTGAGATATAAATCCCTGAAATGAGCCAGAACCCCTGGGAGCCACTTGGTGGTACCCCTACAGCCCAAATCTGAGACCGGGAAATATTAGCCCCATATGCCCCCTACACTACCCTGTTATTCGTTTGATGCACACTTCAAAGATAAGGAAGATAATGGACCACTTTTAACCCCTATATCATTGTGAAATGCTAAAATATGACAAAGTTTGGGTGAGCTAACTGGACCCTTGCAGGGGTCATAAGTGCCCTCTATCGCTTATTATGAATACCTATTGAGGTCCTCTTCCTAATCCTAGTGTTATCAAGTTCTTGTGGTCAATCTCAAGTGAGATATAAACCCCTGAAATGAGCCAGAACCCCTGGGAGCCACTTGGTGGTACCCCTACAGCCCAAATCTGAGACCGGGAAATAATAGCCCCATAGGTCCCCTACGTATACACTGCCCTGGTATCCGTTTAATGCACACTTCAAAGATAAAAGAGATAATGGCCCGCCGCTCACCCATATAGCAGTGTGAAATGCTAAAATATGACAAAGTTCGGGTGAGCTAAACCGACCCTTGCAGGGGTCATAGGTGCCCTCTCACGCTTATTATGAATACCTCTTGAGGCCCTCTACCTAATCCCAGTGTTATCAAGTTCTTGTGGTCGATCTCAAGTGAGATATAAATCCCTGAAATGAGCCAGAACCCCTGGGAGCCACTTGGTGGTACCCCTACAGCCCAAATTTGAGACCGGGAAATGATAGCCCCATAGGCCCCCTACACTACCCTGTTATTCGTTTGATGCACACTTCAAAGATAAGGAAGAAAATGGGCCACTTTTAACCCCTATATCATTGTGAAATGCTAAAATATGACAAAGTTTGGGTGAGCTAACTGGACCCTTGCAGGGGTCATAGGTGCCCTCTAACGCTTATTATGAATACCTCTTGAGGTCCTCTACCTAATCCTAGTGTTATCAAGTTCTTGTGGTCAATCTCAAGTGAGATATAAACCCCTGAAATGAGCCAGAACCCCTGGGAGCCACTTGGTGGTACCCTTACAGCCCAAATTTGAGACCGGGAAATAATAGCCCCATAGGTCCCCTACACTGCCCTGGTATCCGTTTAATGCACACTTCAAAGATAAAAGAGATAATGGCCCGCCGCTCACCCATATAGCAGTGTGAAATGCTAAAATATGACAAAGTTCGGGTGAGCTCACCGAACCCTTGTAGGGGTCATAGGTGCCCTCTCACGCTTATTATGAATACCTCTTGAGGTCCTCTACTTAATCCAAGTGTTTGCAAGTTCCTGTGGCCAATCTCAAGTGAGATATAAACCCCTGAATTGAGCCAGAACCCCTGGGAGCCACTTGGTGGTACCCCTACAGCCCAAATTTGAGACCGGGAAATAATAGCCCCATAGGTCCCCTACACTGCCCTGGTATCCGTTTAATGCACACTTCAAAGATAAAAGAGATAATGGCCCGCCGCTCACCCATATAGCAGTGTGAAATGCTAAAATATGACAAAGTTCGGGTGAGCTAAACCGACCCTTGCAGGGGTCATAGGTGCCCTCTCACGCTTATTATGAATACCTCTTGAGGCCCTCTACCTAATCCCAGTGTTATCAAGTTCTTGTGGTCGATCTCAAGTGAGATATAAATCCCTGAAATGAGCCAGAACCCCTGGGAGCCACTTGGTGGTACCCCTACAGCCCAAATTTGAGACCGGGAAATGATAGCCCCATAGGCCCCCTACACTACCCTGTTATTCGTTTGATGCACACTTCAAAGATAAGGAAGAAAATGGGCCACTTTTAACCCCTATATCATTGTGAAATGCTAAAATATGACAAAGTTTGGGTGAGCTAACTGGACCCTTGCAGGGGTCATAGGTGCCCTCTAACGCTTATTATGAATACCTCTTGAGGTCCTCTACCTAATCCTAGTGTTATCAAGTTCTTGTGGTCAATCTCAAGTGAGATATAAACCCCTGAAATGAGCCAGAACCCCTGGGAGCCACTTGGTGGTACCCTTACAGCCCAAATTTGAGACCGGGAAATAATAGCCCCATAGGTCCCCTACACTGCCCTGGTATCCGTTTAATGCACACTTCAAAGATAAAAGAGATAATGGCCCGCCGCTCACCCATATAGCAGTGTGAAATGCTAAAATATGACAAAGTTCGGGTGAGCTCACCGAACCCTTGTAGGGGTCATAGGTGCCCTCTCACGCTTATTATGAATACCTCTTGAGGTCCTCTACTTAATCCAAGTGTTTGCAAGTTCCTGTGGCCAATCTCAAGTGAGATATAAACCCCTGAATTGAGCCAGAACCCCTGGGAGCCACTTGGTGGTACCCCTACAGCCCAAATTTGAGACCGGGAAATAATAGCCCCATAGGTCCCCTACACTGCCCTGGTATCCGTTTAATGCACACTTCAAAGATAAAAGAGATAATGGCCCGCCGCTCACCCATATAGCAGTGTGAAATGCTAAAATATGACAAAGTTCGGGTGAGCTAACCCGACCCTTTTCATTGTCAATGTTGTATTCGAAGGTTCACGTCAAAACATGGCTGAGACAAAATAATCCCAATTTTACCTGATGATTTTCGCTGTTTTTGACTGCTACATATGATAATTTTTTTTATGAGAATAAAATCACAATGCTGGGTGTTCTATTGTCTCATATTTGTAATAATACGATGTCTTTTTAATTTTTAATCTCTTTATAGATGTATATAGTTTTTCTATTTGTATCAATAAGACTACACTTAGGATAACATTATTTTCATAACTTATGACCCGTATAAACGTATTTCATTTTTATCCAACAAAGACGCATTTATAACTCTTATCCAGGCGAGCTTTACTGCTTCGGAAGTCGCCAATGCTCGTACAAATTATTGAGCATTAAGCATTTTGATATTAATTAAAATATGTCGATAATTAAGTAAAATAAAAACTTTTGTTCGAGTACTCTCAGTACTTTGATGAATTTCCTTATTGGCTGCTAGCTTCTACGGTCTTAGTGGCTGCTGTTAGTGGCTGCTAGCTTCAGCCTGGTAATGAGAAGTAAAGTTTAGTCGTTTTTTTGCAGATAAAACAAAAGTGGTCACATTTGTAGTTCTACTTGCCTATCTCCATTTTTAAAAGAAAAATAAAATCTTTCTCTGAAAAGGGTACACACAATTTTCTGAGCTTTCTGATATATCAACATGTCTTCCATGCGGGAATTTTATTTCATTATATGATTTTTTTTTTTTGCGCGCAACCATGTAGTGTGACGAATTGTTCAACTTTAACAAATGAAATTTCGATATTATCTTAACATGAAGCCCGAACATCATAATACAAGCAGAGAGTCCTAGTATTTCTACAGAAAAATGCTGATTAATCGCAGAAAATGTCCGATTTCTTGCTTTAATGAGAGAGATGAATTTGTCTGCTCATCGACTGAGTGGCAAAACTTCATTATCAAATGGAGTTCAGGCATGCTCATGCAAGTACTACAAGTTCGTAATTATGTCGAAAATCAGGATATGAATGAGACAGCTGGCTTCGTGTATGATAGGTCATATATTGGCCTCTGTCAATACAACAGTACATGGATATGATCGCTGCTGATATGCTGCAGTCCTTTGCTTCAATAAATTGTATTGATGTTAACCATGTAAGCCTCTCCTTCTGTCGTACTGTTATAATAATTCAATACATAAAAATCAGTCATCGTTCATCAGTCAACCTGCTACACCTATCATTAGTGTGTACATACAACCTGCTACACCTATCATTAGTGTGTACATACAAGATGGCAATCATTGCGTTGTGTCAACCTGCTACACCTATCATTAGTGTGTACATACAAGATGGCAATCATTGCGTTGTGTCAACCTGCTACACCTATCATTAGTGTGTACATACAAGATGGCAATCATTGCGTTGTAAACATGATACCTTGACTAGTTGTAAACAAGTCTAAACAGTCATTTCCCCTGGACCTTAGAATTGTTTGTAATTATCTGGAACGCATAGGACCTTTGCCTGTAAAGCTCTAAAACCTTTATAAATACATGCATTCGGTCGGGAAATTTCTCCCCATGCATCGTCGATATCATCACGATGATGGAGGCAACCTTGAAACGTTCTACACACCCCAAAGCGTATGTGGTGGACGTCGATGTTTTGAGCGTTGATATTTTCTAATTAAGCGATAATACAGAAATCACCTGTAATTTATCGGGATATCACCGGTAATGTATTTTATCTTGCCGAGAGGTTTTCTGTTCGAACCAATCAATGTTTCACATAAAAGCAAATAGGATTAAACAACCTGTACAAATTTTATCCTTTAGATCTTTCTATTTTGACGCCCTTTCCTGTCGTCTGCCGTAAATGTGTCATCATGGATGACATTCATTGTCATTCTAAAACTTAACCGGAAGCGCTCAATCTTAACTGGTTCCCTGAAATTTGCAAAACTCGTCGTAATTTTTCTACAACCTATCGCCTTAATCGATGAACATCGCATAAAGTATAATAAAAAAAGGGTTCCTCACAGGTTAACCAGCGACTTATTAGTCTTGATTAATGCAGTACCGCTATTCCGGCCAAGTTGTTTTTCCAAAGCATTTTAATACAGTAAAAGATGGCGTTTGGCGGTTCTGGATTTTCACTTAAATTAGCTGGGTTCCCAAATAAATGGATATTTCAGAACTAAGTGTGTAACCAAAATATCGTATAACTGTAAATTAAAATCATAATTTACACTGATTAATTATCTTTTTAAGATGAAAACTACTGCAATCAGACGCAGAAACCAAATCAAGCCCGTGAATTGATGGTTTTCACTGTTGGTGGGGGAGAGGGGCCTTTTTATCATATCTCTCAATTTTAATCTGGACTCGCGGGTGATTTTACAATAAAACTTTATTTTGAGAAAGATTGATATAAGTTACTGGGTGATTACGGTCACGTGTGTACACACTGCAGCTTCAGAACCAAGGGCAATAATTACGGCGACTTCACCATGTCTCTGTGTGCATGTGCGAAAAATTCGTAAAGTACGTAACTATTTTAGATAACCTTTACATACGAAGAAACGACAACGTGCGGCTGATTCAAAAACATACGGATATCTTTCTTTCTTTTTTTTTGCAAAAATAATGCGTCTTATCCGAACGAAAAAATTGGTTTTAGCAGCAATGTTGAGTTCCAGTAGTTTGTAATACCAATGTTGAGTTCCTGTAGTTTGTAATACCAGTTCATATTGTACAAGTCGGTTAAATGAAATGCTATTTGTATGACGAATTTATAGATTATTTCGTTTGTTGGTATTATTAATTTGATCGAAACCTTTTTGCACCAGATTTGATATTAATCAGATCGCTTGTTTATTGCAGTTATCCATTACACAACGGAATTTCTACTTTTTGTAGTACAGATTTTATGTCCGCTTAAATATCGCTAACCGTCGGTTTATTAAATTTTGGTCACAAAATAAAAACGGGAAATCAAGAGGTAATGGACTTTTTATATAGGTGCTGTCATTGATAATACATGTAAATCTCGAGAGATGTGATTTCAAAGAGAGCTCATATTATCAGAAGAAAGCTCCATTCCATCTAAATCCTAGAATTAAAACTTCATTTGGGATATCCTGTTGATAAACATTTTTTTGATCATTTTGTAATAAGATAGAAAGGTGATAAGTATGGCTTGCATTCCTTTCATAAGCTGACCTGATGACATGACGATGCATGATTACAGTGAAATCCGTCTTTTCAACTGACAACATACATGTAATATGTTTTTCGTCAAAAAAAATCATGCCTTTAATGTGTAATTTTATAGTTTATAGGGTTAGCTTATTTGATCTTTGAATAAAACTTAGATTCCGATCCAGGTGTTTCAAACTAACCCGGAATGCAGAAAAAATCAGAACATTTTTTTATGATATCTTTTACACAAAAAAACCCCTGAAACCAAAGAGTTTTGATGCTAATTATTTCTCCTTTTATTTTCGACGACCATTTCCTGCAGGGAATAATCAAAATCTGAGTTGACGTTGTAAACAAGTATGAGAGATGCAGAACGAAGATGCACTCTTGTCATGCACGACATTGCAGTACACCAGGCTTAAAGGAGTCTCCTTGAAGGCGAGATTCATGTTGATCAACTTAGCTTCAGGTTTTTCTCTCCGCAGAGCGATTCCATGTGTGGGATTTTGGGAGAGAAAAAAACCAAGGCGTTAAATATGGTTTAGTACAAGTAAAAGTGTCTACTTTTAGTGGTTATCAGCTAAAAATAAAACCCACCAACGCCTACCCCCCTCTAATTAATAACAATTGAAAATTGGTGATAAATTAAAATGCATAAACTTTTTCAACGACTGACGTACATTTCTGATTTTTAAAGAAAAAATGATCCTGTGTGTATTATGAAAGAATTGCAATCTCAATTAACCTAGAAGTAAACTATAATTGGTACAACCCGGGAAATAGTTAAACCGTCAGCTTTAGGTTTCCCGTGCTATCAAAACGACTGAAACTGCATGCTGTGCACATGTCGTGCAAATTTTAAATAAAACATCTCAGATCGATTTGGTGATCAACTAAGTCGGTGAAAGGATGTAAACAATCATAAAGATTGTAGAATCGATTGCGAAATTCGCTCCGCCAAACGTTATTCCGCTAAATTACTCGATCGTGTCACAAAAGGGAGACACTCAGACAAAGTTTTAAGGACACACGCGACATTCCCTTCTTCTTTTTTTGTTTTTAAACCTAAGCATGTCACTGCCGAAAAACTCAGAGTGCATTACTAGGCTATTTTTGGAGTTCAAATATATTTTGAATTTTTGTTTTCATTGCATACAAAATGCAATTATTAATTAAGTCATCCTAGTAGTATATATCCACAATTGAAACCATATATCCTAATAGAAAAATATCATATCATTTTGGAATCACGTAGTGGAAATCTTCAAATTGCGGATACTCGGGGGGAGGGGGGGATGAAAGATTCGACTTCGGCTTAGAATTTGGGTCTTTAATATCAAACAATAAAAACAGGACACAGATACGCAGTATGTTACTTGAATCTTCGTGGTCTATGGATCAATTACATTGATAATTTATTTACAGCGCTTTCTTTTGCTGTAGGTTTTGAAATGTTATAAAATATATTAGTATATATCTGAATTAAAGAGCAGAAAAACATACACCTATGCCTCCTACCGTCTGGAATACAAAGATGGATAACTCATACTATGAACATAAGAAAATTATTCAATAATCAATTTGATAGTATGGGCTGCCGCTTATTTTTTTTTAAATGCATGTATGTGAATTAGAATTACTTTATGCTTTCCTGATTTTATATTTCTATATTACAAAAGAATAGTTGCAAGCGGCTACTTTTTAATGCTCAGAATAAAATAGTAAATAATCAAACGAGTGTCCTTCCTTTACGTAGCTATTTAATAAAAATTGACAAGGGCCATTTCTGATTTTAATTGTCAACAATAAAGCAAACATCAACAAAAATTAAAACATTTAACAATAAGATGATAACAAATGTAAATGCTGTACAATAAACCATAACAATAGCAAGACATGTTGTTGATATAAAGTTAATAAACAATAATTCACGATTCACGGTCCAGAGTCTGCAAAGCTCTCTCCCGCAGAATGTATCATACTAGCGACGAGTCATAGATCTCTACAGGGCCAGGACCAGTCCGCGCCGAGTGGTCTGTAAGTGGTGCAGGTAAGGCGCCCCTCCCCTGACCCGGCGTAGCAGTCCCGCGAAAAGTCCCCAAGAGGTGGCGCTGGAGGTCCTCCGGCAGGGGACATATGTCTCCTCCTGAGCCGAGCTCGCGTGTAAACGTTGAGCATGCATGAACATGGCGGAGAGCATTATTAAAGTGTCGAACTCGCCTTTCCGCTGCCACACCCTATTAAAGTCTTTATCGAGGCGATCCCCAAGTGACCAGTTATCTGTGATCCGCGCCCAGTTCGTCTCCGAGCTCCTCTTGACATAGTCCCACACTTTGGCGGGGGGTGGCAGTCGGGTTTTGTTTAGAGTTGCTACTAATTTCCCCGCGTGTTTATTTTCCTCACAGTTCATGTAGGCGCAAATAAATCTTAGAAAGAGAGACGTGTCCTCACCTTCACAATCCCCACAATCCCCACACTCCCCTTCTGTAATTTCCGGCGTACACCACTCTTCAAACTCTGAGAAATTAACTTCCATTGTGACACAATTAGTTCCCAATTAATAATACACAGATAAACACATGAATTTGAATATAATATACAAGATGATGAAATATCGGTATTTTACTACCTATAAATAACGATGACATGATTAGAGTTGTCCCGCTTTGATTTTTAAAGTGCTCTCAATATTTTGAAATACTTCCGTTATGGTTCGTTGACATTTTGGAATCTTTAGAAAACAAATACACATGGTCATGTGTTTTTTCGGTTGTAAACAGTGGGTTCTATTTCGTCATTATTTCGTAAAGACACGTATTTTAACTGCGATGTATCTGCATCTATATAAACACTCAACTTAATCCAGTGTTTAGGGACAGAAAAGATTATCACGATGTGGAGATTAAAAGCATTTTGCAGTAGTAAGAAGGATAATTCCTTGGCTGACAAAAAGAAAGCGAGTTGTTGCAGAGACGGTCTTCCATTTACCGAGGAATGGGACAGACTGATCAGTAAAGGCGTGTCCCCCAAGGAAATCTGGGAAACTCGCTACGAAGAGGTTAATGGGATCAACTCGGACTTCACACAGAAAATGGAATTCAGTAGTGAAAATGGACCCAAGAAGTCAATGACACCAAGCCTCGCGTCGGCGGTTGAGCACTTGCTGCTCATCTTTGGCAAGGGCTACGTGCAAGAGATGCAGGGGCGATGGGAGAAGGCGCAGGAGTTTGGAATGTCGTCTGCTGAATTCTGGGACCAGGAGACTTCCAAGTTTGAGAAGAAACACTGTTGGTGGCGATGGATGGGGAAGAAGAGCGACGGGCGGGGGAAGAAGGAGGCGAAGAGCAGCGAGTTTGATGAAGAAACGCTCAAAGATTAGGCTGATCTATTAATTTTAGATCTAAATATGTACGTGCATGCATGCATGTATGCGCAGATATCAATTAATAGAGGTGTAATATATTTTATCTTTGTACCTCTTGTGCCATTTACATGGTTTTGAGAGAATAAATGAATTGAATTGAATTATCCTGATTGTGAATTTCCGTTTTACAAAAAGAATGTTAAAGCCATGCATTTTTAGGGCATTAATTGAGAAATTAAATATAATCTATATGTTACCTCCATAAAAATAGAAACGGGTAACAATCGTAATGTTTGTTTGGCCTTACGCTAGATTTAAAAGGTCACCCATTGATAACTGATAGTCTCACTCCTTAGGAATTTTATTTTGCATTTCATTGCTGCTGATATAGTTTTCATAATTTTTAATTCATTTGTTTTCATACTGTTTATTATTTTTGTTTATATATAGATCGATTTTTTTTAAAAAAATCAGTTCATATATCATTGTTTTGTTGTTATGAAATAGTTATATACTTTATATACTTTTTATACATATATATTGTCATATAAATACAAATGTATTGTGTATATAAGTTTGTGATGTAAAGAAATGAATTGTCGTTTTTGTACATGAAAAGCCATGACCCAATTTATTAACTTGTTTTATTATGTCTTTATACTATCGATCAAACTAAAATAAATTGTTGTAATCTACACTGATTTACTGTGATTTACACGTATCTATAGCAAGAAAAACAAACCAGACAAATAATCAAATAGATATTCTATAAAACATATTAACGCTATCATCCATGTACTGTCACCATTCTGCAAAATTCTCACAAAAGATTAAATGCGTTAAAGCTAAATAAGTCCATTCTTTTAAGAAAAAAATATTTTTTTATTTACCAATCAAAAGGGCCCTCAGAGGGCATAATATACATGTACATTTAAAAATAATATTATAATTGTAGCAAATAATGAATGAAATAATTGCAAAAAATGTCCACATTACAAGCAATCGTATGCAAAAGGATTCATAGATACAATCTGTGTGTAAGATATATATATATATATATATATATATATATATATATATATATATATATATATATATATATATATATAAAATCCAAAATTATATATATATATATATATATATATATATATATATATATATATATATATATATATATATATATATATATATATATATATATATAAAAGCTCCGCAGAAACAAGGTGGCCTGAGCACAGAGTACCAAGGGACGGTGTCTGCACAGTCAATCAGACTTGTCTACCTGTACTCAAAGTAGTCAAGCCAGTATGCTTATACGTAATACCGCCCCTTCTGAAAATAGATACATTATATATATCTACAAATAAAAATTATAAGTCCACTTTCAAGAATCATTTCACTGAGTTGTAGAAATACTTTTATCTTCAATCGTCATAAGCCGGATTCATTTTTGGTCATTGTCCATGCATGTATTGAACATTTTTACAGGAGTAATTAGCCAGACTCTGTGTGCCTTATTACGATGACATGAGATTAAAAAAATGTTTTTTCATCATCAACAGATTTGACATTGTCGCCTCGTGTTTCGAGCAATTTGTAGTTCAATGTGTAAGTTGGAGATGTTGGTTTTCACTCATTTTTTGGGAGTTGATTTTAATCAACTCTCCTATGCAGTTAATCAGAGAAACCGAAAGTGAAACAGTGTTTGGACCTCAGCACAAATCATTGCTGCTGACAAGACTTAGTTCTTGAAAATAATTAATGAATTCGATGAAATGTATGCTAAAGCATTGTTTTTCAGGGAAACTTATTTATAAATACCTTGAAAATAGTCAGATTATAAATGGTACGAACAATTTAAATATTTTTGTAATGGTATGTATTCCTACGCCAGAGTTCAATATAGTCGATCTCGTTCAACTCGACGCTCGGTTGTCTCCGTAAATCCTTGTCGGAGATTTACGGTGTCAGTCGAGCGTTCGGTTGAACGAGACTATAGTTCAATATTGCTTGGATCTATACAATTTTCGAGAAATATTTCTATCACTGATACATAGTTTGATTGAATTAATTTTATCCTTAAATATTATTTAACATGATTCATATGGGGGTTTCTCGACATTCTTGTCGAAAAAGTCCAAAAATTCATATTATAAAAATGTGCGTTATTCAAATTAGAAACTACATGTACTTGTCATGCAAAATAGCATATCATTGATTTTAAAATAAATAAACATCGACAAAATCAACTCCCGTCAGTTCTTCTGTTCAGTACCCTGGAATGTCGTCAGAACATCAATAACACCCCCTTTCTTGTTATTTGTTGACATAAATTTTATATTTTGTATAATGTGGAAATACTTGGGTCATTGAAAATATATCTCATGTACTAAAAAAATTGAAAGATTTAAAATTCGAATTCGACCCTGTATTAAATAGCAAATCTCTAAAAGAGTTATCTTTCCTAAATTCTAACAAAGAGGGTTTAAAATATATACTTATTGATTATTTGAAAATTAGGTTAGGTTACATGTTTTTATTTGAGTTTTGATGTAATGTGCTCTCAAACGCACGTTCAGCAAATATCGCGTTGTGTTACATCAGACGGCTTACGAAATCGGTGACCCGTATGTCGGGAGACGTTTGTGCTATATAAGGAGCATCGTCGTCTATTGAATCAGTGGAATAATACGAACGCAAGTATTAACAGTAAGAATTACAGGGATTCACTTGTTAAATTTATTAAAAAGAGGTTTACTCAAAACTCTGGTATAAAAGTGTCCGATAAAAGGAATAAAAATGTGGGGTTTCTCATCATATGTTCCCAAAACAAGTAATTCGTTCTTCGGACATAGACACCATTGGAAAAACAAAACAACTTTCACGGATGAATGGGAGAATATGATAGAACAGGGATCGTCACCGAAAGAAATTTGGCAGTCGCGGTACGAGGAAGTGAACAAAATAAATCAAGACTTTTCCCGGAAAATCGACATGAAATCAGAACGCAGGAAAGAGCAGATGTCTCCCGACATGAACGCTGCCGTAGAGCAGACGACACTCATTTTCGGGAAAGGCTACGTGCAGGAAATGCAGGGCCGCTGGGAAAAGTTTCAGGAGACAGGGAAACCCGCCTCGGAATTCTGGACCCAGGAGAAAGCTTCTTTTGAGAGTAACCGACACTGGTGGCGCCGGGGCCACCATACCCACCACAGGGACAGGTGCTGCACCGGCAGGAAGGACAAGGAGGAGTCGGCCATGTTTAGGGAGTTCGATTTCTAGGACTGTAGGTGCTATAGTTAATAATTTTATATTATTGACAAAATATCCATTTCTATACTGTATGTTTTATGGTTGTATTATCAACCCGGTGCTTCATGTAACATATACGCATATTGTTTGTATTTCATGTACATGTATATATGCAGATTTATTGTTTAATTTTTATAGTGTTACCTTTTTAAAACATTATTTCATCACAATTTATAATTTTGTTGAATAAAATTGATGTAAAAAGCAAAATGCCGTGTATTAACTTATCTTTTGAAGGACATGATTGAAATGTTTACTGAAGATGCAGACTCATTATATAGAATATTTCTAAACTGATGTAATTTCAGTTATAAATTTTTAGATACACATTTATCTGGACCAATGTCGTTCTCTAACAATGAGCAATAACACATAGCTGTAAAGATATTTAATATATTACAGGTGTCACATTAATTAATAGCTTATATTACACATGAATTACAGCAGTTAAATGTGTTTCATAAATAAGCAAAAAGTAACAAATAAAACATAATCGATAACTTACACCTGTGTCAAAACGGTTTGAACGTGCTTACTTAATTGTCATGTTAACGTTCCACTTTAATGAACAGGAAGTACGTATATTCGTTAATAGAAAGTCGGTCACGTGACCTCGTGCTCCTTCTTCGTCACCCGTGAGTCGCCGTCACTGTCGTTGACCTCCATCCACACCACACACTTGTCTATTGAGTTCAGTTTTGCCATCTCATCAATCGCAATCTCATCCGTATCATCCTCCTTAGGCGGTGCCTCAGAATCCACAATTTCTACCGTTTCCATGGTGACCTCGATGTGGTCTCCAGTGAGCGATCTCTTCGTGACATCCTCCTCGGAGCGCGATGGTTCCGTGATATCCCCGTCTAGACGGAAGGATAAATTCTTCGTGAAGGTTTCTGCAAATCTTTTCGTTTTCCCACTTTTTGGTGCCTTTTGGATGGATTTCCGATGCTTTGGCGCATGATGTTTTGCATCGGCCTCCTGCCTTGGTCGGTTTTTATGTATCTGAGATTGACTCTCCTCTTTGAGCTGATGGATGACCAGCTTGGCTTCAGATGACATCGCTGTAGAGATATCTTTCAACTGACGCCTCTCCAGAACTACTTTCAATTCGTATAGAGCATCGTGTGAGAGATGAAAACCCCCGAGCCATTCCATCACTAACTCGCTGGGCTCCTCCGGCTCATCGTCCAACATTCCTTCCATTTTTTTTTTGTTCACTTCTTTAAACACATCCACAAACTGGAGCGTCCACTACTGAGAGAATCCCCTCCGTCTGCTGTTTGCATAGAGCTTATTCTCATCCGCTGTGCTGGGGGCTTGCTGGAGATCTTTAGCTCTGAATGGTCCTGTAAGTAGATGATACTGTCAAAGCATTGTTCGTACTGAATTATACATGGGTACTTGTCAGCAGTGATAGATTTCTTCCTTTTTTCATTTCAATTGCAATCAATTTCGAAGATTTACAGCCATTAAAACACAGTTAACAGGTTATTACCCTGAAGTTCTCCTGACAACCCCCTTATAGGAAGTTAGCAACTGTGGCGGAACGTGTGACTAGATCAACAATCCTTTTTATATTGGGTCTGTTGTCTTTAAAGCGACAATATTTTTATGCATCTCGTCTTTGTGTGGTATGCCGAATTTTATAAGAAGGCCATGTGCTAAAGAATTTATATATACTTGTAATCCCATCTAATAGGGCCCTATAAAAGTCTGCATTTCAAAAGACTGAATCCAATGCAAACAAACTCAATAGGACCTTTGTCATTTCGGGTGTTTACAAACTGATCGAGCTGCTCTTGATTGTTCAACATTTTAAAATATAATCCCTTCAATTGTGTTTTTGCATCGTTAAAAGAACGACCACTTTCCCTCAAACGATTGTTTAAAATCATAATTTTCTGTTGTCCGTTGAATATCTATAGATTGGTTATTTGCTGTAAAATACACTTTTTGCAGTCTCACTCAGCGTATATCATTTTCTTGCAAAAATAAAAATCTTAGACGTTTGAATTTAAAGAAAGAAGATTAATTTATTCAGCATACAATAAATTAATTACTTTCATGCATTTTAAATCTCAATTTGTTGCAAAATAAAAACCAAAAAAAACATCATTTTAAAGATCTCAGTTGATAGTATAGAAAATTTAACTAACCCTCAAGGTGCATTCAAAACTGAACTGATTATGTATTACATATAAATACAAATTTGAATATAGTTATTTTAAGTCCTTTGTGTTGAGTTAATAACTCATTTTTTTCTAAATGAATAACTAACACTTTGTAAGAAAGCAACTGAATCCACAAGCATTTACGTTTCAGTGTTAAGGGATCTCCTTTCATTTTATCTGAAAGTTTTCATTTGCATTATATCTGCAGGTCTTTTGTTCCAGGTCTGCACTACGACAAATAGTAAATATTTTATTTTTAGGATAATTTCATTCACTTTAAAAGATAAGACGATATATATATTCACCTTAATGTTTGCTCAAAACATTGAGAACTCTATTAAATCCACACATTGTTAAACAGTAGAAAATGGTCGGTGGCTTTATTGAAATATGTATAATTAAAATCATAAGCTAGAAATGAACAAACCTAGAACACTTTAAGTACATGTACTGACTGTATTGACGATTTTTCAGGTTTATGAACTCATAAACTATAAAGTATTCTTAAGTTTCCTTCAAACAAGATGAAAAGATTGAACTCGAGAAAACCAAACTTACCGTACGAAAGGAGCAATTCCAACTGGTGTTAATTCTTTGTAAATTTAATAAATTATAACCCTGGATTATAGATCCAGCGTCTTTTGAACATTTTTAGATTCTGAAAGTCGGAGTTGACTCCAGTAATAAAAATAAAGTGATTAATGCGACAGACGGGGATTAAGAAGCCTGGCCTCCTAACGAGCAATGGATACAGAGGCCCAGTGTCGAGTGATAAACAAGACTGACAGCTTATATCCAGGGGATTTTATTTCATGTAATAATTGATTAGGCAACTGCTTGCATTATATACCTGTATCATTAATGATTTTTTGTCTATCAGTAACCATATTTATGAAATGTACTTACACAAGTTACGTAATAATTATCCTTCAAAAACTTCAAGTGATCTTTTCAATAACGGGTTTAAGCATGATATAGTTAAAACTTATTTTTTAAAATTTATTTCTGTTCTTTTGTACGATACAGGTAATTAACATTGGTGTGAACAATCAGGTTGCGTTTCACTCGGTGCTCTTTTTTTCTTCATTGTCCCGCATCGCGAAACGTTTTAGTGGCAAACCAATCGTGAAACAGCAATAAAATTCAATCTCTCAAAGAGCTTTGTACAACAAAAGCCTCTAACTGCATAAGAAAACTGAGTATTGAATTACTCCTGGTGAATTGTCTCTCTTTCGTCATTCCTAAACCTGTAGATAAACGTACATGTAGACGGGAATTTCATACGATCGGGTATTTCGATACTCTGTTTTTCTCTATTGTGCTATACTCTGTCCCAAGATATTTTGGATTCACGTTTGGACGATTTTTAATAAAAATACACTTACCTGTGAAAGAAGTGCAATTGAAATAGTTGAAAGGGATATTTTCCAAGATAATTTCATTGACACATTATCATCTTTCACTCCGAAAAATTCACAGGAACGAAAACAGATTCCTTACGGAGATTTATAATGGGGAATGTTTACATCTTTTCTCCATTCGGAATACACTCGGAATACATCGCGCAATATTTCAACGTTATCATCCGGGCTTGCTGCAATGCAAAATCTCCGTAGACATCACATTTTTTAGCATTGTATTGAAACCTGATAAGCTAACAGGGGCGTTTTGACTGAGAAATCTTGGAAATTTTTCATACTTTTGAATGAACATCGTTTGGATCCTGAGGTATTTATAAATATCAAACAATTAAGCCAAACGTGAATCCAAAATATCTTGGGACAGAGTATAGTAAGAGATAGGTGTCTACACTGTACAAGTTGTTCAAAACAGAATAACTGGTCACTTCAACAAGAAAACAATGAAATCTAACGAACGGAATATTTTCAAAATGTGGCTGCTTCTTCAATTCTATTTCCTTTTTACTTCAGTTAAATATACTTTTTGAATTAATTAAACAACGAACAATTTTGCTTTCTCTGAAGATCAGTGTTTGGGATTACTATAATACACATACTCAAGGAACAAATACCAAGCTCAAAAATTTCACTGGAATATAAAGTTCGTTGGTCACCCAATAAATTCATGTGAGAACCAAACCGACCTGAGTGCAAGAGAGTTATACTGACCGCAAGGTGTCCTGTAGTATAAACTTATTCCTTGCTGACGGACCTCTCCAGAGGCCATTACTTTACCCCTCGTCCTCCAGCTGAGGGACTGATCCCCTCAGAGGGTGGAATGAAAATGATGTATGCTTAATAATTAACATAAAGTTACAAATATTTACTTATCAAAATACATATTATATGTTCACTTAATAATACTTTCAGCCAATTTTCCACATTTAAGATATTTTAAATTTTCTTTTGACATTCTTTCTTAAATTATTGTACAAGACATTTTGTATCTATAAATTGAATAGTAGATAAAAGACATAATATTATTTATTTTACTTGTTTTGACATTCTTTCATAAGAATCATTAAAAAAAAACAATGCTAGTATTTTTCATGATATTTCAAAATTGAAAAAAATTCTCACCTCTTGCCATACACAGATCTCGAAATTTCATATTCCCAAAAAATGGGCGAGTATAAACTAGACATCATTTAGACGGTGACCATCTCAAAGGGCCCCTCTTACATGTAACTAATGGAAAATAGGATAACAGCATATCAGAGGGTTCTACTTTGACATTGACCTATGACTTAGACATTTCTGGCTGGCATGGAACTTTAAGTCAAGCTCATTTCCTCTTACATGCTTTTTTTGTTTAATATGAGCAAAATTAAGCCAATCGGAAATAATTTGTGTTCTTAAACTGGATTTTAAAAAGATCTGCTCTGACTTTTACATTTGACCTTGAAACTTGGTTCAAGATCGCTGCACACCCAAAAGCTCTTTTTATGTGAAGTATTAGCCATATAAGGGTAAGGAAAAAGTAAATAGGAATATTTGTTGCGTGCTCTGATATGACCTTGACCTAGAAACGTCATTCAAGACATTGCATTCTCTTTGATCAAAGGCACTCTGTGGGTGAAGTATGAGCCAGATTGCACCAAGGCGATACATATATGATCTAGACAAAGATTTTCAGATAATTCTTCTATGACCTTAACCTTCGACCTAGAAACTTGGTTTAAAATTTTTGCACATCCTTAACCCTAAGACACTCTGTAGGTGAAGTATGAGCCAGATTTGGCCAAGGGGAGAGAAGATATGCCTCGTGGTCTCTGACAAACAGAGACAGACGCACGGACAAACGAATCACTATAGGGCGCCCGCAGAGCGGGGTCCTAGTTACAGTTTAAACACTCTATTTTTCTACCATGGCCATCTTTAAAGCATCGTCGGATACCCACGGGTGATCGCGTCTTTTACTTAAGTAAAAGACGCGATCACCCGTGGGTATCCGACGATGTCTTTAAAGATAAACCTGGCATTATGTTGTACATTGATGTATTTTGCATATGAACAATCAAATCTATTCATATATTTTTAAAACACGTTCTGAGCATACTATATTCAAAAACAATATTGTTTTTCTTTTGCGTGATGTAAAAATAATTTATATCATTCAGATTCCCTTCTTCATCAAAAATATCTTTCATAATTATATAGAAAGCGCCATCAATGTAGGGTATTCACTTTTTCGTACTTACGGTATTTTCATCGTTTTATCTGAGACCACCGAACTAATTTTTGACAGGTAGTTACTAACAAGAAAATATCAGATATGGTAGGTGTCTTTAAAATCAACTTTAAGAACTGTGCAAAGAATACAAAAATTACATGAAAACTTTTTATATTCTGTAAATACAATGTCAACGTGACTTCCGGTCAGACTCAATATAAGAGAGCCGTAGAAGGTGGCAAAAATTCAACAAATAAATACGTGGGGGAATCTTCAAAACAATTTTTTTCCCGCAAAGCCACATTATTGTGATACGTTTTTTGTAAGTATCCCTAAAAATTTAAAAACCATGTCCCCATCCCGAACTGAACTTAAAAGGGGGCGCCAAAAGCGAATGAAAATTCAAGAAATGGAGATAAATCAAGTTCTCAGGAACTTCAATGACAAAACTTTATAATTTCAACAATGCTAACATGTTTAAAGTGTTCATGGAATCAAATAAAGGGACTACTATGCAAAGTTACTCATAGGAATAATTACTCCCTCAAAAAGTGCGTTTGGTAGAAATTATTTATGCATTGGAGTAATTTTTCTTTGTTATACTTTCATGTTAAATACTGAAATCTGATTGGTAAGACGTAGTTCATAATCCGTTCTATTACCCTCAGCGTTAGCAACGCACTTAGCAACGGGTAACATTAGAAATTGTTACATGAGCGAAAATTATGCGCGTACGGTTCGCTGTACATAGAATATACGTTATTCCTATATAAAAGCAGTAAAATTTTCTTACCCTCCCAAACAGGCACTATTTATATAATACAATACAAATTCTAAATAGTTAAAATAATGATTACCCCCTTCCCCACCAAAGAAAAAAGATTCTTCATAACAGCCGTCTGAAAGCCATGGAGATACATCAAACCAAACATTGCATTAAAACCAAACAGGATCAAAAACACAAGTCTGTCATCACCGAGTTCCTAGCGGACTAAGGTCATGTCCCGTGTGGGGCACCTGTCTGTTTATTTTTCTAACTCCTCGCAACACGACTCCAAGACGTCAACCAAAACCAAATGACCCCTTACCGAACAAAGATAAAGTACATCAACGAGGTCTGTGTTGTCAATATAAGGAATGCAACATGGTTGTAAGGTGAAAAGTGGGCTACAAAAACACAAAAAAATATTGGTATACTGCGTTTTTCATTGATATGCATGGAAACATTTTCATGGACTTTCCATACTTTTAAATACCAGTCAGATTAACTCTTCAGAGACCCTAAACGACATGTAAGATATTGCATATGCTAATCGGATTTCAAGAATTTGATACAACATAATCTGTGTTCGGTTCATTTCGGACCAGTTAGGTTCTGAATTTAGTATAGGCTATTTTCTTGGAATTCGACTTGAAGCTGTCATTCAATTGATATCAACAAGTACTAGAAGAAATGATAATTGGTCCTTATCGTGTACTGCTGAACATGGTGACAGTTGAAATTGTCGGCTCTGCAATGTTTGTTGTTGTATTCACTTACGGTTATCGCAGACAAGACTGCCATTATCTATTAAATTTGTAAGTGCCAAAACTCTGCCATCAATTGTCAGTCGTCTGTTTATGGAGTACAGGGACATCACCCCGTAAGGTTAAACAGCTGACCCCGAGGCTAATCCGGGTAACGGGACACAACAACACAGGAACGGGTGCTGAACCATCTTACCAACCACACAGTGTTTACACAGGCCCACTAGATCATCCGTCATCGGAACTATGTGCTTCAAGATATGTCTTAAAAATAAATTTCTAACCGTGAAATACAGAAATGTGTCAATCGAAAGATGCACTTTCTTCACGGGAACTATAATAATTGGTTATCCTAATCAACAATGGTTTTCCTATGTGTTTGAATATTTTTTAACTATTCTATTCACAAACGATAGTTTGGAATAAAGAAATTGAATATTTTAAATGATGCAATATGAAAAAATATTTGGTATTAATGTCTACAGTTCGAATTCAATAAAACCTTTGACGAAAATATTATGTATCAAAAGAATACATTTACATTCAATTTTATATGCATTTATTAAATTTTACATTTTTTGTCTTTATTAAAGATTAAATCCTTGACATGTTTTGTTTTGCGCTATTGGTAAAGTAAAACAGGAAAAGATAAATTTGATTCTATGTAATCAAACTTTACAAAATACAGACCTTTTTGGGATGGAGACATTTTTTTGTAGATTTAGATAAACATTCAATTTTCGATTTCTCTTCCCACACGTTTTAGTAACTATAAATGAAACTCTCTTCTAGTAATTTCCTGACCACATTTCCAGAATCGTTGCTACAAGCCTGAATTTACAAGTATTGAGCAAATCTATTATTAAATCTTAAGCATAATTGGTACATTTAGATTGAATTATTACAAAATTCTTTGTCCTCCTGGACATGTCATACGAAGTTAGGTGTTAGCATTTTATTTATTTTTTTTGCTAAAGGTAAAAAATGTATTTTGAGTAAAGAGTAGCTTTTTTATCTATTTATTTTCAGATATTCAAGTTGGGTTTTTTTATCTAGTATCCGAACACAAGATTATTTTGAATATTGATTAGAATGCAAATAATGTTTTAAAACAAAATCACAAAGAAAGAAAATTATATATACGATATTTTAGTTTTCAGTGATTTTATGTAAGAGTAAACTAGGAAAAGGGAAATTCTATCATAATTCATGAAGTGTCCAATTCTTATAAAAAGAAATTGATATAGATATTGTTCTCATGCAAATTCAATGTTTTGCTGCATATATATGGATATAATAAAACCCCCTAAATTTGCGCAACTATATACCCAGTGTCAGTGGGGAAATTACAGTCGTCACGTGACCTCGAAGCTGGGTCATGTTGGCACCCGGGCCGATTTCTTCACTGACTGCCCGTCTTCTGATAACGACTTCCACCTCGGACAAAATAGACAAAATCAGTAAACTTTAAAAGCATGTCTAAGGTAAGACTACTGTGAAATTTCTTTGTGTCGAACAGGTTCGATTATCAGAAATTGTAAGAGCATCAGGAATTTATAAAACGAACAGGATTAAGTATCTTTCAGTCCATTCTGAAATATTTTGGTAACGCTTGAACATTCATTGATAGTTCTGTATCTGGTAATAATTTTATTGCAAGAAAATCGTCAAAATCGATAAACCATTTATAATGTCTTTCAATTTCCTTCAAAAACTATGTGCTTATTGGAGTAAATGATTTTGTTTCATAAAGGAATCGCTCTCATAATAATACTTAGAGAGAGAGAGAGAGAGAGAGAGAGAGAGAGAGAGAGAGAGAGAGAGAGAGAGAGAGAGAGAGAGAGAGAGAGAGAGAGAGAGAGAGAGAGAGAGAGAATGAATTAAACAATTTTTAAGAGTAAGGTTTTGTTTTTATATAATTTTTAATTTAAAAATGTTGAATTTTTGTATTTAACATTACTTATAACAGTATGATCACTGTTTTAACGTGAATCAGATATCTTTATGTTTAAATTATCATGGTTTTTATTTTTATTTCTATATGAAATAAATTTAGAGTATTCTTAATTAAGATATTGTTTTCTAGGACACCGATGAATTTATTTAAGCGCGCGCCGACCCGGCGTCCATTATCTTGCCCCTTGTGTAAAACCAGTGTCTTGGAGTGTTTGTCAAACAGACGTCACGCAACAGACCCTTCATCACAAAGGGCGAGGAGGGGGTACCATATCTGTGTTTCAGGGTCATACAAGTTTAGGGGGATGGCCAGAGAAATGTAAACACGATGGGGGTGTATTAGCCGTTTAAGTATTCAGTGCATCTTGTTCTAAATTAAAATCGACTTTTAAAATGAATTCCTTAATGAATTATATATTTCATGTTAATCATGGGTTCAATTATATTATAGTATAAACGAAATGGTTTGTTAGAATTGCATGACCGCTTTGTTTTTGAGTAAGTGTATTAAATTTTGTTTGCAGTTCGAAAAGCTGTACAGTTTTATTTTACAGATTCTGGTTGAAGAATTTGAAAAATTGTGTTCAAGATGTGTTAAAAAATTATTACCTGCACCTAAGCTAGATCTGAAAAGATATATAAGAAAACAATGTTTATTAGGAATAAAAAAGAAAATACTGAACGTCAATGATATTCAACCATATTCTATATACATCGTCAATATCTAGGCATCGTCAAACCAAAGATTAGATACCTAATTACTCAATTTCGAGGAAATTTTTAGCCATCTAATTTTTCAAAGCACAAAACTGTTTTTTCCCAATAATTTCAAATAATTTTGCATTCATTGCAAAATCCAAGGGGAATGTTACAAAGGGAACTACAAGAGCTATCGTCGTTTGTAAGAAATCAACGTGAATATCCAAATTCCTTATTCAAAAGTTGTTGCTGTCCAGTTATTCTTAATTGTTCTTCAAACTGATGGATTGACAGGGTTGTGAGCGAGTGGCCCATCTACGGCGAGTGCCTTCCCTCCTCTGGAATTCGTTTGCCATCACCCCGACCAACAGAATTAACCTTATCAGAACTGGGTTACCCATTCACTATGTATGGAAATTTACTCAAAGATTTCCACACGACTTCCCACGGATACTACTGGGATTCATTAATATAAAAGAAAATGGATATACACCTAGTAAACTATTTTTTAGCTGTCGATTGTTGTTTGCTTTGCAAAGATAAAGAGTATCTGCTAGACATTTTCTAAAGCATACAGCCGACGTAACGTTTTTAAATTGATTTGATTCCGACCACGTACAGTAATTTCGTCGATAAACGTGATTTTCAGATATTAAATTAGGTTGTAAACGACATGTATACCAAACATTTCATTCATTCGTAAAAGCTAGTGAACTAGCACTCAATCCGCCATGTGTCGTAGGGGGTGAAGATATTTTAAAAACAGGCTTAACATGACACATAACAAAAAAGTAGGCTCAGGATTCTCAAAGACATGATCGACATGACTGTTTCGTTATTTCTAAAGAGATTGAGATTGGTGACGTCATAGTCTCCTTTGCAGGAGGAAGTGGCCCGTGGCGGTTGGTCAAACCAGGTGGAGTTCTTCCTGTCCTGTGTGGGCTACGCCGTGGGGCTGGGAAATGTGTGGAGATTCCCATACCTCTGCTACAGAAATGGCGGCGGTACGTTACTGTAACTATGTACATGTAATATAGTCCGGTATGTGGGGAATGGACATCCAAAAAAGTTCATTGATCGTCTTTCTTTTCTGAACAAAGTTTAACGATATGCTATTATTTCGATATTATTCTTTCAGGGGCTTTTCTTATTCCTTACATCCTTTCCCTCGCTTTAGTCGGTCTTCCAGCTTTTTTCATGGAATTGGCATTTGGGCAGTTTGCATCACTTGGTCCAATAACTATATGGAGAGTATGTCCCTTATTCAAAGGTAGGTTTATGACACCTAAACAGTAGAAATAAAGTAATATTTATTTAAATTATACACATACTTATGTACTCTGTCAAAGTTCTTTTTTTAAAGTCTTTCTTGGCATTCTGCAGGAATCGGATTTGCCTCCGTGATTATTTCGGCTTTGGTGTCCATTAGCTACAATGTGGTAATTGCATACGCTATGTATTACCTGATAGTATCCATAGTCAATATGGATACCAACGTCCCCTGGGCCACCTGTGGAAACCCCTGGAACACCATATACTGCCGCTCCGAGACACAAAGGGTAACCCCGGGGATGAACGAGTCAGAGAAAATAAATGTCACCCTAGGTCTCTACCAAATTTTTATACATTGAATACGCACTCACTTTAATCTTGGTTTAGTCTATATATCGAGAGCTACACGAATAAAAAAAATGTTTTATTGCATTGAAAAAAATCTGTATAAAGGTGAAATTCAGGTTTTTTTAGTTTCTATTCGATATTAAATGGGTATGTTACAAAGAAATATTATTCAAAGATAGAAAAGCTTTCCAGTATTGTGAAGCAACTATGACCTACAGTTGTCTGATTTGTTATATAATATCATTCGAATGCATCTCAAGATTAAGGTTTGGCTATGGATCGAGTGAGTTCGTTATAAATGTGTTCGCGGTATCCGTTTTTATTGTATTCATTTAAAAGATGAAATTGTGTTTGTTCATTTAGATAGGAAAACATGCAGATAAAGATTTCAATCGTTTCAACATGGTCTTATCTAACGTTCAGAATTGTTGACTGGATTACAAATTATGTCATACAATTCAAATCGCGGATCACTATAAACATCAAAAAGTGTGCGAGTGTAAACAGGGTCCTCAAGATAAGAATAAAAAGAGCCTCGAAGCAACTATATTTTGCATTAAAATTATATAAATTCGATTATGATTGTTGAGTCCAAGCGATATTGGTATATTGAATGTTCACCAATAGCTTAAGTTTGATATAACATACTACTTTAAAAATCAGGTTATAAATTGATATGTTTATTTATATTTTGTCTACAGGTACCATGAATACTTCTTGTGTCGATGCAAAACTCCATAGCTTGGGCTGGAAATTTGAGGACCTCACTTACAACTACACTTCTAACAATTTAAGCGACTGCAGCTACAAAAACATGATCAAGACACCCAGCGACGAGTACTTCAGGTGCGAACAATGAAATAAAGCATCTGGCTTTCTCAATTTAAACGTTAAAGCAACAGCTTACTTTTTTATGCATGGTTTTCTTTTTTTCCAATTTGCTACAGTGATGGAAAAACCAGCCTGGTCAGTGCAAGATGGAAGATCTAGATCACGTGATACGTACAGAGGGCTTTGAAATAACCGTGTTTTTTTTGTGTTTGTAGTAATTTTGTGCTGGGGTTGGACAAGGCTGATGGTATTGGTGGGATCGGAGATTTAAGTCCTAAACTTGTAGCGGTCCTTCTGTTAGCATGGCTCATTGTTTTCTTCGCATTGAAGAAAGGTGTAAAGTCTTCCGGCAAGGTTCGTCTGGTTTTCTGTAACACCTGTGCACGACCTAAATATGCTCACCTATAGTTTTATTTTGTTTTCTTTTTGAACGATTGAATTTATTTAGGTTTTTTTTTCAAATTTTCAAAGGATCATAACAAAGGTAACACTGCACGATATACATATATGAAATATTTGTCTTTTCATATAACACCCAATTTTGGCTTTTAGAGGTCACTAATAATTTTTTTTTTTTTCAAGATGACTTATAGGTTTCTTTTTATTACAGACCCCAGTTGATGTTTTAGTTCCTCGGTCTAAATTACAAACAAGTTTTATTTCTTGCGTGATCTATCCTAGACATCATATGAAATACCTTTTATACGTGTCTTTAATGATCTGTTGTTGTGAAGGTATTGGCCTTTATGACGTCACTTCTGCTTACCTTTTCAGGTGATCTATTTCACGGCAACGTTTCCCTATTTGGTCCTGATCATTCTACTTGTGCGAGGAGTTACCCTGGACGGTTACGAGAAGGGCTTAGAATTTTACCTTGTCCCAAAGTTTGACAAACTTGCAGATCCTAGGGTAAAAATAAGCTATTTTCAGATTTTACACATTGAAAAATATAAACTGCGCCATTGCGATAACGTTTTTGGTTCTTTTATTCGCTACGGCTTAATTTTTGCGAATGACCAGTGATTAACTCTGACTAGGTGTGGACGGATGCGGCCTCTCAGATATTCTACTCCCTGGGGCCAGCCTTTGGCAGCCTGATCACGATGTCCAGCTACAACCCCTTCCACAACAACTGTTACAGGCAAGGCCTATCAGAATTATGCCATAAAGCTTATAATGATGTACAAAAGAATGGGTTTAGAAAATATATATGTTTAAAATGTTGAAAAACATCAATTTTGCTATTAGTATAGAACCTTTACGTAAATGACAAAACTGAATACACGCTTTGTTGTATTTTTTGAAGGGGAATTAAAGAGAATTTATTTCTGTGTTGTTTCTTAAAGTTTTTCCATATTTAATTATAGAGACTCCATTTTGGTTGCGGTCATTAACTGCGGGACCAGCGTGTTTGCCGGACTTGCGATTTTCTCCGTCCTTGGGTTCATGTCCGAGGTCACAAACAGACCAGTGCAAGAAGTAGCGGCTGATGGTCAGATGTTTAATCGATAGCATAAATACTCGAAAATCATGAATTTTATATTGAAATAAAAAAATCATAGCAATTACGTGTAAGAGATATTTCGTTTGTATTTAATGTCAATTTTTGTTTTCACGTGCATTACATTTTACTTTTTAGGCCCTGGACTAGTGTTTGTAGCTTACCCAGAAGCAATTGCCAGAATGCCCTACCCACCAATCTGGGCCTTTCTCTTCTTCTTCATGCTAATTCTTTTAGGACTATCCAGCATGGTAATTAAACAATAATCAGAAACCAAACTTATCAGTATTGTAACTAAAATATAATATTGATTGAATCAATCAGGTCTTTCAAATTGCGTACTGATAACGTTAACTTTAGGTTTATTTCTTTTTACTGAAATTTAATTAAGTGCTTTATATTATACGGGTAAATTAATGTATTTATTCATTACAGTTCGCGATGGTGGAAGCCATCATTTCGGCGCTGGCCGACGAGTATCCCGGCGTTCTCCGCAGACACAAGAGCATCCTGACATTTGTCGTCTGCCTCCTTCTGTTCTTTGCAGGACTGGCTTTAGTGACCAATGTAGGCTTATCTCAACATACAACATTATTATGTCAAAAATGCTATTAAATGTCTCCGGATGAAAAGAAACGAACATTCTTTAAATGATAAAATATTTCCCATCTGTGATAAATTCTAGGTTTGTTTTGTCTATTTTGACATAAGTTACATTTTTTCATAAATAATTTGAATGTCAATGTTACTATATTCCATACTTCCATGAATACCTTGCAATTAATTAATGCTTTCTTCTGTGTTTTAAAATGGAACGACAAAGGGTTACGTCAATTTCTTTTGAAGGGTGGGATATACGTTCTGACACTGATGGACGCCTATTCGGGGAGCTACTCTCTGCTGTTTGTCTGTTTCTGTGAGGTGACAGGCATAGCCTGGTTTTACGGTCAGTGTTTGCATACAATATGGAACTTATGAGCAATGGTCTTTTTAAAGGAGTAATACAAATACAGATAGACTTACAGACAGATATTCTTTATTTCCTGTAGTCCGAAATATCTGGTGTTTTCCTGGCTTTTTAACGATTTTGATATTTGACCTGCCGGTTTTCCTGAGAAGTAAAATAACAAAATCGTTAAGAAGGCCGGGAAAATGTCAGATACATTTGTTTCAGACTATATTTCCTGTAGCAGATTACAATAGCATTCATTTTCTACACAAGATTAATTATTCAATAATTTATATACATGTACACTGTACTAGTATATTTTATTATTTTAAAATGTTGTTGAATTGCTACCTTAATCCAATCATCCTAGAATTTACACTAGTTCATTTTATATTGGTTTATTTTGAAGGCTGGCGAAGATTTTCAGAAGACATTGAGATAATGTTGGGCTTTAAGCCTAACATCTATTGGATCGCAACATGGACCGTCATAGCCCCAATATTCATTGTCGTAAGTATGAAGAGTACATTCATAGATTCACTGTCCAAGAAGTTTACCATTCATTAGAGATTACTTTAATTATACCGATTCAGTGATCTCTATGTATACGTTTAGACTGTGTATCTTTTCTATTGTTTGAAGGGTGTTCTGATAGCCAGTGCTATACGTTTCTCCCCATCACATTACGAGGACTATCAGTTTGAGCAGTGGGCACAGAACTGTGGCTGGGGCTTGGTGGCTCTACCTCTCGTCTTCCTTTTTGGGACTGCAATCATTCAAATAATCAGATATGGGGTAAAAACTATGCATTGCTTTTCAATTTTGATTTTAGTTTAGACATATCTTTAATGTTCGATCGATTAATTGTTGATTGATTGATTGTCTCCTTCAGGGTTTCAAGAATGCAACAACACCTCAAGATAACTGGGGACCGGCACTTGATGAGAATAAAAAGGGGAGATATGCGATAGGACAAGATAATAAAGGTTTTGAAGCAGATGAGAAGGAAGCAAATCTTGAAAATGGGATAGAAATGAAGAAGAAAAACGGTGTTACTAATGGTGACTCCATCACTGTGCAATTTTAGACGGCGTACATTTCAATGATACTTTGTATTGAAACACTTTCAAATAAAAAATGAGAAAATTTATCATATGAACAGACAGCAATACTGAACTTGTAACTGTGATATATTAAATTCATGTACTTCTTGTTTGAAGTTGCATTCATGTTTTTTGTAACAGATTAAACAGAATATTATTGGTCATTTTGTTTTGTTTCACGTTTCTATTAGTTTTCTTTTATGAAATAAACCAACTTCGAAGTTTTTTCTTTGCATTTTTTTGCCAAAAGAAAATAAACACTTTGCAATGCGTTTTCATGTTAACATGTTATATGTTGTTTGACAAGGAATAACATTATCAGCAGGTTCACACTCACTTAGAATTTTTTAATTTGCAACATATGTGAACAACATTTACTTTGTAATGAGTAGATCAACATAAAGTATCATTTTTTTCGTCGTGTGACTGATTACGTGTAGAAAAATTATCGCAGAAACTTCAAAGTATAACTGAAGAAATTATAATAATGTCCAGTCCTTTACATGCAATTTATTTGGCTATAGATTTTTATAAAATGTTGCATGATAACGAGGGCTTATAAATAGAAGTGTAAGCAAAAAAAGGAGGGGGAGGGGGGGGGGGGGGGTAAGGAATCATTCTTTGAGTATTGTGAATATTTGAGTATTATAATAAGCTAGGTGTTCATAAAGCCATTTCGGTTTTATGACCGTATTTGATCACCTCCATATTTCAAAAAATGATTTATTATTACTTATATGATTTTCAACAATTGTACAATTCAGTAAATATTAAAATAATTAGGCTATTGATGAAATGTATTTGACAATACATTGCAAAACCGATTCGTTGTGTTACTATTTAACAAAGACAGTGGAAAATGTAAATATATTGAAATAAGTCTTAAATAGATACAATAAATAGCCGACTACGAGAGAGAGAGAGAGAGAGAGAGAGAGAGAGAGAGAGAGAGAGAGAGAGAGAGAGAGAGAGAGAGAGAGAGAGAGAGAGAGAGAGAGAGAGAGTCTTTTATTAACAACATTCACTAATAAGTGTCGTGGCCAGTTAAAAAATATATTTGTAAATTAAAAAAATAGCATTGCCAAAGAATCAGGCGTCGGAACCGGGCCAACCACAGCTTTTACTAAGTATTTCGGATTCACCTGAGTTGTTTGTTTCCGACTTTATCATTATAAAAATTTAGCGCATGTGCGGAAAAGAAAGCCAAAGCCGTAAGGGGGATAGGGGTACTGTCTGCCACAAAGGTACGATTTACGTCTTAAGTACTTGTCAAAAGGTGTAATACATTAAATAAGATAAATTTTATTCATCACGTATTCAAGTAAACATATGTATTTAGGAATAAAGAGACGGAAAGCCCACAAATGAATCTATATTCGTCTTGCCGGTGTAGGATCAGTGCACTGTGTAGTTTTTGGATAAACAGAATAAGCCTCAGAACTACTGTTTAGTTGATTAGATGTCCATGTATCTCTTCACGCTAATTTCAGTATTGCAACCAATTTTTCATTAGAACCTCTTGCTCTGTGACTGTCATTGAACTTGTTTATGATGTTGACTAAAATTGAGGATTGAAAAAATATCCACCTATAAATCAGTAAATCACAGAAAATATAATCAGCAGTGATGTAATCTCAAGAGGGATTTGGCTTAACTTGATATTTGGACTAATGCTTTTAACAAAATTGAAAGCCGTTGCTAGTTGTGGTTAAAATCATATTACTGTATTTGTATGTCTTGGCTGCTTCAATTTTGCAGCTCAGTTAGCCATCTAAGGAATTATTGTAATTAAATGAGTAATGACATATGAGAAGACTTACTTGAGCTGCAAAAGTATGTGGGTAAGACATACTAATATGATGATTTAAACTGCACAAGCAACCAAATTTTGGACAGAAGCATGAATGATGAAGCAGTGCCTCGAGATTCACCAAAGACGTTATTCTAAATATCAAGCAGAGCCAAATCACTACCGCAATGTGTGATGGTGTTATGCTTTTGGATTAAGATATCAAAAGTAAGGCATCTAAAAGGGAAAGTAGTTTCCATAATGATTTGAACTTTGGTTTGGGATAACAGCTGAAAGGTACTGAGAGTTTGGGACACTTCACTCTCGGATGCATCTCGCAATTTGCACCAAAAAATTGTAAAAAACATACTGGTACATTTTCGATAAATGAGAATTTCCCACATATTCAAAAAAAGAAATCTGCAGATATTTCATTATCATTACAATCTATATTCAAGACAATACTTCATCCAGTTATACAGATATTCGATCACCAGATTAATTGTGATTTAATTCATAAATTTTGATTTCTGAATTCTAGAATCATGAGCAGCTCAGAAGAAGTGTCGTGGATTTCATGGTTTTGTGGACTGAGAGGAAATGAATTCTTTTGTGAGGTAATTAGATGCTACACTAATGAAATAATTATCTTACTTCTTGAAGTTTGTGTAAAATCTTTTATGTATACATGTCACTATTCTTGTATTTCCTTTTTGTATTGTATCACATTTTCTGCTGACGTTATTTCTTACATTATATAAAATGTACCATCTTAAGTGTGGTCTGAGTAAATAAACTGAACATGATCTTGTAAACAAAATAATTGAAATTATATAACTTGGTTTTATTCTAGGATTCTTGAATATAAAAAATGATAAGGATGTACAAAATATACCATATTTTGTATTTTACTCTTGCGTTTTCAATAATTATAATATTTTGTTTCATAAATTATGTGTAATTTTACAGCATTTTCAGCATGCAACTTTGTATTTGTGTGGTATAGGTCGATGAGGATTATATCCAGGATAAGTTCAATTTAACTGGCCTCAATGAGCAAGTGCCACACTACAGACAGGCCTTGGACATGATTCTGGACCTAGAACCAGGTAATAGTTCAATATGATCATTACTAAACTAGTATGTACCTAAGTACATGTATAGATTTTAATGTACTCATGGACATTTTTATGCAAAATATGTATTTAAAACCTTGTAACAGACTCTGTCATGTCCAAATCATTCCATTAAAGCTAATGTGTGTGATGATTTTCAGATGATGAGCTGGAAGATAACCCCAATCAAAGTGATCTGATTGAACAAGCAGCTGAGATGTTGTATGGCTTGATCCATGCTCGGTACATCATGACAAACAGAGGAATAGCCCAAATGGTGGGGAATAAATGGCTTTGGAGCATGTTAACTAAATTTCATGAACATACTAAGTAGTAGTTTACTGTAGTTATCAACAGCAAATGCTATATTTATGTGCTTATGACTTTTGTAGATTGAGAAATGGCAACAGGGAGATTTTGGAGCTTGTCCAAGAGTGTACTGTGAAAATCAATGCATGCTTCCAATAGGTAAAGACATCTGCTTCCATTTCTTATTGACATAATGAAGTTTTACTTGTTACACATGTAAATTCATTAAAACAGTTGATTAATGATGAATTGCTAATGATAAGATGATCTTTTTGCTGCATAGGTTTGTCTGATGTCCCAGGAGAAGCTATGGTGAAGCTGTATTGTCCTAAATGTCAGGATGTGTACACCCCTAAATCCTCCCGCCATCACCACACTGACGGGGCTTACTTTGGGACGGGTTTCCCTCACATGTTGTTTATGGTTCATCCCGAGTACAGACCTAAACGCCCAGCCAATCAATTTGTAGCCAGGTGAGCTCATTAGTTGATAATTGTAGTTTTTCATAAAAAAAAAATTGATTGACAAAGAGGAGAAAATGAGCATCACATTTATTACTAAAAGATTGTGTGCTAATATTTTTCTTATAAAGATCATATCTTTACCAATTTTGATGCTTCTACAGATATTGTCACCTTGCTTGCCTTATAAATATTTATCCTGCCTTCATCGTCTTCAAAATGAGAATTGTGATGATTAAAGTTCACCACAAATCCACTATCATTCACTTTCAAAGGTTCATAAGGGAACTGAGAGAATTTGGAGGCAAAATAAACTGACAACTTCATTGTCTCTGTATATCCTGCAACCGTCAATGTAAAGATTTTACTTCTGGAACCCTTATTTATAACCATTAGGAAACATATAAAACATTGCAGTAATTTTAGATCTCCAAATTTTACTACTTCGAGAATTATTGCCACAAATAAGGTGATTAAGCAGTTTCTAAAAAACTGTTGTTCTATTTCAGGTTGTATGGTTTTAAGATTCATCCTTTGGCTTACAATCTACAATATCAAGCGGCATCTAACTTCAAAATGCCAATGAGAATGTCTCACAGTAGTGGAAAACGATGAAGCAGAGATCCCATTAGGAGCAAAGACGTTGTATTAATCTCTCTCACTAAATATCCAGGGCTGTCCTTTCAGCCGAGATTAAATGTCCTATATTCTGTAGTTGGTCATGTGCTGTTTGTTTGTTTACAAAATTCAGGGTTAAATAACATTTTAAGATAATTTTGAATACTTACGTTAACAAAATCATAATTAACTAATTTCATGCATCGTTAAGTTGTACTGTTTTACTGTAAGTGTAAAACAGTCAGACATATACTACAGTTTCTATGTTGCATCTCACGCTGTCTTATCAGCACAAACAGGAAAAGACAACCCCACTCAGACCTGCAAGATTTTTGTGCTTAAAAAATTGTTTTTGATAGTTTTGCCCATTATTACTCTCATTTTAATACATGTATTTTTTATGTTGAAATAAAAGTGCTACAATTAATTGATCTTTTTTGTAATTTGGATTTTATTTTTTTAGCATAAATATTAAAATAACGTGAGATAAATGTTATAAAACATTTTATACGGTAGATTTATTTAAAGAATTCATTCAGGTTTGTGCAAGTTGCTGACAGGTCCAAATATTTGGTTTTTCTATTTCATTAAGTCAATTATCTTGTTTAGCTCTAAATATAAACTATTAACCAAATTTTATTCATGTGCCATATGATTATAAATAACATGGGTATGGATAGGGCTTGATCGTGAAAATTATCCGCTGCAAATCAGTTTATCGCGAGTAAAACATGAAATTAAATTGTATGAATGACAGTTGGTTTACAATATTCATGATTATGATGCGAGAGTGCTATTACATGTACAAACAAATTTGTGTTAAAATCAAAGAAGCAAATAACTTGGCTATCTGTGTATTGGACTTCCAGATAAACTGAAGAGCCACTTGCTCACAGAAATTGATAACTGGGTGCAGGTATTTAACTTCTTATTCACAAAAAATGCTTCAAATACAGTAAACATTAATGGTGATATTCTGCATATCTGGATACTGCTCAACACAGTATTATGAAATCACTATATGTACCTCAACAATGTACCAGTATGTTCAAATAACAAAATGAAAGTTTTGCCCCAAACATAAATTTTTATCTCACCAAAAAGAAGTCAGAAGCTTATGCTATACCCTTGGCATAGCATCTGTGTCCACTTAAAGGTTTAGGAGTAGGTTCCATCACAGGGGCCAAGCCCTTATTAACATTCATTTCAATGTAACCATAAATAAATTTATTAAATTTATTTAATTTATATATGGTTACATTGAAATTAATGTTAAAATGGGCTTGGCCACTGTGGGTTCCATACCTAAGTTATTGCTGGTCCAATCCATAAGCAGATGCGGAAGTTTAAGATTTTGGAGGAGGTGCCCATTGAAGGCCATGCGAATATAAGCTGTTTACTGAGTCTGGTCCTATCTTCCCAAACTTAGAGCTGGAGGGTAATCTTGTGCCTTGTTATGCTTTTTAAAGACTTGGGTGTTAGATCTTAACCATAGGATTTGTTATAGTATAGTGCTGTTAAATTTTTTTGTAGCAGGTGCTCTGTGATGGTCTTGCAGGGTACATGTAAGCTATTGCTGATCCAATCTTTACCAATCTAGAATGGATGATGCATCGTCTATTTGATAATTATATACATGATGGACTATGATGCTGATTATGAGCCATTAGGAAATTTCAGGAGCAGATTAAAAATTTTGGAGACTCGTGCAGTAGTTATATATTGTCCTATATTGAAGAGAAGTTTTCTTTATGAGAGTAAATATTTTTATGTAGTTATGTTTAGAACTGATATCGTAATATATTCTACGAAAAACCTTTTTCTTCTATTAATTGTATATCCTGAGGAGAGAGAAAAAAAAGTAAAAACCACCTCCGACGGGACTCGAACCCGCAATCCCCGGCTTAGGAGGCCGGTGCCTTATCCATTAGGCCACGGAGGCATCGGTAGGGAGGAAGATTATAAGGTATAGACTAATGTTATGTTATATGCAATTGATTTTACTTTTTAACAGATTTATTATGATTTTCAGCGTACTAACCTTTTCATGGCATTTGCAATTTTGGAAATGTTTCAATGAAACATGTCTCATAAAAGCAAAAAAATCATAAATAAAGGTCAAAGCTCTTTTGCATGCGAAGGTAGCAATAGTCATGTGATAGGAAGTGTTTGACAAAATCATGAAAACTTTGGCTGTAGGTTTAGGCTTACTGCTTTTCCTTATACCGTCATGTAAGTACATTACATTGATCATGGCCAATGGCTGTAATCTACTGTATTTACTGTCTGAACATGTCTATTGTTTTGTTTATAATTTTTTCTCCAAATTCTTATGTACATGATCATAATGCTTCCTATCCTTGTACTCACAGGTGAGGCATTTGTCCGCTGTTTTAGTTGTTCAACAACCCATGATTCACGATGTGGCGATGCATTCGCTTTTACAACAACAGACGCTCTCCAATGTCAGGGTTCGTGCGTCAAGAGAAGAGGAATTCGAGGTACGCAGACAGTGTGTTGTTTCATGAGTTCTTTCAAAATACCCATGGATATTTTTTTTATTTTACTTTATTTATGTATGTGTGAGAGAGGGAGAAAAAGAGAGAGAGAGCTTTTAAAAATTACCTCTAGTGTAAAGTTTCAAGTGGACTAATATGTATACTTCTTTCCTATCATATCTTGGGTTCTATGGTATCGCGGTATTTCTGTTTACGTATAGTAGCACGCGCTGAAATTGACATTTGATGTCGGAATATTTTTAGACAAAGTAAACATAGGCACGCTGAACATCACTGAGGTATATAATAGAGGAAACTCACAATAACATTAGTTTCTGGAAATATTTCCGCATTGATAGATTTTTCGACTAAATGATTTAACTGCCGCGATATCATAGGACCGGTGTTATATAGTGCCTTTTCCCCCTAGCCATCTTTCCCCCCGGAAAAATGGCTATATAGCAGTTCTTCCCCCCGGAAAAATGGCTATATAGCAGTTTTTCTCCCACGGAAAGCTGACTATATAGTGGGCTTTCCCCCTTTTTATAGCCAGATTACCCCCACGGAAAACCTACTATATAGTGGATTTTCCCCCCATTTTTACTTTCCGGCCATCGTTATTGCGGACCATTCGTGACAATAATTTGCAATAACTGATATGATATTAATTTCTCACAAAAAAGGATAATCATGGCATTTATTTTTTTCAACCCCAAATATGAACTAAGGCATGCGCCTTCATAACATGCATATGTCATCATCGTTTATTTCACCTGTTCTCACACCTTTTTGGAACCCCTTTTACACGGATTTCGGAATACCTGGAATCTTTTTCATCTAATGGATGCTTATCTACAGTTTTGACTTCGACGTTATGAACACGTGAGAACACATTTGAGTGAAAAAACGCCGGTTTGGAAATTTAATTTTCCAATGTATTACCATCAATGAATAAGCTTAAAAACAATTATAATATATTTCTTCTTCTAAATATCAAACGGGAGACAGGGTGCAATGATATAACGAGAAACTGAAATGTTTTAGTTTTACTTTGATTGATGGGGTTCGAAATCATGGGTGAGGGGTATTTTAATTATGTATTAAAAGCATGTGTAAAGTTAGTGTTTACAATTTCGTTTTAAAGTTACGCATATTCATATTTTTAAGCACATTTCTACGAAACGCGAGAAATTATGATGTAAACATTTTAAAAAACAAAGAAATGTCTTCACAACCAGAACAATGTCGGTATCTTTGCTGGTTACTTTGGAAAATGTGAAATGGAGCCTGAACTAACTTTATGTTTATATTGTCACTCACCATTTGCAAATTATTCCACTTTTATGTTTGCAACTTGATTTATAAATATACAATTTTGAAATCGATGCCATATAAATCAAGATATACGATTCAATTACCTAAAAATTTATACTATAATAATTTGTTTCATATTTTTGCAATTAAAATTTACTTGTGTACCATATTATTTCTACGAACAATTAAACAAGGGTAATTAAAAAAACAAAAAAAACCCCCAAAACAACCAACACATATATTGTGATGAGCTGACTTTTTTTTAAATATAAGCTTGTTCTTCTAATCAACTAACAAGTAAAAAAGTCGTATATGCGCTTAGGTTGGTTATTTATTTTTGATTTTCGGTTTCTCCTTTTCATTGATTTATTTATCTAATTATTTATTATATCATTAGTCATCTTATGAATTGATTAAATGTTTTGAAGAATAATGAATTTTTCCCGGGTACCTTTTTAAAAAATTTTGTTCGTAAATTTAAAAAAAAAGCAGCAGAATTAAATGTAATTTTCAATCATTTTGATAAAGAAATATATGAGTGATTGTGTATTTTTAAATGATGTTTTTACTTTTAAATGACCGTAAAAATATGTGCATGTGGTTATCTAGAGTTTTTGAGATATGGGGCCCTAAAAATACATATTCTTTATGACTGGATTTCAAACATCGGGCTCGAAAACAACAAAGGCTCCTACCCTGCATGGGGGCTTAAATTTTTGGTGACATCTACTAGTGGTATACCACTACCACTGTGAAAATATGGTTAATTGGTCATCTCTAGAATTTGAGATTCGGGTCCCCACTTATAGAACACTATTCAATCATTATAATGGGGTTTTAAACATAGGGCCCTGAAACATCAAGGGCCACTACCCTGAGGGCTGAAATTTTCAGAGTCATCTTCAAGTGGTAAACCACTGCCACTATAAAAATATGGTAATATGGTCATCTCTAGTTTATGAGACATTGGACCCTAAAGAATATGCACTATAATTATTATAAAAGGATTTTAAGAATCGGGCTCTGAAACATCGGAAACAATTTTCCTCTAAAACGGAGGTTTAGCCTGGATGAAATTCTCACAAACAGACAAACAGTCTGATAGATTTATCAAGAAATTCTTAAAACATTCTCGTTTAATACAATTTCAGAACTTGTAAAACTTTTTTCAATAAATTACCTAAATTAAGTTCTATGTGTAATTCCATTACACACATGTTCAACTTTCAGCATTGTCTATAAAAATAATAAATCGGCAAAACGAAACTTAACCTGTACAGATGAATGCAGATATACATGTATGCAACTGGATTTCCATAAATATTTTTTATAAAATCTGAACCAAAAACGTGAGGGAGAAACCCTACTATGGGGGAAAAGCTACTATATAGTAGCTTTTCCCCCCGGGGGGAAAGGCTACTATATAGTAGGTTTTCCGGGGGGAAAAGCTACCATGGGGGAAAAACTGCTATACAACACCGGCTCATATTCTATAATACAGGGTAAACAGTTGTTCTCTTTCATTCAATAAACTTTTATATAAATATAAAAAGAATAAACACTTGAAGCAAAAAAACCATCAACAATCTACATGCTTTAATTTGTGTATACTAAGTGTAATTTATGACATATTTTTAGACATCTCAGGAGTAAGGACAGTTGAGATTACCAGAGGATGTGATCCCCAGACCAAAGATAGTTGTTGGGATGGGAGTTACAATGGTATATCTGTGTACATTTGTGCCTGTAACTCAGACTACTGCAACAGCTCCCAGGGACTTTTTGTGTCAATGAAGCTGCTCATACTACTGACCTCACTATCAGTGTTGTATATATTACAAAGTCATGATAATTGATTGCTAGCTTATTAATAAGCAATGGCTACTTTTTGTTAATGTAACTATGATGGTCTAATCATTATTGTCTACATGTATATATTGCAACAAGAAATTTGCCACCAAAGTTTAAAAGAAAAAAAACCCCACATAATTTGTGATTCATGTTTTTAATTAACCAGCTATGAAATCCTGAACAGCATAATGATTCAACTATAAATGATAGATTTTACTGATACTGAGTAAGAAATATTGTTCCTGTCGAAGAAAAAGGCTGTGCACTTATTTTAAGGTTGTATGTAATTTTTTTTGCATGGTTTGCACAAGGTACATTTACATATAAAGTATGTCGTCATATCTGCAGAAACATAAATAGCTGTTTGTCTGTTGAATTTGACAATAAATGTCTTGAGAGCTGAGGCTACCAAACATACACATGGAATACATGTACAACACTGTACCTGTAATGTTGAGGTTAATGTTGGTATGTTTTTGTAGATTTGTAAAAAAAAAGTACATGTATTATTGAACTGTTGCTGTAGCAATCAATCTATTTATACAAATCCACAGATTTTTTTATGAATCTGCAAAAATTACATATATCTACAAACATATCATGTGATTTGTGTCATTGAGTTAAGGTTGTGAGATTGCTTGGATTTTATCTGTGATTTTCTTTTTCATGTCGTATACATATGCTTGAACATATGAATTTACCTGTATATTGTCATTTTTATGCAAAGAATTTAAATTTCAACCAAGCTATACTTTGCTTAATGGTTAACTTGAATAGTATCCCATTTTCATTATTTTGATCCATTTTAAAAAGTAAAATTGTAAATACGAATTTATAGTTACATGTTGTCAAATGTATCAATAAATTAAGAAGAAAATGAAACCAGTCATAATTTATAAAATTCTGTAGTTGAGCCATTTTGTCTATATTTTGTGTTTTAAACACATTTTTAGATTTCATTCATAGTAATTGCTATTGGGGGAGGGGGTTAAATATGATTTTGTGTTATCAAATATATTTTATTGTTTTTATTTTCTATTTTCTCATGCATTTTTAAAAATACAGGTATACAAATAAATATATATTTTTACATTGGCTGTTGGTCTTTTTTGGTGATGGTTTGGCCACTGTCTTTATTTTTTGATGGGCTGAGGAAAGAATTCCATAAGAATATATTTTAATTTCAAAATATTGTTGAGAAAAAAAACAAAAAAGACAAATAAGAACTCATAAAACCTTGCAAAGCAAGTAAAGAGAAACTGGATCCAGAAACAAATTCAAACAGGATAAAACATTTAGTTATGAGAGAATTAGATAGTTTAAAAATTGCTTATCATTCCATCAAAGAAGAAAAATTATCAATGTGAAATGCAAATAGGAGCCCTGAATTACAAAATATGCAGGTTTTTCTTAAATGTGAATTAGGAATTAGTGAATGCTGCAATATAAGCAGGGATTGACAATGGATTTGTTATAGTTTGCATTTTAAATAGTTTATACCGGTAGATTCTTGTTCAGCAGCAGGAATGTATCATTGCATCTGATGAACTTTGACTGATTTGTTCTTGCTAAACTAATTCACTGTAAATGGACTGGTTTGTAGTTTGTTAATTGTGACATAAATGGTATGTTGTAACATGACTGGTCTATTGTAACATGACAGCATCTTTCATCATTTGGCTGAATTATAAATAGGCTGGGAGATCATAGGACGCTTTTAAATGGAAGATATGTCAAGGATTAATGAGGAGCGGTGATGAACAGAAACCCTTGGCTAGCAAAGATGGGTCTATTTTAACATGACTAGTCTATTGATACATGTCTGGTGTATGGAACATGATTGGTCAATGCAACGTGACTGGTCTATTGTAACATGACATGACTGGTCTATTATAACATGACTGGTATATAGAACATGACTGGTTTATTGCAACAAGACTGGTCTAATGTAACATGACTGGTGTATGGAACAAGACTGGTGTATTGTAACATGACTGGTGTATTGTAACATGACTGGTCTATTGTAACATGACCAGCCTATTGTAACATGACTGGTGTATGGAACATGACCAGTTTATTATAAAATGACTGGTGTATTGTAACATGGCTGGATTGTTGCAACATGACTAGCCTATTACAACATGATTGGTGTATTGTAACATAAATGTGTATTGTAACATGACTAGTCTGTTGTAACAAGACTGGTGTACAGAACATGACTGGTGTATTGTAAAATGAATTGTTTATTGTAATATGAATGGTGAATTGTTTCATGACTTGTCTTTTGAACATGACTGGTTTATTGTCACATGACTTGTTTGTTGTAATATGAAGAGTTTATTGTTATATCACTGGCTTATTGTAACATGGCTGGTGTATGAAACATGACTGGTGTATGAAATATGACTGGTTTATTGCAACATGACTAGCCAATTGTACCATGACTGGTGTATTGAACATGAATGGTGTATAGAACATGACTGGTTTATTGTAACATGACTAGTCTATTGCAACATGACTAGTTTTATTGTAACATGACGGTGTATTTTAACATGACTAGTCTATTGTAACATCAATAGCCTATTGTAATATGACTGGTGTATGGAACATGACTGGTGTATTATAACATGACTGGTCTGTTGTAACAAGACTAGCCTATTGTAACATAACTGTCTATTGCAAGATGACTAGCCTGTTGTAACATGAATGGTCTGTGTAACATGATTGGTCTATTGTAACATGACTGGCGTATGGAACATGACTGGTTTATTGTTACATGACTAGTCTTACGTACATGGTCTATTGCAACATGACCAGTTTATTGTAACATGACTGGTGCATTGTAACATGACTAGTCTATTGTAACATGAATAGCCTATTGTAACATGACTGGTGTATGGAACATGACTGGTATATTGTAACATGACTGGTGTATTGTAACATGACGTGTGTAATGTAACATGACTGGTGTATTGTAACATGACTGGTGTATTGCAACATGACTGGTTTATTGTATCATGCCTGGTCTGCTGTAACAAGACTGATGTATTGTAACATGACTGGTGCATGGAACATGACTGGTATATTGAAACATGACTGGTGTATTGTAACATGACGTGTGTAATGTAACATGACTGGTGTATTGTAACATGACTGGTGTATTGCAACATGACTGGTGTATTGACTGGTGTAAGGAACATGACAGGTTTATTGTTACATGACTGGTCTGTTGTAACAAGACTGATGTATTGTAACATGACTGACTTAATGTATCATGAATAGCCTATTGTAATGTAAGTGGTCTATTGCAAGATGAATAGCCTATTGTAACATGACTGGTGCATTGTAACATGTCTGGTCTATAGTTACATGACTGGTCTGTTGTAACAAGACTGATGTATTGTAACATGACTGGTTTAATGTATCATGACTAGCCTATTGTAACGTAAGTGGTCTATTGCAAGATGAATAGCCTATTGTAACATGACTGGTATATGGGACATGACTGGTGTATGGAACATTTTATTGTTATATGACTTATTTACATTGCAACATGACTAGTCTATTATAACATGACTGGTGTATTAAACATGACTGGCCTATTGTAACATGACTGGTCTGTTGTAACATGACGGGTTTATGGAACATGACTGGTCTGTGTTACATGGTTGGTCAATTGTAACATGACTGAAGTATGGAATGTGACTGGTTGTAACATGACTGGTTTATTGTAACATGACTGGTTTATTGTAACATGACTAGCTTACTGTAACATGACTGGTCTATTGCAAGATGACTAGTCTTATGTAACATGACTGGTCTGTGTAACATGTCTGGTCTATAGTTACATGACTGGTCTGTTGAAACATGTCTGGTGTATGGAACATGACTGGTTTTTTGCAACATGACTTGTTATTGTAACATAACTGGTGTATGGAACATGACTGGCCAATTGTTACATGACTGGTCAGTTGTAACATGACTGGTCTATGGAACATGGCTGGTGTATGGAACATGACTGGTCTGTTGTAACATGGCTGGTGTATGGAACATGACTGGTGTATGGAACATGACTGTTTTAATGTTAAATGACTCATCTATTGCAACATGACTGGTGTATTGTAAAATGACTGATTATTATAATATGAATAGTGTATTGTAACATAAATGGTGTATTGTAACAAGACTGGTTTATGGAATGTTACTGATCTATTCTAACATGGTTGGTCTATGTAACATTACTGGTCTATGTAACATGACTGGACTATTGTAACATGACTAGTTTATTGTTAGTCTGTTGTAACATGACTGGTCTATAGTTACATGACTGGTATATAGTAACATGTCTGGTGTATGGAATATTTAATTAATGTAATTTGACTTGTTATTGTAATATGACTGGTCTATTGTTATATGACCGGTTTATGGAAGATGACTGGTATATTATATCATGTCTGGTGTATTGTAACATGTATTGTAACATTTACTCTGACCTGTCCAGTGACTGAGAAATTTTCCAGCTGGCATAGAACTTCTTAATTAATCTCATTACCCCTTACATACAGTCGTTTTTGTTCAATTTGAGCAAGATTAAGCAAATGGAAAATAATTAAGTCTAAAAATGATTATAAAAACATCTGCTATGATCTTCACATTGACTTGGTTCAAGGTCACTGCAAGCCATTAACCAAAAAGCTTGTAAGTAAAGTATAAGCCAATTAGGGCTAATTCTGCTTTGACCTTCACATTTGATCTTGAGAACGAGTTCAAAATCACTACAAACCCTTTATTCAAAAGCTCTGTTTATGTGAAGTATGAGCCAAAGAGGGCTAAGTGGAAAGTATAAGTGCTCTGAAAAAAAAGTTGTTGAGTGTTCCAATGACCTTGACCCGTTACCAACAACTTCCTCAAGGGCCTTGACTGAGTCAAGGTCACTACACACCCTTAGATCACAGACACCATGTGAGTAAAGTATGAGCCAGATTAGACCAAGGGGAGAGAACATATGCCCTGGACATGGATTATACACATAATTCTGCTATGACCTTAACCCTAGACCTTGAAACATGGCTCAAGGTCACTGTACACTCTTTATCCAAAGGCACTTTGTGGGTAAGTAAAGGCCAGATTTGGCCAAGGAGAGAGATAATATGCTCCATATAAGGGATCTCTGATAGACAGAGAGACATAAGAAGATGGAAAGACTGATCACAACAGGGCTCCCGCAGAGTGGGGCCTTAATAATAGGACTGGTTTGATGTTACATGTACATGGTTTGTTCGTCTTAACATGACTTGTTCGTTTAAAACAAGATATCTGTGAGCCAATGCTCACTAGTGTTACCCCCGCACTGATGTGAATTTGCAAAATAAGCAAAGTCGACATTTAACAGAAAGCTGGCATCCGATTGGTACAGAAATATATCCCACAATATGGCATGCCTAAACAAATAGTGTGTTAAAATTTCAAGCATCTGCGATAAACAATTGCTGAGAAATCTTTGAGGAAAAATTTGTTTGAAAATTTTTGCTAAAAATAAACAAAGTCGTCATTTAACAGGAAGTTGACGTCTGATTGGTACAAAAATACATCCCACGATATGGCATGCCTATACAAATAGTGTGTTAAAATTTCAAGCATCTGCGATAAATAGTTGCTGAGAAATCTTTGACAGAAATTTGTTATAAAATTTTTGCTAAAAATAAACAGTCGTCATTTAACAGGAAGTTGACATCTGATTGGTACAAAAATACATCCCACGATATGGCATGCCTATACAAATACTGTATAAAAATTTCAAGCATCTGCGATAAACAGTTGCTGAGAATTCTTTGACAAAAATTTGTTTGAAAATTTTTGCTAAAAATAAACAGTTTGTTACGGACGGACAGACAGACGGACGGACAGACAGACACACAAGGGTAAAACAGTATATAAATATGACTTTCTTGTGAAATCAAATGAACAGTTCATTTTAGATCAATCTGGTTTGTTATCACTTCACTGGTTAGTTTTACAGGTCCAGTTTTACATGATTTAGTTACAATAAGCTAAATTCATGTATCAACTAATCAGCCAAACTAGTCATATCACAACAAACCATATATGTTACGAAAAACTTTCATTAATCAATCAATAAGCAATAAACCAGCCATATTAAAAGTAATTTCACTTCTGTTTCACCATACCAGTGGTTTGCATTGTTTATTGTGACAGCAAATTCAAATGATTTATTTTAACTATAAATGGTAACATTGTTCTGTCAATAAAACAAGTGGTTTGTTTTGACAGTTACATTACATACTGTTATGAAAGTACCACAAGTGGTTTGTGGGGATAATAACCTTATTACTTTGGGTATCTGTCTAAACAAATGCAAAGAATGAGACACTTGCAAAATTGTTTTTGTGTTTTACAGGTCAGGATTATTTTTAAACAGTTGAAAGTTGCCCAGTTGTGAATTGGGTTGAATTAACATTACTAGAAGTAGCTGGCCAAACAACCATGTGTTTGCCATATTAAACACGCCTGACACCATAGTCCATGTGTGTCAGTTACGGTACATGCTTAGATCTTGCTCCAAACATCTTACCAAATAGAACAGACATCACTAGACCCCTCTTCCATCCCCCAGGATTGAACATATCTATTAAACAAGAAAATCATATAGAAATAGAATGCAAAAAATTACCACCTGTTGGAAATCCTTTAGAGTAATCTTAAGAATTGTAACTCAGCCTTAAGGATTGAAAACTAATGAATAGGGGGAAAATATATTTTACAACTTTAAACAATGTCAACATTACCATATTTTTATTCACATTGTTCATCTGAAGAGATTCTTAAATCCAAACTTAACAATCTTTACAAATCTTATATAATTACAAATGATTTGTATATATACAAATAGGTATGATATATGATGTGTATACTAAAGATTTATTGCATCTAAAAGTGAAGATGGACAACCAATATATTTCTTTTACTATTTCATTTTTTTATATATAAAAAAAATATATCTTAATAAATATTAAAAATAACTATCTAGCCACAATATCACAAATCATTAAATGAAACAGCAATTCATTATCAAAAGTTCATCTGCATCAGATTTCTGAACATTAATCTCCTAAATAACTTTATAAATTTATAATAATGCAGGGCACAATAAAATAAATATCCCAGAATGTCAGTTTGGAACTTAAAGCAAAGGTAAAGAATTCAAACCAATTTACAGACTTTTCTGCATTCAAATGCACTCAGTAAATCATGATATGTTCACATTTCTTATGGATTTCTGCATATGATGTTGAATGAAATTTTACAATACATTAACCTATTATAAAGTAAATATATATCTTCTGTTTTTATTACAACTCAGTCCTTGCAACTTCACAAATGCACTTTAAATTCGGTACATCGTATCATATGATTATTACTTCAACGAAAACGTTCGGAAAATAATGCATTGAATTGTTGCCATAGAAATGTGATAGTAACTAGGAAATGCTACACTGTGTTAACTAGGTCAACGCCGGCTCTGTCATGAGTGGCCATCAGACGGCAGTTCCACGGTAATAGTCTGAGTCGTGTCCGTCGTTGTCTTGGGGGTGGGGGAGGCAGAGGCTGGGGAGACAGGTGTTGCCGCTGCATTAGCGACAGAGATCAATTTATTCACAGTCTGAAGGACACTCACAGCAGCAGGGGGCTGGGGGGAGTTAGTCCCTGCCCCTTGTTTCTGATTTGGCGGTGGTGTAATTATCCTTGCATAAACAGGCGGGGCTTTCCCAGAGCCTGCCTTCCCTTTGGCGGAGCTCTGAATCAATTGTCCTGCATGAATCACATTAGCATTTGATTGTAGAGTGGGTTGAGATATGAGAATTGTGGCTTGTCCGGGTTTTAGATTGGCTTGTTGACCTAACACTGTCCGTACCACTTGTATATTTTGTCCTGGCTTCCCACCAGTGCCACTAACTAATAATGGTACACCCCCAGCTATGCCTGAAATTAAAAAAAAAAACAAGTGCTCTCACATACATGTATTTTAAAGCTTGGTTTAAAAATATAAGAAATCTTTTTTCAACAATTTATAAAATAGTAAACAGAAGTTCTGTTAACCTAGCAATTTCTTTGCAGTGGAAAGGTGTTTACATTACAAACAGAAGATAATTTTTTTCAACATTATAGTTACTTGTCACCAGTTAATTACAGTAAAACTCATTTAGTACGAACACGGTTATAGCGAATTCTCGGATAAAGCGAAGTCTTTTTGAGTCCCTGGTAAAATTCATAACAACTCTTTGCAAAATTATACGGTTAAAACGAATTCGGATATAACGAATATACGGATATAGCGATCTGATTTTGAGTCCCCTAGAGGTGAATAATAACGAAATTTAACTCCTTTATAACGAATTTCTTTACAGTTTAAAAAAATTTGCACTTCCATTTAACAAAATAGTTTGAAGGAATATATTTTTATATAATTTTTTCAATTTACAATCCGATTTCTAAATGTATCAAAGTAATGTATTTTTATTTTAAGCCTCAATTAGCAAAAATTACAGTCTGGTGAAAGAAAAATGTATATAGTAAATAGGCTATAGATATTATAACGAATTGGTTATATGGATATAACGAATTACGGATATAACGAAGTAATTCCATAAGTCCCTAGGACTTCGCTATAACCGAGTTTTACTGTACATATTGTTTCTTAGAGAGATATTCATAATGCAAAAAAAATATCAATGCATATTGCTTTTACTAAGGAATGTTGTATTAAACCAACAAATGGCAACAAGGCACAGAAATATTAGTAGCATTATACACAGTTGAAGTAATGTTGTCCTTACTCTGTACTTGTGAGGTGTTGGTGCCAGTGAGGACGCCAGAGGACTGCATGATGATTTGTGAGAGCAGCCCCGCCTGCCCCCCTGCATGAGCCCCACTGACCACCTTACCCTGACTGGTCACAGAGAGGCCACCGGGGCGGAGGGTCAGACCTGGCGGCAGCTGTGTCACCACAATGCCCCCCGCAGAGGGAGTGACCACTTTTGGTTGAGATGAGGAGGTGGCTGGATTTCCCTGAGATGTACGCGTGATTGTTTGAATGGTAGGGCCTCCAGTCACACTGGATTCTGAAAGAAATAGAGAAGAAAAAATGATGAATATCAAAATTTAGAACAATACAGTTAACTTAGCAGTTAAGAGAATATTCAACTGGAACAAAAACATTCTGATAATAAATACCTGTATCTCAAAGAGATTTCCCATTCAAATTAAAATGTAATAAAGAGTGAAAAAGATTTTTTCGAGCTGTGTCATTATCTTACCTAGTGGTGTCCTTGACTGACTCAAGGTCACGACCCCAGCAGCCCCGCCCCCCTGCGGGATTATGCTAATGGGTAAGGCACCTTGGGGTGTTTGTATCAGCTGCTGGCCCCCCTTTCCTGTGATCTGTAGGAGCTGTCCTCTTGCCTGGGACAAGGGTTTACCTGCCAGCTGGATTGGTTTACCACCCCCTACAGGCTGGAGCAGGTTACCACCTATTGATTAATGAGAATGACTGTAAGATGCAGGTAATAATGCAGGACTTAAATTTAGGAAACTTCAGATGTACAATTATCTACATTTTTTTTTTTTTTACATAAGAAATGAAAGAGGTGTAAAGTATATTATAAGTAACTGTTTAAAAAAAGATGTCACTCTTTTCAAATCAAAATAATGCAAAAGATAAAATAAAGTGTCATATTTTATTTTGCCTTGTATCTTTAGAGTTGTAGGGATGTTCCCCCGGGGCCCCTGAACTCTCTGGGCGGTCAGTAAGTTACCCATGTTGACCATCTGATTCCCAGACATTTGTTGAACCAGGCGAGTGACCAGCTGTGCACTAGGGGTAGAGGTCACAGTGCTGGTTGAGGTGGCAGCCATGGTGATTTTCTCTGTGACCTTGTTGATGTTTGGTGAACTAATGGTGGGTGAGGCCTTAGGACTGCTGGCATTCTGATGCTGGGCCAGCAGCTCCTGGCGTAGAGCACTGGTGATGTTTTGGGTGATGTTGGGACTGGCACCTCGCAGACTCTGTAGAAGTCCTAGTTGTACGGAATGAGGGAGACCCTGAGGGGCCTCAACTCGGGGGGAGCCAAGAGTGACTGATGGAGAGGCAGGCTTAGCTGTAAAAAATACATAAGACTATGAGCTGAATAATCGTCACAGTGCTGTCATGATATACTGTAAATTCCTAATTAAACGCAAGAAATTAATATCTGCGTAAAATCGTGAGAAGCCTGTCTCGGGAATTTTAAAATCACGCTCTTTTTTTTCTCGAAAATACGTAAACTAGATGAAACTGATAAAAATTTCATCATTCGTGATTTTACATTCTCATGATTTGTTGGAAAATCGTTGAAACGCGGAATTAAGTGCTAGCGTAAAATAAGGAATCTACAGTATGTCATACATGTAACATGCTTCATTAAATTCTTTTCTCTGGTTCAAAATAACGACTATACTTTATGAAAGTTTTTTTTTAACATTTCATTCAAAATCAAAAGTTTTAACTTTTACTTAGTACAATGTAATCTGTTATGTATACAATAACACTTGTACCTGTGGATTTGTTTGGTGTGCTGGCAGCAGAGGCTGCTTTCTGCTGCAGCGCCTGCTGCTGCTGGAGGTGAAGGCGGATTGTGGCAGCAGACTGAGAGTGGTGGACATTACCCTGGGAACCTGGCACAGTGCCAGCACTGACCGCATTCTTCAGGGCCGCTATAGTAGCTTGGTTAGCTGTAGACCTGGGAGTGCTGTTAGACAGGACTCGGGGGCTAGTCTGGTTCACAGAGGGACTGCCACCTAAACACGCAAATGTACAACTCTAATGTATTAAAAGTGAAACCTACTGAATTCTTTTATTGAAAGTTTTTCTTAAGTTAAATGTTACATGTATAAATAAAGGTGACTCACTAGATTTGGGACTCTGGATCACAGAAGGACTGGCTGGATTCAAAGATGAACTATCCTCCACATTCAGCGTGTCTCTGCTCAAAGCAGACTTCAGACTAGGGCTGGATACTGAGGTAGACAGGCTTAAAGGTGTGTCCTTCACCTTGCTCTAAAATAAACAAAAGAGAATTCACGAAGCATGGTTTATAAGGTGTTTTTATTTACCATGGTAAACAAATCATGACTTAGATTTGGTACTAAGTACACACCAATTTTTGGGCCTTTGGTTTCTGAAGTGACTTTTTGGCTTTCTGCGCAGCACCATGGGCCTGGTGAATTTTCTCTGGAAATAAAATTTTTGTATAGAATATAAATAAAGGACTAACTGTAACACAAGGATCTCAATCTAGATGAAAATCATCAGTAACTCATTTACCGGAGTACAAGGTATGAAATATACACATAGTCTATATTTGAACACTCTACAAACTCATTTTACTTTACTTCCCAAAAAGTAAAACTCTGAAATTCAAATCTTTTTCAAACATACAAACCCCAAAAAGGGCAATTTTACTTGTTAAAATTAAAGGACTATGTGCGGTATGGTCAAATATCTGCCCCCGATTTCAACCAATTTTTAAATAGTATCGTATAAAAATCAAATCTTCACAAATCACTGTATAGAGGATGCCTAAAACTTTAATCCTAATTTTAGTCATCATTGCTTGTTCGCTGTTTATCTATGACGTCATCTAAATGACCTAATTCCCGCAAATTTGCAAACAAACGAAAATATTTTCAATTTTTCTCTATATTTTGCATTCGGAAGTATAGAGCGCAGGTCTGCTCAAGTGGGATTTTAACATATATTTTTCTTCAGATAGTTATACACATTATACTAAAAAATGGTACTTGAGCAAGCCTGCGCTCGATGTTTCCCAGTCGAAAAACCATCGGAAAACACCAATATTTTGCTACAAAACAACAATTTATCAAAATAATGCAATCTTCATGACGTCATTTCTACATTATGACGTCACTGTGGTGATAACCTTTTACACCTTTATTTCCAATATGATTTTAACTATCTTTCACCGTATTTTTAAAGCTCTTTTAAAAACTTTGATTTTGGGGGCAAAAAATGCATAAAACTGCACATAGTCCTTTAAAAAATCAATTACACTTTTGTTTACAATTACATGTAGCAAGAGTTATAAAATCAATCTGTACCAACCAACACTTCATGGTGCAATACAAATAATGGAATACAAACACAATAGAAAAATCATTTTGACAGAATGAATAACAACATTCTTAGCCTTACCAAATTCCTCCTCCGAGCGGCTCCTGTGTAAGTAGATCCACAGTTTGCGGTTGACATCATATTTGACACAAGGATCTTTTTCCGAGTGTAATCTGTCTAAAGCACCACTAACCACCACATTGATCTGGATAGAGGAAAAAATCATACAGGTCACAACCTTCAGTACAAAACAAAGATACCATAGTCCGTTATACAGAGTTCAGTTGAAATTTTAATGAAAAACCCTCTTAAAAAATATTTTTCTTTAATGCATTACATACATACATGTTCTGTAGATTCCTAAATAATCACATAAAATTGCAAAAACACTCATTTTCTGAATAAAAAATATCCCTTTTAGTCATGAACTTTGGTATAAATATAGAATCAATATACAGGTACACAATAGGTTGCAACATAAGAAACCTTAAAGTGCATTATTTCACACCTTTCTTTGGCTTAATATAATATTACACAGATAGGTGCACCAAATCTAATTTAATATGCTTTCATTATTTACCATATATGAAACCATAATTATTGTGAGATCAAATTACTGTCAGTGTCTACTTTAAACTCAAACACATGACTTCATTGTCACATAGATAAGATATATGTATAGACCTCAGTTTAGTTCATGGAAATAAGTGCTTGGTAAATGAAGGTATTAACATACAGTAAAATAACAATTAATGAATTAATCACAAGTAAACTATCATTAAGGAGGAAGTTACCTGAGCATCTGTAACACCTGGAGCCAGGAACTGGGAGTCTTTGAGGAGTTCACATATCTCCCCGCGAGTCCCCTCACCATTGGGCAGTCTGGCCGCAGAGTCCCTCACTGTCAAAGTCACCAATTGAGTCTCATACAGTTTGCCAGTACATCTTCATGTTTTCAACTTTAGATATGAAAAACATTCTCTATTATCATTATTGAAATATCATAGAATCTTTTTCAATGTATAATTTACCCAGAGTGAGTATGGTGACGAATGAAGGCCTGTTGGACACCAGGAGAGCATGCTCTCGAGCCTTGTTGTTTGAGTTATCTTTGGTGTACACCCCTTTGACTGGTCCGACCACTGACTCATAGTTGTGCATCTTGTACGTAAAGGCTTTGTGAGGGTTCATAAATCTACGGGCCTCCTGTTATAAGATGCCATTAAAAGTAAAGATTTAAAAATAAAGTATATAGATTTATTGACCTTTAATAAATGAAGCTGTCGGCTATAATACCTGTTCTCTAAACTGTGCCTTTTCTTCATCTGTCGTGGATTTGACAACATAACCTGTTTTACTGTAAATAACAAAGCATACATTTAAGTCAATTCAAATTTAACACAAATCACTTTGGTCATTTATGCAGGCAAAGGATTTTAAGTAAGGGCTTTTTAAGAGTAATGTGGATTGAAAGCCTTTAGGTATCAAAGATGTACCTGGTACCTGAAACTTAAAACTAAACCTGTGCCAAGAACTAAAACCTAAACCTGAGGAAAGCAGGTATCTTCTTTACAAGTGATTTAACTTTTAGGATTGCTTAAACAAAGTAAGAGAAAGTTGTGCTTGACCACTGATTTTGTTACCTAAAGGGTTTGTAAAATCAAAGTTACAAGAAATCCCTTTTTACCTCCTGGGAGGTGGAGTTGAACTTGGCCCCCCTTCATACAGATCACAATTTCCCTCTTTACGATTGGTGATGAAGTGTTTAAACAGGGCCGCCATGTTGTCATCTGAGTCCCTCCCTGCACCGATCCACCTCCACTGTTGGGCCCTCTCCTTGTAGTCCACGAATGGCACAAAGTTTGGAGGGGAGACATCTATAGAAGACAAAACACAAAGGGGAGCTGTTACAGTAACTTTTTTAAATAATCAATTGTAACAAAAGGATAAAGCTCTAATGTATACAGAATTAAGAACAGTCAACTCATGGCTGATAATTAAGATATCAACCATGCAACAACAATGTTCAATTGATTCTAACCAATAAGATCTCCAGCCAGGAATTTGAGGGCCTGAAGCACGCAGTCCACCCAGTTAGGAATCAGAGTGAACCAGACATTTTTTGTAGCAGAACCTGATTCCTGCCATTCTCGTACTTTCTCCTCCATCTAAATAAAGGAAATTACACTTGAAAACTGGAACTCATATCTCCACTTACACAGAGATAATACATTTAACAATAAAACTTGAGCATACCATACAAATTAAATAAAATACAATGTATTTGAGCTAAAATTATTAAAACCAAATGTTTTTTATCTCCATTGTTTGATTCTGTATTTCTGATAATAAACTACATACCTTAGCTGTAGTTGCCTTTCCATCATCAAATTCAGTCACCATGTCACGGAGCAGACTGAAGAAGTTTGTGTACAGGCTGTAAGAGGTCGGGATCTTTGATAAAGCATTACTGAAAGTACATTGTACACACATGCGTAAATACATGTACAGAAGTATTAAAAGAAAACATAAGGAAACATACCGGTACATGCAGATAAGCTCATACAAAATAACCCTTTTGTGAATCTCCAACTCTAATCTGATCTTACACTTCATAATTACATGAAAATACCCAAATATCAACAATGATATTTTTGCTAGTTAAAACCATGACAGACTGTTGGTTGTTATTTAAATTACAAGATTATCAGGACTTGCACATACTCTTGTTGAAATAGATCTGGGAGGGGCTCCTCTTTGATGTCCAGATTGATGGGTGACAGAGATTCATCCTCGCTGTAGTTGAGGGACTGGGAGGTATAATCCAGACCCTCTTTCTTTATCTTTAATACTTTCTTTAATTTCTTCTCCGACTTGTCCCTTGATTTGATTTTTTTCTTCTTGCTCACGCTTGAAGAATTTGTGTCTGAAGGGGAAACTGTAAAAGAGACCAATCAAAAACAATTTTTATATATATCCTTTTTTAATAAAAAAAATATTAATTTTTTTAAATTTTGGATGAAAGGGCAGAAAAGGGTACTTGAGGTAAAGAAGTGGCATTACCAATCTCTTTTGGACTGCTTTTGTTGGTGGCCTGACATCTTATCATGATATCATGTAGAGTAATGGAGTCAGTATTCAAATCAGGGTGGTCCTCCTAAGAAATGATTAAAACAAAGATTTACATGTAAAAACTTCATTCACACACAAGGGTTATTGTAGAATGTAGAACATTTTACATTACTGAAATCCATTTAGATTACTGGTACATTTGTAATATGACTCGACTGCTAGATGGGTGGATAATTTACATATAAAAACTGCATTTACACACTAGGATTGTTGTAGAATGTAGAAAATTTTAAATAAGATTACTGGTACACTTGTAATATGACTTGACTGATTCATTAAGAATGGCATAAACCTTTTGACCTTGATCCCTTATTTGGTAAATTATACTGAGAATTGGTGATCCAAATCACTACTCTTTAACCAAATAGACATCATTGACAAAAATATTGCAGTGTACACCAGGATTGTAAAAGACACTGAATACATGCAAAAACTTCCTGTACAGTGGTATACAGCTTTGACCAATCACCCCCTGTACCTGTGATGCCATCAGTTTTTTCCTCTTGTGGTTTCTCAGTAGATTTCTGTAGTCCTCTTCTGTTACTTCCACTGGACTAAATGGACGCTGCCTCTTCACTGGCTGGCCATCCCCATGTCCTGTTCAAAATGTTCAATTCGTTCACCTGGTTTTATTCTATTTCAATAACAGGCCCTTCCATCATATTGTAACAGAAGTTCAATCAATACCACAGGATATCACATGATCATAACCTTTTTATATGACCTACATGTACACTGTTCTTGTACAAACTTAATATTTTTTAAATGTAGACAATAGGACCCATACACAAACACCCACCTGTGATGTCCCCATTGACTAGCATAGGTTTGGAGGAGAAGGTGTGTACCACACTGGGCACAGTGGGCTCCGGGGAGGGGACTGGGCATGCCGACTTAAACAGCTGCTTCCTGGACCCCTGGGCAGACACTGAAAACCAGAAGATGTGCATACACTTATCCACTCTGACTTTGGTTGTTAAGGTATACAATGGCTAACAACTACAACATGTCCGGTGATACACTGACCTGCTAGATCTTCTTCCTCTGATGAGGTTTCCTCCATCCCACATTCCTGTCTGACTTCCTTCATTAACCTAATTAGTCAAAAACATTTATTGATGATGATAACTAAGGATTTAACATTATATCCCAAAAGGTTCTCACATTTTTAAATGACAGTAGATGCAGAATATTAACCAGTATCTTTTATTTAGATAATGCAATATTGTTTGAATAAAGTACAAAACTGCAGTGTTTGATATTAACCACATATCATAGTAGCTTACCCATCTAATAAATAATTACAGCCCTGAAATCTGTTGTCTTGTTTTTTATTTTGAATGAACTCAGTATACTGTTGATACAAGTACCTGACATATTTCTTTTTAGATCTGTGCTCAACAGAACTCCGTTTGGGCTTGGCAGGAGGATTATGGGTAATTTGTAACTGGCCACCTGGTGGCACTCTCTGAATTTCATCATATGCTTTCTGAAAAACAAATATCATACTGATGGCATATACTTTTTTTTTTTTGCAGATATTAATAATTTGTTGGCGTTTTGTCCAGCAGCTTTCTCTGCTGTTTATCTTTGCGTCCCATTAGATACTGACCTGCCTGGATAACAAGATATCCTTCAGGAGCTTGGAGTAGTATCTCTGCTGTCTATGTTTATACTCTCGATACTTAAAGTTCCGACATATGCTGGCATACTTGGCAATATCAGGTGAACAAAACCCATCTGTAATACAGCATAGTATACAAAATACACTCACATTTACACTTCAATCAAAGTCATTCAGTTTATTTATATCCTTCTGATTTTGTGCTGATATATTTTAAATCAATTTTTATAACAACAATATACATGTACATATATATTTTATAATCTTATTCCAAGGTTGAGCAATACTTTATTTTTTATTACAATTTTGTATATCAATTACATCATTCCAGCAGCAGGGTTAGATTATAATCTTACTTGATAATGTTAACAGACATCTAACACATAGAAAAAAAGTAACAAAACATAATCTGTTGATTGTCTGTTAATGAATGTCAATCCCCTGCTGTTTGAAGTGTACAAAATCAATAACATACAAGTGATTACCAATCAGATGAACAGATTGAAACTTTTGCCAATCATTGGAGTTATAGTAGCATTATCTCGTAATGTGTGACTGAGCCTAATCACTACCAGTAATTTGATATGTATTTTTTACAAACCTCTCATTTTTGCTTGAAGCTGAGACAAGGGATTTCCAAACTTAAAATTCTCATTCCCAAATAATTTCCTGAAACAGAAAAGCTTAATTACCTTAGTATTTAGAAATCAATAGCAAATACTTTGTTCACATTTCAAGTAGCGAAAAAAGCTTATTTTTAATAATATTTAACTTAATTGTTGGGTAAAAAACCCAATAAAATTATCTTTCACAGATGTATAGAGATCCTTACTTCAGACATGCTTCCTTCTCAGCCGAATCATCAGAAGGAAAGGTTGGTAATAAAGTCTGTAAAAAGAAAAAACAATTTAATGCTTGTTTTCGCCTTAACTAGCAAAACATGATATAGCAACTTTTCAAAATAAGGATGGGGTTGGGCTCAAATAATTTTCTTATTCCTTGGAGGCAAAAGGAATTATAATATTATATTATTATATATGAGCAGAAATTTATTGAAATATAGGAACCACTGTAGTTATATAATGAAAATATGTACCTTTAAGTGTGTCTTTTGTTCTTCAGTCAAAACATTCTTCCAGGTGTCCATGCTCAACACATCTTTAAAGATGTGACTCTGAAAGATAATATTCATCTTTGATTTTAACTTTTAAATAAGTAATAACTTTCCCTTTTAATACATGAATTAAAATTCTCCAGAATAAAATTTCAAAAAGGAAATTAAAGATGTGAGATGTCATTTTTTTTTTTACCATGTATACCCTTTAAATGTGTTAATCAAATGCATCTCAACTATGAAACTGAGTTGGAGCTGCAAACACACAAGTTTTTAGGATGTATAAATTTACCTGTTCCAGCATAGCCTCTGGAAGTAGGAGTTCTATCTTCCCCAAGAGACATCTCTCCATCTTGGGCCCCGAGGAGGGTGCTGGTAGCCCCCAATTATCATCTTCACTCTCCTCGCTGCTAGACATCTAGTCAATCCTGACTAAAAGTAAACATTTTCTCATAAAAAAAAGTATAATCCTAATGTAGTTTTAATGTTCTCAGTATTATTTACATATTAATGTAAATATATATCAATTTTAAAACATTAGAATTATAAAGAAAGGCATGTCTACATTTATATACCCAAGATTTCTATTCATTACATGTAAAATGTATTGAATTGAGAATCAAATTCCTTATGTTTCAGTAAACCAGAAATTTTTCCCATATAAATGTCACCAGGTTAACAAGTGTGTGTCAGTCAATATATCAGGTCTCTATAGCTTAGTGATTATAGTGCTACCACAATACACAAGAGGTCCTGGGTTCGAGTCCCCATTGAGACTTTTCACCACCTGGTACATTTGGTGCCCAATGTGGGGCCATTTGTAACCCATGCAGTGGTCTAAACTTCAGTGAGGGATCATTTCATATTGATTTAATATATAAGAAAAACCTGAAACATATAACATTGACTTATTTGACCAAAATCTTAGAATACTGGTACAAATATTATTATAGATCAAGATTACACTTGAACTATCAACACATCTATATACCTTTCTAGGTAGAACAAAGTGTGCATGAACAGGTCCGGTAATTAGTTTGGTGGGAAATTTGTTAGTAGAAGTTCAATTTTGAAAGTTGTCTAACAGATCCAATAATCAGTCGAATGGTAAAATGAAAATAAACAATTATATGTGGACAATCTCACCTGAAAATGTCAATAAAACACACACACAAATGAACACAGAAACAATTACATTTACAAATAATAATAATTAAACATTTAATATATATTACTTACCCTGGTTACATAGATTAAATTTATTCAAAGGCACTCAAAATTAATCACTTCCAAGAGAAGGATGTATTTTCACATTTTAACATGGTAAAATAGTCATCCAGAAACTCCACTGGCAAAATGGTCATCATCTACTTTCAATTTACCAAAACACTGTTTCATTTTTAAAACTATATTTAAAATATACAGCATAAATTTAGTATGAATGTACTAATTAGAATTTAACTATCACATTAATTTGAAATTAGAAATCATAAAGTTTTAATGCTTTATTCAAAAACAAAAATTCATTTAAATTTACTTTTTTAATTAATATTTCTATTTGTTTTTCAGTTAAAATATATCCCTAAGAATAAAATTTCCGATATACATACTTATGACAGATTTTATCACAAAATTATAAGCATGAGCACGAATTTGGGCGGCTTTTAACTTGTGACTAGTACTCTAGCATTACTTTTCCTATGGCAATTCCATGTGGGGTGAGCATGATGCAGCACACGACTGGAAAACATTTACTGACCAGTGCACACTGCAAGTGTGTCAATACATTTAAAACACCCTACGGAATTTCTATAAACAATTGCTTCTTGACAATGACCTTTGAAAAGCACGTTATCGCGCGCATGATTTTATGCATGGAAATGAAAATGAGTGATCCTTCTACACTGGCAACCGTCTCTCCATCTTTATACCAAGTTGAATGTTCAGTTTTGGTGTCACTTACCTTTATTTAAAGACTTGATTTTTTCATAAATCTAAATATTCCTATTTTTGCGAGTTTTTACAGTCAAAAACTTCTAAAAACGAGTTCAAGAATGTTGACTGTCTGGGTGAAAAATCCAAACCGGAAGTTCATGATAGCCATCGTGCTCCTTGTTTGGTAGAGAACATTTGCAGTTGGTTGGATAAAAATAATTTAAAAAAATTATATTTCTTAAAATAAACACTTTTTGTAATGTATCTTTGAAAGTCATATACAGTATTACATTTGAATTTCAAATATTTTTTTCATTAATTTTATTTAAACCAATCGCAGAGGAGGAAATAAGTTAATTCACAAACCAAGATGGCAGGTAACCTCGTGTGCCGGGTTCACCCGGTTGTTCTCTTCAGCATTATTGACTCGTTCGAGAGAAGAAATGAAGATGCAAGAAGAGTCATAGGAACATTACTCGGTAATGGTACATTCTGACTTAAACTGTACCCAAGATTCTTCTCAAGACACTACAATTTTCACGCCTGAAGCATACACCAATGTCCATATTGTTTACATTTTTAGGATTTTCATGCTTTCTTATGATGTGTGATTTTTCGCGTAACAACATATTTCAAGCTTCGAATTTTAGATTTTATACCTTTGGTTTTTGCGCTGATCTTCTATGTTAATTGTAAATTTAGTGAAGTTGTAACCGGATGGGAGAAATAATGATGGACCAGACCGGGATTCGAACCCGAACCCCCTTAATTCATTAGTAAGGTGTTCTTCCAACTAAGCAATCAAACGCCTTGATAGACTGATCTGTAGTCAAAATGCTGTTGTCCTACAGACCCAGTTTAATGGTAGATTTGCACCATGTATCTGCAGTGTAGAAAAACAAGCTTAATCAGGTTTGCTGGTTAAATGCCTGAATGTTATACCTATTGTACCTTACCTAATGGGATTCATTTTACATTCAACTCAGATTACGGTTTTTTCTGGAGAAAAAGCGCATCATGTTTACTGCTGGGCAAGTGCCTTGACGTGTTTGCTTCATGATTAGATTAAAAATTCGTTTGAAATATTCAATGTGTCGATTTTCCCTCACATTTGAGAAAAGATTGAAATGAGTCGCGTATAAACAAAGGGTTGAAGTCTTCAAAAAGGTTGATTTTATTCAAAGTACGACATAGTCTCATTCATCGAACTTTGTACTTTCAATGTCTATCATCCAAGAAAATGAAAAACAATTGCGCTATCATATCTTAGAGTTTTGTTCAATCCCCTCCTCAAACAAAACAGAAAATTAAATTATATGATTTTAAAAAGTTAGGTGGAAGAACACTGAAAATTCATAATAATGGAATGTTCAAATTATGGAATTTTAAAAAATCATTTTAATTCACTGCATAATTTTATCTACTAGTGTATAAATATACATACACAGTAAAAGTAGTTTTTCCCAATTGACCAAAACTTCATTGATTGTTCCATTTTAAAAACCTTAGGACACTTTTTAAAAACAGAAAAAAATCACTGCCCATATAAAGTGGTTATGTAGCTTAAAACTTAATAAAACCAATAATTAATATTGCACTCATCAAATGAAAAAGATGAAAGAAGAATAATGTGAATTTATGACTTTGTCAGTTTTAAGTGTAATATTATGTTTTTGTTTGCTCATACAATTTATTTAATATTTTGCCATTGCTCTGTTGTAGGATCCTTTGACAAGGGGGTAGTGGATGTAACAAACTGTTTCTGTGTCCCACACAATGAATCAGAAGACGAGGTATGGAGTTGTTGCACTTGCAGATTTAAACTTGTTGTAAAGTTCTATGTGTGTAGATACACCTTGTTGTAGTTTAAAGTTTTATGTGTGTAGATACAACATGTTGTAATTTAAAGTTTTATGTGAGTAGATACAACTTTGAAGACTTTAAGGTTATTTTTTTGGCATTTTCCACAGGTGGCAGCAGACCTTGAATATGCTAGAAATATGTATGAACTCCACAAAAAAGTCAACCCTGCTGAAATAATAGTGGGATGGTAAGTTGTAATGTACATGTATGTAGTGATACAGCACTATCTATGACTAGATTGCGGTATATCAATTTGAAAAGTGATAGGCTGAGATACAGTAATGCTAATTATCAACTGGTATTTCACTCTCAGCAAAAATATGGTTGAGAATGGTAAGCAAAAATTTGAATTTCATTTCATTCAAATGAAATCCATACATTGTGAAGTGAAAGTTACTTTTACATGCATTTTTATTTGTGATCAAAGATTACACTTCCTAATTTGAACACAACTGTAAACTTACATATGGTAATCTAGCACTCTCAGAAATAGTGCAGAGAGTCCTCTTCATATTACACGTACTCAAAATACTAAAGTGTTCAGAAATGAGCCTATACACATATTTCCCAATCATACACTAGAGTGTACCTAAAATTAATTTCCAGAGAAGCAAACGAAATGCACTGCTCTATTATTAGAATTTATAATATACGAAATAAAGATACATGTATTTAATAGGTACCATATTTCATGATTCCATAACTTGCTATGAATGTTTGAATTTATACTACTAATACACTTTACTAGTCTATACTATGATCTACAGGTATTCCACAGGGTCTGATGTCTCAGAACACTCAGTTCTCATTCATGAATATTACACCAGGGAAGCCAAGAACCCAGTACATGTCACTGTAGACACTGGGCTCAAAGGCTCCAAGATGGATGTCAAGTGCTACGTCAGGTATGTGTAGTCTAATACAATGTTTTAAAAAAACCAGACAGTAGCGATTTTCCTATTTATAAGTTTATTTCTTTCTGTATCCATATTAACAAGTGATACCATAATTTTCAAATGAATAAAAGCACTTCCATAAATTTTGTTTCCAATTACTAATCAGAAATGGTCAGTATTAAAGTGATCCATTCTCTGACCAGAGGTTGTGCTAAACAAGCTTTGCTCTGTCAACAACCAATGTACAAGGTTCTTGTACCAACTGAAAAAATGGGCAAAATGTTATTAAATTTGACATATTTACCTCATTTATGATTTACAATGTATCTAGTGTATACACATTTATTTTTGCCCCTTGTAATTTTTGCCCTTAAAATTTTGCTACCAGTTTTGCCCCATCTTGAATTCGCCCAGACACAGTTTTGTTTAAAGAAAAATAATTTTTGACATTGGGATTCGCCCAATCTTAAATTTGCTTGCTGACAATGAGGCAAAAGGGGTGAAAATAAAACAGGGATGAATATTTTCATGTAGACAATATAAAAGAAGAAGATTATGAATAATTCAATTTAAATCTTTAATACCTCAATACATTATTATTTCTAAATCACAGTGAGAACTTTTTTGTGGTGGTAAAAATTAAAATCTGACAGATGTTTGAAAGTTTTGAATGAGCAGCTTCAGCATGCTCCCGATCCATTGTTGAAATCAGCAGCAATGTCATCTCCAGTGTTCTCTCTTTAGCTTTAATCCAAAGACTATTTTTCCAATGTTGACAGAGATGTATAAAGCAAAGCTTGTGTAGCATAACGTCTGAAAAGTGAATGAAAGTAATCAAGTTTATTAAGATCAGCCCATCAGTAATCGATACACGTCTACTTGTTTAGAAATAATGGCATTCTGCCCTAACAGATTGAAAATTGAATCATGCTCATATGAGATACTTTTGTTTAGTGCTAACATTGGAGTACCTGGAAAGACGGTGGGATGCATGTTCACTCCAGTGCAAGTTGAAATTAACACGTACGAGCCAGAAAAAGTCGGGGGTGAGATAACTCATTTCTTTCAATATTCCTTGTCAGAGTGATTGTTTTGTTACAGTGCAGATAAATGTCAATAGCTATAATTCAAAATGGCCTCTTTCTTTCCAGTGGATTTGATCCAACAAGGCAAATCTATCGGTAATAATAAGCGCACGGTGAGCATGGTCAGTGATTTGACCCAGGTAGAGCGGGCATGCTCCAATCTCCAGGAGAAGCTGACGCTGGTGTTGGAGTATGTGGAAGAAGTGCTGGTAGGTTCCGGATATCTTACCCTTCTCTGAAAATTGGTAAATACCTGTATAATTGTACTTTCTATTCAAGTATGTTGAATATTAAAATTAAATTAATTTTCACATTTACTCTTGAAGGCCAACAAGATTCAACCTGACACAAGTATTGGAAGATATTTACTAGATTTAGTAAATAATGTCCCCAAAATAGAACCAGAGGAATTTGAAACCATGCTTAACTCAAATATGAAGGTATGTAGACTAAATAAGCTTTTGATAAAAACTGATACTATGATAATTAAATCAACTTATCAAACTTATTGTGAAATTAATTTTCAAAGTACCAGTATTAAACCAGTTTTGGACATATGTGATATTTTAATAAAACCTGTATATTGTATAAATTTTGATTTTTAGGATCTTCTGATGGTAGTCTACCTTGCTAATCTGACCAGAACCCAGCTTGCTCTGAACGAGAAATTGCAGACACTGACAGTGTAGACCAACAACTGCTCCGTTTGTGTATTGATACCTGGTTATCTGCCATCATTGACTGACAGTCTGAGGACTTGCCACCACACAGGACAATGACTATTATTTATTATAGCAACATGTGCATTAATTTTCTCATTAAAATATGTAATACCAGAACTCTTTTCATATGTATGTGTAAAAAAAAAAGTCTCAAAATACAGTTGAATCTTTAACAATTTTTGTAGTAGGCACACCACACCACGATTTGTGTACAATATAACATGGTTACAGTGAACATGCTCATAAGAACCATGCTTACAATATAATCAATTTCATTTTATTCAATCTTTTAACACATTACAATCTTATAAATAATGCTTATAACAAGTCAAAAATGTTTATCCCCAGCTCTTTACTATAAACATTTACTGTATTCCTAACTTGCAATTGGCTAGACTTGACTCACAACAGAGAAAGCCATAATAGAAAATTTTCTTCACAAAGAAAAGCGTTCACAACTATTAGTTTGCATACATCCTGCATCAGTGGAGCGCATGGCTCAGTGATTGTAGGTGTTACAGTAACCATGAGGTCGCTGGTTTGAGCCCCACTGTGGTCACTTGATGTGGTGTGTTGCGTCATTAGGCAAGTCACATTATGATTTATCTGCATTGTCAGAGTCCACTAAGCTGAATATGGGTATTGGCTTATGCTAGTGGGATAACCTGAGATGGACTGGCATTATGACTCGAAGAGTTCAAGAAATATCCTGCAACTGTTGTGGTCTTGACTACATGCAAACAAATATATAGGATTAATTCGTCAGCCTGGCTTACAATCTTGTCTTTGCTACAATTTTAATTAAAACTGAATTATATATCGTGTAAAGATTGCTAAGGACCAATGAATTTGCCATGACCTTGATCTAAGACAAGGTAAACAATGCCAGAAAAAAAATATAAATTGTGTGTAATGCAGGTTAGAATTGACAAGAATAGAATTCCTGGGTCCCCCGCCGGTCAAGCAGTATACTAGTATCGACCAAGGCTGATTTAGGAACTTGACCAAGGTATTAGTGGTATAAACATTTGGTATAAATTTCATGTAAATCCGTCAAAATTTGTAGGCATGAGAGCGCTTACAAGGTCAATTTTTGGATAAAACGGAGTCATTATTGTGGTCAAAGTCCCATAACTCCAACAAAAAGTATTGACCAATGCTGGTTTTCGAACTTGACCAAAGTATTAGTGGTATAAACATTTGGTATAAATTTCATGAAAATCCGTCAAAATTTGTAGGCATGAGAGCGCTTACAGGGTCAATTTTTGGATAAAACAGAGTCATTATTGTGGTCTAAGTCCCATAACTCCAACAAAAAGTATCGACCAATGCTAATTTTCGAACTTGACCAAGGTAATAGTGGTATAAACATTTGGTATAAATTTAGTGAAAATCTGTCAAAATTTGTAGGCATGAGAGCACTTACAAAAAAGTGTGACGAACGGACACACGGCATTTCTATGTCCCTGCTCCGCGTTGTGGCGGGGGACAAAAATGCCTGTATTACACAGTTGTGTACAACCTTGGATGTGTCATGATGTTGACACAAGGTCACTGGGAATTTCAAGGCACGCAATTATTCTTGTCCTGGTCATATTTTTGATATAATAGAAATTGATTAGAAGCTGGTACTTCACACAAAATATATGTTATGTAAAAATTTCAACCTTGACCAAAGGTCAAAGAGACTATTTCAATGTTAAAGCATATCGACAAGTAAGTATTTTTTCATAGAGGAAATTAATTTATGAGCTTTCTCCCAATAGTGTTTTGACCCCGTCATAATTTGTGATAAGGGAGTTACAATTTTTAGAAAGAAAGTGTGATTATTGTAACTAAGATGACATATTCATATTGCATGCTGTTAAATAAATCAAGGTCACTTATTTTCTACCTCATCAATTTGTGAAACATGGTGAATGAGATGGTAAAAAGTTTTGAAAGTACAAATAGGTCATGTTCTGCAAATGAGAGATAACTCCTCTATGAATAACTAACTCAATTTTGCTCTATTTGTGAAACATGCAAGTAATTTGTTTTTCTTCTGAATAATCACTAACACCAATAAGATTGAATCATATAGCAGTTGTTCTAGATCCTCATCATCTCGAGTCATGGTCCACATTCTGCATTGCTCTCTTTCAAAGTAGTGGTCTTTGCAAGAAAAAAAAAATATTCAGCAACTCAAATACAGTAATGGAGAAAACATTAGTATACAGATAATTCCGGTACACAGGCCCAAGGATCCTCACCATTTTAAGCCATGGTCTAGATTCCGCATGACTCTCTTACTGAATCGTCTTTTGTTTATTCCAGTTGTGGCTAAGGAAAACTATTTTTATATTCTAATCTCTACCATCAAGGGATATGAAATAGTTCTCTTTCAAATTAAAATACAGTAATTGTAATACATGTAATTGTATAATTTATAAGTCATTTTTTAATTGGAAAATGTGGGCTACAGTAAATGTTTTTCTTTTGTTAAACTTATTCTGTCTACATATCAGATTCATTCAAATGTTCAGAAAAATCAAATTCATTTCATCTATAATAAATAAACAACAAGTTTTGCTTCTTTTTCTAATTTATTACTACATTCACGTGTTCACATTTTTTATACAGCACCACACAAGCACCAGGTCATCAGTCAGTCAATCTCACAAACATTAAACCACACAAAATTGTTCATCGATACTGATAAACAAGGTCCTTGGGACCTTGACACATTTTAACTTGTTTGTGACACAACTTTCACTCTCCTACCACTTCATTCAAGCTAGCACTCCTCATCATTTGAATTGTAAAACGAAACAAAACTCTAGGAACTAGAATGCTCCAAATGTTTCTGATCAAATCTGCTCTTATAGTTCTTGGCCATGTAAATAAAGTAGGTTAGAGCCTCTTTTTCAATCACTGGAATTGATTTAAAATGTCTGGCAACATGCTGGAAATAAAATCAACATGATTTTTATTGAAAAACAATGTCATTTCTGATGTCATCAACAGCTAGGGGTAAATTAGACAAATGGAATAGAAATTCATCTAGTGTCAAGTCTTTAACAAAAATTGCTATTTTGTTAGACTTGACACTAGATGAATTTCTATTCCATTTGTTTAATTTACCCCTAGCGGTTGTTGACATCAGAAATGACATTGTTTTGCAATAAAAACATTTACATTTTACAAACTTTTTCATGTAAAGTATGTGGAAAGCTACCTTTATGACTTAAAACTTAACTTAAATGATGAATTTTATTACATCAAAGACAAATTTCCATAAAACGCATTTACTCAATATGTATGCACACACTGCTCAAGTTATAAGGCTTTATCTTTCAAAAACATAGGTAATCACAGATTACAAAGCTCACCGAGACGAGGCATCACCCCTATGAGACCACCTTTATCAAATTATATGAAAATCATACTTTATGATCTTGGATATTCATGGATTCTGTTTTGACACAAAATCATATATCATCTGTTAAAAAATCGTATGATAATCATATGTTCATATATTAATCAATATAATAATATAAAATTAAATATTGCATCCTATCATACTTACAATATATATAATATAATACAATTAAATACTGTAATAAACAAAGATGATATTGTAAATATGAAATGACATTGTATTGTGTTAAAAACCTTATTGTATTTGATCACATAATACAACATTATTATATATAATACAATATTGTATTATATGATACAATATCATATTACATAATACATCATAACATTGAAACATATGATATTATATTGTATAATATAGTATGATATATTGTATTGTATGATATTGTATAATATTTGATACATAATATGATATTATATAATATTACAATATCATATAATACAGTTCAGTGTGATATAATTGTAAATTACAGAAACCAATATCATATTATACAATATCATATGATACAATATAATATTGTATCATAATATACAATACTATACAAAACAATGTCATGATACACTATCAAATCATAAAATATCAAAAAAATTGATACAATATCATATCATATCATATAACTTTTTACAATATAACATATGATATTATATTGTATCATATTAAACAAAAGTGTTTCATATCATACAATACTTTATCATAGGAATCGTGTTATATCATTTAACAACAACCTCATCTTTCTATCAAGCAGGTTTAAGTGAGGTAGGAGATTTCTTTAGCATCCTTGATAATGGAATTCAGGCTCTGCATCTGAAGCAACCTCTGCGTTTCATTTATAATATAGTTAAATCAACTATGCAAGCTATCATCTATAAATCATGTGACCTGTTCAAAAAAATCTAAACCTCATCCAGCATCCGAAACCTATGGCTCAGATTCAGCATTCAAGCCTGTCAGGTGCATCAGTATACATAAGACGCATCTCCATGCAAGTTTGGTGAAGTTCAGACCAGTAATAACTAAGATATCATCATCAGAGGGCACTAGCAATTAAAACTTAACCTGCTCCAGCATCCACAACCTATGGCTCAGATTCAGCATCCATGCCTGTCAGGTGCATCTGTATCATAAGACACACCATCCATTCAAGTTTGGTGAAGTTAGGACCTGTAATAACTAAGATATATTTTTTAGCATCCTTGATAAATGAGATCAAGCTCTGCATCTGAAGCTTCCTCTGTGATTCATTCATATTACAGTTTAGTCAACTATGCAAGTTTGAAATAGTACTATCATCTATTAAACATGTGACCTGTTCCAAAAAACTTAACCATATCCAGCATCTGAAACCTATGGCTCAGACTCAGCATTCAAGCCTGTCAGGTGCATCAGTATCATAAGACGCACCATCCATGGAAGTCTGGTGAAGTTAGGACAAGCAATAACTAAGATATAATCATCAGAGGGCACCTGTTTCAAAAACTTTAACCAGCTCTAAAAACCTTAACCTCCTCCAGCATCCGAAACCTATGGCTCAGATTCAGCATTCAAGCCTGTCTGGTGCATCAGTATCATAAGATGCACCATCCATAGAAGTCTGGTGAAGTTAGGACCAGTAGTAACTAAGATATCATCATCAGAGGGCACCTGCAACAAAAACTTTAACCAGCTCTAAAAACCTTAACCTCCTTCAGCATCTGTAACCTATAGCTCAGATTCAGCACCCAAGCCTGCCTGGTGCATCAGTATCATAAGACACACCATCCATGCAAGTTTGGTGAAGTACGGACCAGCAGTAACTTAGATATTGCTATCAAAGGGCACCTGCAACAAAAACTTTAACCTGCTCCAAAAACCTTAACCTCCTCCAGCATCCGAAACCTATAGCTCAGATTCAGCATTCAAGCCTGTCTGGTGCATCAGTATCATAAGACACACCATCCATGCAAGTTTGGTGAAGTACGGACCTGCAGTAACTTAGATATTGCTATCAAAGGCCACCTGCAACAAAAACTTTAACCTGGTCCAACAACCTTAACCTCCTCCAGCATCTGAAATTTAGGACTCAGATTCAGCATCCTAGTCTTTCAAGTCCATAAGTAGGTCCAGATGCATCATCCATGCAAGTTTGGTGAAGATAGGACAAGTAATAGCTTAGATACAGGACATGCAACAAAAACTTTAACCAGGTCCGGACGCCGACGCCGACGGTATAGCATAAGCTCCCCCTGACTTCGTCTCGGTGAGCTAAAAATGATGATTAAAATAAGGATCAACAAAAATAACAAAACAACCTAATTTACCTGAAACACTTGAAAAATTGTTTGTACAACAACATTGGCTTTAATTATTTCAACAATAAAATGCTTTCTTTGGGGATTCATCCCTGATATGAAGGTGGCGACATTGTAGAAAAAATACATAATCTATATTAGCTGGTTATGTAAATGTTTTCTGCAATAATCGCTACATTCATAACTTGCATGAATCATCAAAGCAAGCATTTCATTGTTTATATTTACATCTTTCTTTTAACAAATTATGAATTGATCGTAAAGAGTAAGTAAAATTAACTAAATTACTGGTATAGTTAATTTACATTAGTAGGCTAACTAAAAAAAGTAGCGAAGCCGTCTTTATTACATGTGTAAATGGAAATTTAAGTTTGACATCATCATGATTATTTCATGCAGTCCGTGATTTTTCTTGGGTTAAAAAGGTTTTGACCAATCGATAACAAGGCGAGTAGATTTCAGTCCTGTCAAGTTTCTACATAGCTAAAAAATAATTTGACCTTTTCTTTTGCTCTATTATTACTTCAAGAAAATGAAAACAAGTTTAAAGAGAAAATCTGAATGTTTAAATTATTGTTTTCCTAAAAAAATTAAAAGTTTTATATAATTGTCACAAACTGTCAATATTCACAACCAGACATTTTTTTAATATTTAGGATAATTTTAAGATAATTAAATACATGTATATACTCTATACAGTTTAGGGTAATAATGCATGTGTATTATATAGGACCTATAAAAAGTACATTGGTATATGGTGATAAACACTATAACTTATTATTTACTGCACAAAAGGTTGCGACACTAAGTTATAAGCTAGTGTGGGTCCTGTTAAAGAATTAGAATAATCAAAGGCCTGAAGGGCCACAATGGCGTCGAGTTAAAGTTAATTTGAAGAGTAAAAACCTAAATAATTTTTTTAACAAGTGAAAAGCTGTCAATGTGACAGCTAACCGGGATTTTCTTTTTATATGCGAACTGTAACCATAATCCATGTCAACCCATATCCAGTGAAATAAAGTACCCCATATGCAATATTTTGCTAAAAAGACTTAGTTCAAAAGCTGGTATTTTTTTCATAAATAATCAGAAATAAAAATCCTAGAAATATTCACACCTCTGATACATGTACAATTAATCTGCAAAAGAACAACTTTTTATCTATAAAACTGTAGGAATAGTTATCTGTACAATGAGGTTACTCTATATGCAATATTTTGCTAAAAATTGACTAACTTCAAAAGCTGGTATTTTTTTCACAAATTATCAGTAATCAAAATCCTAGCAATATGCACACCTCTGATATATGTATAATTGATCTGCAAAAGAACAACTTCTTATCTTGAAAACTGTAAGAGGAGCTATCCGTACAATGAGGGTACGCTATATGCAATACTTTGCCCAAAAATGATTAAATTTTTTGATTTTTTTTTTCATAAATTATCAGTAACCAAAATCCAAGCAATTTTTTTCATGAATTATCAGTAACCAAACTCCTAGCAATAAGCACACCTCTGATATATGTATAATTGATCTGCTAAAGAACAACTTCCTATTTTGAAAACTGTAGGAGGACTTATCCGTACAATGAGGGTACCCTATATGCAATATTTTGCCAAAAAATGACCAAGTTCAAAAGCTGGTATTTTTTTCATAAATTATCGAAAATCAAAATTCTAGCAGTATGCATACCTCTGATATATGTATAATTGATCTGCAAAAGAACAACTTCCTATTTTGAAAACTGTAGGAGGACTTATCCGTACAATGAGGGTACCCTATATGCAATATTTTGCCCAAAAAAATGACCAAGTTCAAAAGCTGGTATTTTTTTCATAAATTATCGAAAATAAAAAAAAAATTAAAAATAGAAAATGTTATTTATCACATAACTAATAAAATTACAACTCATTACAAATTTGCTCACCTAATTATTAAAAAGTTTTGAATTTCAATTGAAAATTTAAGTTTATAGAAATATGAAAATAAATATTAAAATTATTATTGTGTTTAATCTTATATATTGTATACTGCTGATAACCACTCTGTCTCTCATTATCAATTTCATCTAAAATTCACAAGGATTCAAATGACACGGGCCGAAAAGATCAGGGGTAGATAAAAGAAAGCACCCATTCACGTTGTTTACAAAGTGAAAGTAGTTCACTAGTTGGGTTAAAATAACTTTTGGTTGTAGATGTACTTATCGCTCGATTAGGAAGTTTTGTTTCTACAAGATCAAACATTTGTGCATTGTCAATTTTCGATATGGATACAAAATAATCTATTTTGCAGGCTAGTACATTTCATAACCAAATTGAGTATGTAAGCCCAGCTATCGCATGTGTCTCGGTGCTAGTGTATTCATCCGCTGAAACCGAGACATATTGTTTTCAATAAAATGTGAACATTTTTAAAGACGGCAACCATTTCGAATCTGCAAACTTGTTTTGTTGACGTACAGTTCTGCTCGAAATTGAAGTATGTCATCTATCTATTTTTCTTCAAACACATACGAAAACTTTGCACTCATTTGAGTTGTTTGGCTCCTAAAAACGTAACTTCCGGACGTACGATCCCTAGATGGCTTTCGAGCTTCGCTCGACGCCATAAAAAGAGGGAATCATTTTTGATGGATGTAAATATATACCGGTACATATAAAGCCATTTGTGGATCATACTGCTGTAATACACTCATTAAGGTTGCTTTGGATGTTAATCATTTACAACACTTACATCTGCTAACTGGGCTTTGTTCATTCCTGGTCGAGTTAGCAACTTGAAGTGCCTTTTGTACCGCCTCAACGTGTTCACTGGCATTTGAAAAAAGTCTATCTACAAGTCAATAACACATAATTTTAGAATCAAAGATACCATTGACAATACTTCTCTCCCTCTCCTCAAAATCTCCAGAAAAGTTAAAATCAATAAAAGCTATATTTATCAATAAGCAAATTTAAATGTTGGCAATTTTTTTTAAAGTCTTGTGAAAAAATACCAACCTCTGGCAAATCCTCCGAGCCATCTATGGACCCGTTCTCATCTTCACTGTCCTTCCTCTTCCTCTTGGACCTCACGCTCTGAATAACGTTTTTATGATAGTCACAGATATAAATATGTGAGACCTAAAGGAAACAATTATACAAAACATACAAAGTATTAATAGTTTAATAGTTTGTGTATGTGGTTCTTGCAGAACCTGTAGTTAGAGATCCATACATCTCAGTCATTAAATTTAATGCAGGTTTTCGTCATTCTAAACATGCAGCTTTATTGGACTGATTTTTAGAAAATTTATGAACCTTGAAAAGCAATGAGGGGAAAAATGTAAATCTGATCGAAACTAATTTATTTTAAAACATCAATTAAATGTATGGTGTAAAACCTGCTATGACTTTACAAATCATTTAGAGTTCAATCACTACTTATTCTGTCATTAATTTTACTTGGCGAGTGTGCATTTGTTTTCAGATTGTACAGTCATAAATGTGCAACACTGGCAGAAATGGCACAAAATACAATAGCTTCTTTTTAATTTATCAGTAGTAATGTATGACACCTTACAATTTCTCAGCCTAAAGGTCATGTATCCCTTTTAAAATAGGCATAATTCTATTTACCCTATCATCTCTTGCCAACTTGAGTTTCCTCTGCTGAACAGTTTTTTGGATTCTTTTACTGTAGCTTGCATTTCCTGCACTGTTGTTACATCTTTCACTATTATCAATCAGACAACAGATTTGATCATGTCCCGGACGACTGTCATCCTCAGTACTGAAACCATTCACGGACATGCTATCCTTACTGTAATTAAAAAAAGCTGTCAATGTCAAATGGCTATTTTTATACAATTAATTGTGTTGATAATAGTTTCCAACAACGGACATTAGTAAGTAGTTCTCTCAAACCAAGCAGCAAGAAAAAAATATTTTTTTGTTGAATATTAAAATTGGCTGATTTTAATGTAGAGAAGGACATCTTCGAACAGAACAGTCTGTGACTGCCTAGAATTTCTCACCCAGATTGCCCCTCGTTTGGAGATGACGGTCGAGGATTTCTCTGCTTTGGTCTGTGTAGCCAAAGATTTGTTTTCCTTCTTCTTTTCTTGGAAACAGCTTGACCCTATAGTGGATTGCCATTGACAAATGTATGCACAAGATTCACTATTATGAAATACTATTGTCTATCAAATCAAATAATAAGTTCCCTTTCCTTCACTATAAAGTTTTGTTCCATGTCTGAAATGTTATGTCTATAAGAGGCTATACTCCATCCCAAGATATTTAATGAGCAAAACATTTTCATAAGCCATTCAATTTTCAAAAATACCGGTACCTCGATCAGGGTTAAAACAATATTTTCTCAAAGAAGGAAGACACTTCATCTCTGTTCACAATTTACCTCGAGAAATTCACAGGAATGAAAAAAGATTTCTCATGCAGATTTATAATGGGTAAATCTGAAAACTCTTAATTCCACTCGGAAGACATTTTGGTCATCTCGCTTAATCATTTTAAATGTAATCCCCATACTAAGCCTTTTAAAGCTGCTTGGTCCGATTTTATATCAAATTTTATGCACGCTTTTAAACGATGGCTATGCTTAGTATATGTATAATAATAGACATTGCAGTAGTTTTACCCGTCAATTATGCCAAATTTTGAAAAATACGTATAAAATTTGCTAACAAAACAAACGACATTAAAAGGTACCTCGTTATTTCGCCTCATCTTAAATTTCGCCCCTAACGATGAGACGGGTATAGTTGTATTACGAATTTGACATCGCTTTAAAAATAAAGGTCGAAATGATCAGACAAATTACAAATAAACATGTGTACGTTTTGTTCGCTAATATTTCTAAAGTCTGCTTTCTTTACAATTGATGCGTAGCATGCGGATTGAATAACCCCAATCATTCGGGGGACGAAACCAAGCGGTTTCCTTTTCTAAACATTCCCGTGATGCATTTTGGTTTGTTTTTTCGTTTGCCCAAAGAGAAATCATTTTTATTTACTTTTAATATTTCTAACTTTGAAAGGAGACTGATTCTGCAGGTGTAAATTGGAGAAAGTCCATAACTTTCTAAGATAAATGATATGTATGAAAAAAAATTTGATACTGTAATTACAAAAAAATCGGACCAAGCAGCTTTAATGGAAGAAGCATTTCAAAAGTCTCAAGGAGAAATTTTGGGATTTTTTTCATACTATTAAACAATCATCTTTGAACCCTGAGTTTTTCACTCAAGAAGATATGCTGCATAAATAACCTGGGACGAAGTAGAAACATCATTAGGCCTATCAATTTTGATGATTGTTCAAGCACTTCTATACAATGTTACACTGGGCTTCATTGCAGGAGATGGGACAACAACAAGAACTGACCTCTGTGTTAGCGTCTGTATTGTCAAGTTTGCTGTCCTCCTCTGTCAGGCTAGAGTTAGGTAGGGCGGAATAATTATGTAGGGACTGGTCCCCACCAAACATCAGAGAAACACACGGATCTGAGAAAAGATCAGATAATTCACTTGGTCGTGTCGTAAGAACAACTAACAATATCACGGAACTCAGACTCTTTTCTTGCATTTAACATAGCTTTTATTTTGTACTAAACACGTCAGTGCAGAATACAGAAGATGAGAAGTCAGCATGAGTCTTTAGTGTTAAACTGCTGTGAAATCGTGTATCTGCAGTCAATATTTGATTTCGATAATTCGGAAATAATCTATTCTTCCAATTTCAGCTCAAATTCTTGCTTTCCATATCAATAATAAATTACTCACCATGAAGTGAATATGGCTTGCAGATTTCACTTGTAGGCCTTGCATTCGCTTTCGTGTTCTCTCTGTTATGGCGGCTTGTTTAGCTCATTAAAGGTTAAAGGTCAAATGACGTCTAGGCCACGCCTACAAACTTAAAAGAGAAACGCAAAAGGTCCGATTTTCCTCAAATTAATACCAAATTCTGGACACTGAATTTAAAAAGGAAAATTATTCGTAAAATTTGGAAAATGCCACCAAAACTTTTTATTTGAAAGGTGAAAGGAGCTGATCACGTGGTTGGTTTGTTTAATGACAAATCCCTCATTTACATGAGCGTCATGAGAATCTTCAGATTTCATTGGTTAAAGGGAGCACGTTGTTGACGTTCCAGCCAATCATCTTTCCTGAACGATAGACATAGCTCCTTGCATAGTGGTAGAGAAGTAGCGTGGGTCTTTACTATTGGAAATCTTCACAAGGGTACTGGTAGGTAAAAATTTATTACAACGTTATGGTGATACGCATTAACTTTCAATAATTTTTTTGCACAACTTAAGACATTTTTCTACTTGATGCACAATTTTGTGAGTATGCCATTACCTCATAAGACAATGCTATTTAGTTGAATATTACGCGGTGGCGAAGCGTTGGTCTGCCATTATGACTGCCATAATGGATTTGCATAGGAAATAGAGGGTCTGTTTAGTCGCCATTTACTTCCCTAATTTAACATAACAAGGTATCTTTATATGTTTAATATACAGTTTTATCATTCTTTTGCATATGTAAGTAATTTACAAGTGTCTACAGTAATTTCTTTACGCAGTTTTTTCCGACCGAAGCGACCCTCCTTTGTTCTACATAGGCCGTTAAACGCCATATACAAGCCATAGCGCTTCGTTCATGTACAATGTTCTATGCCTTACTGTATAAACCCTATACTGTAGTATAATGCATAGGAGACACCAAAACAAACTAGAATCTCCCACAAATCAAAATATAACTGTGATTTTCTTAGAAAAGATGGGAAATGGGTAAAATTTAAGTGGACTTTCATTCATGGTATTGGAATTTGACATTGCAGGGTGATTTTTGAGGTCGTTCTTTGTCGGCGAGCTCTTGGTCCGCCATGTCTACTGAATACTGTGTATTGAAGAATAGGCCTATGGGATCTTTCTATAGTGAAACAGAATGACAGAAAAAATGAAAAATTTCATTAATTAGATGGAGAATACTTTACAAATTGGTTTAGTTGGATATTTTGATAAATATTTTGGACTTTGATGCTAAAATTATGCCACATTTGCATATTTTATTCATAAATTTTCTTAGGTAATTTTTTTGGAAAAAGATGTATTTACTCTTAAATGGTATAAGTAAAAAATATAAAGGTGTTGTTCATTTGCAAATTATGGATTGATTCAAATAATTATAAATATTTATCCTAAAGATTTTTTTAATGGGTAATTTTTAAAAATTTATTTTTAAAATTTTAAATCAAACCACCCAAAGACACACACACATTAGTTTTCCAGTTTTGAAATTATAAAGATGGGAATTGTTCACTTTCAAAAAGAATTGAAGAAATAGCTATTTTTATTATTAAAAATGATATTAAAGTAAATAAATTGTTGAATTTTTTGGTACTTAGGTAGCCTACTTGAAGTTTGAGCATAATAAACAATGGGAAGAAAGGATGGCAAACCAAGAGGACGCATGTCGTCGTATGCATTTTTTGTGCAAACCTGCCGTGAAGAGCACAAGAAGAAGTGTCCAGATGAAAATGTAGTTTTTGCTGAATTCACCAAAAAGTGTGCTCAGAAATGGAAAGTGAGTACCACATATTTTAATATGCCAAGTACCGGTACTAATGTTTTATAAATGTTTGCCACTGGAAAATTACAGAGGAATATATTTTAACCTCTGAAAAAGAAGGAGAAACTTTGTTTTAATAAATAAAATGTTGACTCTTTTTGTGCAGGAAATGAGTGCCAAGGAAAAGAGAAGGTTTGAAGAGATGGCTGAGAGAGACAAGTCTAGATATGAGAAAGACATGGCCAACTATGATCCCCCTGCCGGTGGAGCCACAGGAAAGAGGAAGAAGAGAGCAAAGGATCCAAATGCACCCAAGAGAGCCTTGTAAGTCTTTAAAATAAATTAATAAGATTTTGGTTATTGACCAAATGCATGATTTGGTTTTATTTACAATAGATGAATTTTATTTTCAGGTCTGCATTCTTTTTCTTTTGCGGTGATGAGCGCCCAGACGTGAGAGCAGCACATCCTGAATGGTCTGTGGCAGAGGTTGCCAAGGAACTGGGAAAGAGGTGGGAGAAGGTCACCAACAGATCCAAGTTCGAGGCCAGAGCCGAGGCGGACAAGGCAAGATATGCAAAGGTAGGTAACTCAGGATATCACACTTCTTTGAAGAGACAATGATACTGTTGAAATAATTTTATTTTCAGATACATGTGTTAGTATGATCTATTAAATGATATCTTAATATAATCTAATACTTCTTGTAGGAAATGGAGGCTTATAGAGGAGGTGGATCAGTTCCCAAAGCTTCTCCAGCCAAGAAAGCCAAACCTCAGCCTAAAGAAAGTGATGAAGATGATGATGAAGAGGAAGAAGATGATGAAGATGATGACGAGTAAAAACCAATAACTACAAGACCTCCGTTATGAGACAACAGAGATTTTAGTCGGCAAGCACCATTGTCTCACTTCAGAACAAATGAAGCCTTTTACTTGTACATAGACTGAAATCTTTTTACAAAGTGCATTGGTTCCCAGTTATTTTATTTCTCTTTATTGTTAGGCATGTCTCTGTCTTGTGCTACTACACAGGATTATTTTTTTTCTGTGTTAAACATGTCGCTCCAAGTTTGATACAGAGGTGAGATTTGACCATTTGCACATCTCGTGCCATTACTGGTTGGTAGTTATCTGATCATGACATGATTGTAAATCAAAACTTTTGAGGAGTACTCATTTTTTGTTTTTCCATTTTGACAGACTCCACATTTTCTCATGATTCATTAAGATGATTTCATAAAATTTCTCATGTGTTTTATAGAGTCCCTTGAATTCTGGAAATACTGTAATGAAAAAAAATCATTTGAAAATATTTTTCTTGCAAAGTTGTACAAATTAGAAAAATATTTATATATCTTACATTGTTCTGTTTAATACTATTTTTTAAATATTGTAAATTAATTGCAATAAATTTATGTATACCTTTTACTCTTGTGAATTCTTAGTTGAGGTAACATGTTCAACTCTTTTGTCAGGTTTATTAGATCAAAACCATGAAATGAGTTACAAATAGAAATCTACAGCTGTTTAATCTGGTCTGGGCATTACACAAGAACTTGAGACTTGCATTTACATTTATAAAGGCGGATAATTCATTAGCAACAAAGTTTAAAATAAATGCCAGTAAAATGCTTGAGGCTACTGTCAAAAATAGTTCTGAAGAAATATTATTTTTAATTTGAAAGTTTAGGACCATCCCACAAGACTGAATAGATTTATAAATTAACCACAAGTTCTTTGATTAAAAAACAAGAGGCCCATGGGCCACATCGCTCACCTGAGGAACAATAGGTATGATAAAATCAGCTCAATGGAGTCATAATACAAACTATCTGGACAATATACAATAATTCATGTAAATCCTGTATAAATAAAATCCATTTTCCCCTGGATATTCTTATGTTTATAATCATTAGTCCCTTTTCTAACAGGATGATTTTATAGTCATATCATGTGTTGAGTATTGCAGTTCTCAAAAAGATCCCTAACAATAGTTTATATATGGGATATGGGATATGTAACCCAGGCAGTAGACAGAACACCAGTGAGGGTCATACAGATTCTTTCCCCTTGTAGTTTTCGTCTCTTCATTCTCTTCGTTTTCTTCCTTAGCCATGTCATTCAATTCTGTCAAATCCATATGGGTTGGAAGGCTAAAATTCTGTTCTGCTATCTGATTTGCTTCCATAGGATCGATGGAGGCTGGATGACTAAAATTCTGTTCAGCAAACTCATCCACTTCTGTAATATCACTCGGATGTGACTGGTTAACATTCTGTAAAGGAAAAGATATATTTTTGGTTAAAGAACTTTCTTCCTCAGAAAAAATTGAACCCACATCCTCTGAATCATTGTTCCTATCAGTCGTACGAGTAACATATCTCATAATAGCCACATCAGAATCAGAATCTGATGAATTAGAAGACATCCGCTCTTCAATCACTGAACCACCAGATGTGCCTTTAGATCTCACTCTGTCATGATTTTCTTTAGGCTGGGGCTTCTTCCCCTCTGAAAGATTGGGACAGGGTAACAACATGTTCCTATGCAATGTCCGCATTCTACTGCCCTCTGTTTTTACTTTATAAACTGGCAAATCAGGAATTTTCTCTTTCACAATATAAATTGGTTCATCCCACTTATCAGCCAATTTATTTTTTCCTTTTAACCCCACATTTCTGGTCAACACTTTGTCTCCCACTTCTAACCTTGCTTCACGTATCTTAGCATCATACCTCTCCTTGTTCTTCTCTGCAGACTTCTTTGCTTCAGCTGCTGCTATGTTGAAAGCTGTTTCCATTCTCATCTGTAACTTACCAACATAGTCGCTGTGATTCTTATGTTCCTCCTCATCAGGATTGATACCTAAAAAAGAATCAATAGGAAGCCGTGGGTGCCACCCAAACATTAAAAAGTGTGGAGAATAACCTGTCGCGTCACTCTTTGTTGCATTGTACGCTTGGACTAAAGGAGCTACATGTGATTTCCAATCTGCTTTCTGTTCATGTTCCAATGTACCTAACATTTTTAGGAGGGTCTGGTTGAATCTTTCAGCTGATCCGTTACCCATTGGATGATACGGAGTGGTGCGAGTCTTTTTGATGCCTAACATTTTACACAGTTCCTTGATAACCTTAGACTCAAAGTTCCTGCCTTGATCACTATGCAATTTTTCTGGAAAACCATAGTGCAGGAAAAAATTTTCATATAATGCCTTTGCTGTGACCGTGGCTCTTTGGTTGCGGCAAGGTATGGCCTGCGCAAAGCGTGTAAAATGATCAGTTATGATTAATATATCCTCTGTCCCCCCTTTGCTTTTCTCAAGACTTAAAAAGTCAATGCACACTAACTCCAAAGGGTGTGTACTTTCAATTGGGACCAACACAGCAAAAGGCTTTGCTGGGGTTTTGCGCCTAATACATCAGTCATCTAGGGCAATTGTCTACCTTCTGACTAATTTCCCTTTCCAAACCTGGCCAAAAATACCTATGCTTAGCTAACCAAAGAGTCTTGTCCTTACCTGGATGACCGGTATCTCTATGAATTCCCTGAAAAACTACTTCTCTGTACACCTCTGGGATAACTAACTGATTCACCTCTCTGTCCTCAATTTTCGCGTTCCTGTATAAAATCCCATCTTTAAGATGAAGTTTCCTCCATTCCCTACAAAATCTCTGGACGGGAAAAATCTCTCTCTTCACATTATTGGTAAATCTGTTGGGATAAAATCCTTGTTCATTAAGTCCTATCACTCTTGCTATCACCTTGTCCTTCCTCTGTTCTATTCTCCAATCTATATCACTTATGTGTTGAACATCTCTAGACTCCTCATAATTAGCTACAGAGTCAGCTCCTATACTATGACAGTATGGTACAGCACATAACACAGACTGGCAAATGGCCTTGACAGCATCGGAGAACAGCTCTGGCTGTCTGGACAATCCATCCACATCAGCATTCTGCCGACCGGGCCTGTAGGTTAAAGTAAAGTTATAACTTGCCAATGCAGCTACCCACCTTTGGCTTGTTGCATCTAACTTAGCTTTATGAAGCACATAGGTAAGAGGATTGTTATCAGTGACTACCTGGAAAGATGTTCCATATAGGTAATCATGAAATTTGTCACTGATCGCCCATTTGAGAGCCAGAAATTCCAACTTGTGGGCCGGATAATTCCTCTCACTTGATCGTAATCCCCTACTGGCATATGCTATAACCTTTGTCTTACCGTCTTGCACTTGGTAAAGAACTGCCCCTAAACCAACACTACTAGCATCTGTATGCAAAGTAAATGGGAGTTTGTAATTTGCAAAACCAAGAATTGGAGGTTGGATAAGTTTCTGTTTAATAGCCTTAAATGCCTCATCCTCTTTATCAGACCACTTCCAGGGAACAGGTTTTACCTTGTTTGTGTATTTCTTCATCTGCTTGTTGGTTCCATGTCCTTTCAGAAGATCATTCAAAGGAGCAACTATCTGGGCAAAATGTGGGACAAAGCGACGATAATAGCCGGCAAACCCCAAAAACTGTCTCAGCTGCTTGAGGTTTCTAGGTGCAGACCACTCCTTCACAGCTGACAATTTCTCCGGGTCTGTCTCTATTCCCTTTTCTGAAATAATGTGTCCTAAATAAGTCACTGACTTTTTAAACAATTCACATTTTGATGGTTTGAGCTTGAGACCATGTTCAATCAATTTGGAAAAAACATTTTCCACCTTCCACAATGTTCCTCAAAAGAATTTGAAAAGATTAAAACATCATCCAAAAATATTAAACATTCTCGCAAATGCTTTTCGCCCATACACTTTTCCATGAGTCTCTGGTATGTGGCTGGTGCATTTGTGAGACCAAAACTCATTCTGTTACACTCGAAAAAGCCCAAGTTACCCACTGAAAATGCCGTTTTATGCTTGTCTCTCTCTTCTAACTCCACCTGCCAGTAGCCTGATCTTAGGTCAAGTTTGCTGAAAAATTTCGCGCCATATAGGGTATCAATAATGTCATCGAACCGTGGCAACATGTAACAATCTTTTCGCGTTTTTGCATTCAACATTCTCATATCTAAACAAAACCGCAATGAACCGTCCGATTTCCGGCAAAGTACGACATTGGAGGAGTAATTACTATTTGACTCTCTTATCACTCCCGCATCTAACATTTCTTTAATATGTTGACGCACTTCGTCATACATACCAGGTGGTACGCGGCGGTATGGTTGTTTAAATGGAGTATGGTCCTCTAACTCAATTGAATGCTTCACTAAGTTAGTTTTTCCCAAGTCTAATGGACCTGTTGAGAATACATGACTATATTCCCTAAGGATGGACTTCACA